>NC_136781.1:20749975-21349975 GCF_947034865.1 Barbatula barbatula | reverse complement strand
GGCCAAGTCAAAGTCCAGACCTGAATCCAATCGAGAATCTGTGGAAAGAACTGAAAAGTGCTGTTCACAAACGCTCTCCATCCAACCTCACTGAGCTCGAGCTGTTTTGCAAGGAGGAATTGGCAAAAATTTCAGTCTCTCAATGTGCGAAACTGATAGAGACATACCCCAAGCGACTTACAGCTGTAATCGCAGCAAAAGGTGGCGCTACAAAGTATTAACTTAAGGGGGCTGAATAATTTTGCACGCCCAATTTTTCAGTTTTTTATTTGTTAAAAAGGTTTGAAATATCCAATAAATTTCGTTCCACTTCATGATTGTATCCCACTTGTTGTTGACTCTTCACAAAAATTACAGTTTTATATCTTTATGTTTGAAGCCTGAAATGTGGCAAAAGTTTGAAAAGTTCAAGGGGGCCGAATACTTACGCAAGGCACTGTATATCGTCTGTGAACGGCAAAATTACTGCCCTCGGTCCGAGGTCAATGAAACATTGTGTACATTTTCAGTCAGCTTATTTCGCTTATTTCCCACTGCGCACCCTGTTCATGCAGACATCATACGTCATCAGCGTGCTCATTGTGTGATGTGCAGGCAGCGGGAAAATGGCGGACGGAGAGCAGGTACCTGGAGATGTTTCTTATTGTAGTAATGTAATTCACTTTGTACTGTAATGTCTTCTCACCGGTGAATGTGACATGACTTCATGGAAACCGATTCAACAGCTTCTGGTCTGTGCGCGCGCTCATGTTTTGGAGGAGGCGTGGCTTTGGATGGTGAATCGCGAGAGGGAGGGATCGTATGATTGCAATGCTAGCAGGCAAACGTTAGCATTCTCCAAATGATCTACTCTGCCTTTAATCTCATTGATATTTAACAGATCTCATCTATGATCTTTCTTTCTTTCGGGTCGTGCCATTCAGATGGAATGTTTAAGGACTATTTTGGTCTAATTTGGTTTTGATGTGTTGTTGAGTTTAATCAAAATGAGCTAACAGCGAATGCAAACACATTTATCATGCCGTAACTAAAAGCACAACATAAATTGGATTGTTTTTCTATTTCTTGGCACTGAAAATCTCCCGTAGTGCAGTGCATAATACTAATACTGTACCTGTGTGTCGTGCCAGTATCTATTGTCATCTTTACGCAGGATAGTGAAATGCAATAACAAAATCAGAGGAAAGAAATGATTCAACATTATGCCACAAAATGCATTTCCATTACGGAAAGAGCAATGCTGATTAGATTGCATTTCAGTGTATAAAAAAGCAAAAATAAAAACAATCGTATTTGCATTTTATTATTATTATGTTCACTTAAGATGACACAATAAAATGAGAAAAGAACAAGCAAATGTGTATTTTGTTCAATGTGTTCTCTCTCCTATTTGCTTTTATTTTGGCTGCAAAGTGCTTCAATACATCTTCCGAGGTAAATTGGGTTATCTGTACAGCTATACTAAAGTGTACTGTTATATCATTACGAGTTTATGCTTTTGTGCTTCGCTTTAAAAAATGTTTGTCTCGATTTCATAAAACTAGGAATGCACATCATCTCTATAAACAGTTCAACAGTAACGGCACACTTTGCTTCAGAAAATGAAATCGTGTGCATTACTTCTACCAGGAGATTGTGTTGCATGTTACATCATTCATTCTCATCCAATCATAACGCAGCTTTCAATGTAAAGGTCATTCTTTACTGCCATCTGCGTTTCTCACTGCAGTGTGCGTCTCCCCCAAATAAGATACACTTTGTATTTATTCTACTTTTGTAGAAGTTTGTCACATGCACATAGCTTGTGGCGATCTAGGACTTTAGGTACAATGACTTGTGACTTTGTTATATGAATATGGTTTGTTGACTGTTAATATGCACAGTTCTCTCCTTTTAATTGTATTGTATGGAGTATGGAATATGGAGCAGCGATGCATCTTTTTTACGGCATGTTTTCCCAGATATGTTGCACAAGCACTCTTGCTGCTTTTCAAGTATTTTGTTTGTGTAGAAACATTGTAAGCATTGTTTGGTTGGAGTTGTGACCCTTTTGAAAGAGTTTCCACAAACATTGCTCAAGCATTTACAACACATTTATTTCCTTCAGAACTCATTGTGTAAATGTAGTTCATCTTTATATTCTTGTTCTTTTGTGGGGTTTAAACTACAAGAATAGGGTTGTGATTTTTCTGTTGGGCTAAAGTTCTTGTTTTGCTCAGCTTTCTCCAGCAGAATTACATGCTTCGGATGAAAATCTTGAGATGAATATCAGAGTATTTATTTATTTATCTTTGCTTTCAGTCTTTCTGAAAGTCTTTTTATCATTTGTTTTCTCCAAAAGGATGAAAAATGCTTCAATGAAGAGATCTAAGTGATAATAAAACAGACCAGGTGAGTTTCAACTCAATGTTATTTGCAAAGCACATCATTTTACATTGGGTAAAATATTAACATGGAAGGACAAAGGAAGGATTTTATTTTACATGCTCTTAAAAGTTCTAGCTGGGCAGTTATACATACACAAGTACTGTATACATTTATACAGAATATAACATAAAGAATATAGTTAGAAAATGTTTGTTGTATTAGTCATCTATGGAGCATTTGCATATAAGTTATAAACTTACAACATACGTAATTGAATCCTGCAGTGTTACATAAAAATATACTTCTGCGTGTAATTGTGATTTTTTTTACATACTTACACATAGCAACACACTACAATTATAAACTTTCGTTTAATTAACTGTAGTGTGAAATTGGCCTCATATACCACCACGCTTAATACACAGTTCTATCACTCAACAATTCTAAAATGCAGAAAGGGGTCCTATAGCTAAATCTGAAATGTATTTTTGCTTGCCTGTCTCGTATTAATGTAAAACTGAGGATTTTGTTGGAGGAGGCTGTTTATTCTGCGAAAGCTTCATCTGTCTAGGACAGTAAATTTGCGGGGGTGTTTTAAATAGCATTTCCAAACCCTTCTTCAGTTAATGAAATGAGTTCCAAATAGTTTAGGCTCTCCGTAAAAGAATACGAGAAAAATCACAGCAAGAGAAATCACACGAGAAAGAGCATAGCGTCATTTCTTCTGTGGTCAAGATGCAAATAATTGCGTGTGATTTTCATCAGTGAAATGACTCTTGTGTTCAGCCGGGAGGTTCACCAGCGGCTGAGATTAATTGGCAATCTGCTGGGAATGTAATTAGGTGTCACATATATTAAATATGCTTGCTTCTGGGGATAAAGTGTGGTGGAAAGGCCAAAAACGTGTTGACTGTAGAGCTGATAAGGTCCTTGGAGTTAAACATTCTGAGAACTTTGTTACCTCTCATAGAGAACCGTGGGACACAGAAAATGTCAAGAGTGGGCATTCTACGTTAAGAAACACAGGCGCGGCATCTCATTGCCATAATGAACAACACAATCAAACCTTTTGTGAGTACAAGCAATGGAAATACAAGTAATGTCACAAGTGCATTTAGCGATTTATTGAGATACTCTCCTCACATAAAGTTTGTATCTGAAGAGGAAACACAAAAACAGCTATGTCCACGCCTTTCAGGCCCTCATTTACACTGCGTGTCTTTAGTAAATCCGACAGGAGTGTTTGAACGCCAAAAGAGGCGTTTCCGTAACTTTGGCCCTAAGTATCAATGCTGACTCCCACGGGAGAATTTTACTGAACATTTTGAGATTAATGCCAATTTGTATTCCTCATGGGCATCATTGAACATGTATGGTATTGCATTGAGCCTTTCTGACGTTTATACCAAAACAAAATGAAAGCAATCCACCAGGAATTACACCCAGAAAATTACTGTTGATCACAGTTTCACATCTTCAAGCTTGGAGTTCATTTAAGCGCACGTTTCTATTCTCTCTCCATTAAGTCTCATTAGGAGAAATAATTGAGATAGCAAAGAGATCATTTCATCTGTGAGTTTTCTTTCTTATGGGCTGGACTTTAAGCGGCATGTGACTGTGAAGAAAGATTTGACCAAAATCGTGTTGCCACTCTTCACATTATAATAGTCTGTTATTAATATACCGGCGTCGACTAATATCGCTGCTCCACACATTCTAATGCTGTTTTTACCCATAAGCACTACCTGTGATATTAACTGTGAGTACTAAATGTTAATGCAAGCCTCGTAACTAGTACGCACATTAAAATAGTATAAAGAATATGCTTTTTAATAATGTTTTCTTAAAATCTGATTACCTTGCAACAATACCATGTGTTTTAATGTATTTTACCTGTATTTAAATATAAGGTATTTTGTTTATTAATAACATAATTATTATGTCCCATTCATTTTAATGTATGTAAAGTGGCTTTGCAACAACGAAAATTGTGAAAAGAACTATATACTGTAAATGAAATTGAATGAAACAGAATAGGTTTCAAAGGATGTGAATGAATTTGACTCTACAGTATGTGTTTGAGTCTCATGTCTCATGCATTACACTGTATCTGAGCTGTGCTCTCATCAAGTTATTTCCTGAATCTCACCAACAACATGGCACAACACAACAGACATGTTTGCAAATATCTGTAAAAGATTAGCTTCCTCACACAATGCAAATATTGCCATCTGAGCCAATGGAATCATGTGTTCACAATATTCCCCATGCTTCATAAACACATATCATTGACATTTGCTGTCTGGCAACCATAATACGCAGCGTTCGATATGCACCAAATGTTTAATTCATCGGATCGAGAAGTTTCATCCAATTAGGCATCCAAACACAGCTCACGTGCAGTGGATCTCCAAGATCAGTGTAGTCTGGCAGCGTGTCTTTTCAAAATCTTTGCTTCAACAGAGAACTTACGTTTCAAGCTGTCGCCTGGAACCGTGCCCGCATGCGCGCTGCATTGCATTTGGTAAAGCTGGGCTGGCGGCGCTAATGAGCTGCTGGTGTGAGGTGCTCAGGGATCCATTTTAAAACACCCACTCGCTGATTTCATTAGCAAGTCGACGGAGTACATCCGCAGATCGATGGCGAAAGAAACGTATTGCCTGTAATTGATGCAGAGATTTATGCGATATGAGAACATAATGTTGGTCCCTCACTGTGTAATTAATCCAAGTGCTGCAGGGGCACAGCTCATGTGGACCGCATTAAACCTGCACATTTCTCTGCATCCGTTAAAGTCAAGAACAGAATTTAAATATCACCCTGGATGAGCTCTGCATGGCCACGCAGGATCTGTTTATAACACACATTGACATTAAATTGTCGGATGAGACCGAAAGCAATTTACACATTTCATTAACGTGTCTTTAATGCCATCCATGTTACTGACGGCTTGACTGTGGAAACACCATACATTCGGATTCAATGGCTTAAATGTTCACAGTATACAGGATTCAACCCTGACATGCTAAACTCTCATGAAAATCTCACTATATAGCAACCATAGCAACCTGTTAGCAGCTCACGGCTGTACACTAAACCGAAGCTGATGATGTAACCCTTAGCAATGCCAACAGTTGAGACCAAACATTGACAGTAGCATGTCATTCTGCAATTCTGAGTAAACATCTCCTGTAAAGTGGCCGCTGTGTTTTGTTGACGATTCTTGAGCTACTGCTGGTGTATAAACAGCATGCTGTTTTTTAGACTGTAATGTATGGGTTACATTTACGTATATGAATTTGACAGATGCTTGTATACAGAGGCATGTGTGTGTTTCCATGGCGTTTCCACTGCTAACACAATGCCCTACTAACGCAGCTAAAGGCACGTAGCTTCAGAAGAGTTGTGCGAGTAATTTGATGCAGTCGTGGTTAGCACATGAAAGAACTAACTGAATTCAGGGGAAGATTTGAGCAAACCACAAGGAATAAACATTAGCTTGTAACTCATTCAGTGTTTATGACAAGGCTTGACAGAAACGTGGGCTTCTCTCGTCGTGGTTTAGGTACGTTAAATCAGTGGTGTAGCATTACGTTGTACGCCGTATACTACCTAGAAAAGATCCCAGATTTCCGTATACCCACTTTTAAAATGGGCGAGGATACATAACGACTTCGTTTCGTGTCGGAAAAGTGGGACTGAATTTTGGGACCATTGGTGCAACTGGGAGATATAAAACAAAAGGAGCTCATGAAAGGCAAGCATACACTATTTGATTGTAAGCCTGCCACTAAAGCTAATGCTGCTTCGGGTGACGCTGCAGCTCAAGCAGATGTCCCAGAAAATGAACCCGACGAGGCTTGTGTTATGCCAGGTGTGGTCCCCCTCCGTCGAGGTAGCCTCAGGGGGTCGCAATAGCGTTTCTCTGTTCACCGCGTATATACTTTCTGCTGATACTACCCCACTTTTAAAACGACTGCGTATTCTTTAATAAAATGAGCATTTTTGTTCATTAACATTACTGTAAGCTGATTGTTGGCATATTAATTAAATTGTTTCTAACATAAAATAAAAACATTTCCCCCTGTTTTGTGTCCCACCAATCTCAAACCAAAGTTACACCCTTGAGGAGGACAAATGTAGCGTCTTATGACCAAAGGAGCTCCTTTGACTACTTATACAACCAAACCCAAATAACAGCCAAAAATCACTGACAACATTCACTACGTTGACATGCACCCTCATAACGCGATTAAAATAGGATTTTGGCAATCTTGCAATTATTACACTAAAACACAACATAAAGTCCAGGCCTGGTCCTCTCTCACACTTCCCTTTTGTCGCTCCTCTCTTATGCTTCTTATGGACACGCAGCTGAAGCTCGTAATCACTCACGTCACCAGCCTCGCGCCATTCCCTCACGGCTCTGGTCCCGCCCTGCTCGCCAAAGTGCGCATGTGCATTTGTCACGCAACTTAAATGCAAATTGATGTCAGCAGTCTCTGCTACTTACCTTCATACAGAAACAACACAAACGCAATGACACCGTACACCACCGTTGCGGAGGCATTTCCATCCAATGTCTATATTCATTATAGCGCCGAATAACCATTGAATACGTCCACACACAGCAATGATTTGCATTTGACACAAATATACTAAAACAATAACAGGTAACACATGCCTACTGTATCTGAGATCATGCTTCGTGCTGTGTATTATAGCAAATAATCAGACTCATAAAGCGTTCATGTTAACAGGAGCAAAGAGGTGTTCTCAAACATGTATTTCTTCACAGTAATTTCCCAGCGGACACCTTTTATGATTAAGATTTGCAACTCATGCAATATTTCGATTGCATTTTGAATTATTGCAACTAAGTAGTAAAACTAAATTTTATTTGCAATCAAACACAATCTTGTAGTCACCGATGATGTTTTACTTTTTACTGTTCTTGGTCACTTACCTTACGAAAATTGTCAGTGGTTTTACTAAGGTTTAAACAAACCTGGGCTTAAGGCTAGTCCCAGACTAATGTGAATGCGTGACCTGTCTTAACTGAATATAATATTAACCCAGAAATATCTTAAAATATATCAGTGCCATTGTTTTGTCTCGAAATGCACACCAGTAATGTATTCTTCTAAGGTATTTTTATAAACGCAACATACATATCTTAATTTGACTTAGTCATAGTTCTGGCTTAGGCCACGTTTACACGATGAAAAACTGAAAAGTTGTTCTTTTGCGGTTTTGAAGTTTCACGTACACACAACACCGTTATTAAAACAATCCGCGTTTACACAGATCCGCTAAAATGACTAAAATGCTGTATTACGACATCAGTTTGTGAAGAAAAAATGTCCCTGACGATTGATTGACGGTTTATTGGAAGGCGGACTTCCGTCGCTAAAGAGACCATAATACAGAGCGCTGCATTTCTCCTCATTCATAGTGAACAACTCCCCCCTGAACAATTCCCTTGACGAAGTACCTTCTGTTGCAGGGGAAGGCACCACTCCCTTCTGGGACCAGGTGATGAACCTGCAGGCGCTCCCCTCTGGGGAGGTAGACCCAACCTCCAACGTGTTGTGTCCAGTATGTGCACTGTGCCTCTGCATGACTGCACGTTTTGTTTGTTATGGGGACAGCACCAGGGGAGGGCTTTCTCCAAACAGAGATTGAAGCGCTCGATTGTGCCTCCTCACAGGCTCAGGGTGCCTCTCTTACAGACATTGCAGCGCTGCGGGTTGGGCTAATCCCATGTCCCAAGCACTACCGGCGTATACGATGGGCACCTGGTTTGGGAGTACGCCTGCGAAAGGGCCTACTCCCCTTTTCAGGTGATGTGGTGTGTAGAGATAGGTCCCCAGTCTTTCTCTCAACACAACGTCTGTCTTCATACCAGAACGCTTCGCCGGCCTGCTGCAGCGACTGGGAGATACCTCTCAGGTTCCTCAGCCCAAAGGGTGATTGAATGACCTCCTCTTCCTTTTATACCCGTATGTACGGGGCGGACACTGGCGTGTGTGTGCCATTCGTCAAGCCCATTGGCATTTAAAATTCCTCTCGAGATGATAGGTTCTCAAGATCAAACTCCAGTCTGTCTCTCGACACAATGTTACTGTAATGTATCTGTGATAATATCTTGTGAAAGGTTGCCTTATTATTTTAAGTGAACTCAACTATGTTTTTACAGTATATTAACAGATTCTCACAGATATTGCTCAACAGTTCTTGTTTCCATAAACAGTCCATGCATTTGTTTTCAGATAGCCCAGCCCATAAACAACATGTGAAAATTAAAAACAGTGGATAGTAAGTTTTTATTTCTGTTTATATGAGTGGTTTTTAGCCATATGGACCAGAATTTGTGAAAAACATAAGACTACTCTATAAGTAGCTGCAGTGAATTTGGGTACAATATTATGAGATAAAGCTATACATAGCTTTCCTGTAGCTCAGTGGTAAGAGCATGGCGCTAGGGTTGCACGGTGTGCTGGTGTTACTATAGCATCACGATGCTAAAGCTTCGAAATACCCGCGATGCCTCTCTATTTTTAAAAGGGTAGTATCGTAGCACCGTAGTTACTGTTGCATATGCATATTAATATTAATTTGAACACTTACATCTGCCTTTTTGCTTTGTTTACCTCCTAAATTAATCTGCATTTTGAATGACTCGTACGAGATTCAAATGAGCGTTTTGAACGAGTTGGTTAAACGATTCACTAACTCGGGGCCAGCTACTGGCCCCTTAGTTCTGCATTTAAATTAAAGACTGCTGTATCAATGCAGTAAATTTGTCCCACTTGAGAATTAGTTCCCACGTGAAACATGATCTAGTGAACTTTAGTATTTACTACAGTAAACTACTGTCACTCATAGACACTAGTGTTCTTGAGTCTTACCTTAGTACATATTTAAGTATACTACAGTATTTGCTACAATTTATCCAATAACAACAGTTAATACAACAACATATTCAAGCATATTGCAAAGTATAATACAGTTTACTATGGTAAATACAAAATGTTCTTTCCTGTGTAGATTTGAGTTTTGAACATGGCACAGCATCATGATACTACTTGGTATAAAGACAATTCAGCTGGTATAGTATCGTAAGACATGTTTATGGTACCGTGACAACCCTACATGCCACATACTCAAATACACATGTATAGTATCGTGCAATGTAAGTCGCTTTGGATAAAAGCGTCTGCCAAATGCGTAAATGTAATAACTAAAGTAGAAATATATTCTAACAGTACTGCTGGAAGTGTCATTAAGAAGTATTGTGTAGCTAAACTAACATCAATACCAGTGAAACATTTGACCACATGGGATTTGGACTCAAAATAAAAAAATCTTAAAATCATAAGACATCCATCATAAGATACTATCAAAATTGTCTGGCATTTAAGAAGTTAACACTCCGTTCAAGTCATAAAAAATTCATGTTGGTTCATGAATCATATGTTTCAACGTACTATTTACAGTGAAAGAAGACATTTGAGCTGTTTAAATTCCTGTGCTCTTGATAATTGATTTGTTTAGAATTTCTAATCATTTCTTACACTTCAAAGCCCAGTGTGATTGAATGAATGAAAGCTGCCTATGAAGAGGCTATTCTGATGGGCTTGATACATCAGACGCAGGTTTAATTGTTTTTCCTCACACCTGTCATCCCTGAGACCTGCTCATGTGTCCCGCCCCCTGATGTGGCCCGTCTTCCCATTAGCCTGCCAGTCGCCAGGTGCTTGTGATGAAACATTGCCAACTACCAACTGTTGATCATAAGAAATGAGAGATGGAGACCAAAGCAACAAATATGTCAGTTTACAGGGAGGTGGCATTTATAGTCATTAGATATTAATATGCCATGGATCCAGTACAGCCGAGTGATATGACAATATCTTTCATCAGATGTAAAGTTACATTTCACAATATTAAAATCAGACACCAAGCAAAGCTACAGATGCAGAAAGTGTTGCATTATGTTAATGCTGTTTTTGACCTCATGCAAATAACTCATATGATGTAAATAATGTAAACATTTGAATATTTTACAATAATTAACATAACATTATTCAAATCCTAATATAGGAACTTGTCATTGCCCACTAGATTGTCACTAATGAAATGAATTATGTTTCTTGTTTGTTTTACTTTAAATTGTGAAAATGTCGCTAGAATATTTTCCAGCACTTTGTTTGAGGAAAAGCATGTCAGTGCTGTTCATTACAGTGATTTTAGCACAGCACAGATGACCAGAACATGGCTCACTTGTGGTAAAAGCAGTGTAACACACAGCCTTGAGCCGCTTATTGCTTTTTATAAAATGATGGCAACAGCAATATGATAAAAGACATCACAGGGCCGTGCTGACTACAACCTATATAACCTTCACAGATTTTACAGCCCTAGAGGGTTTATGGAGGCAGGAAAATGTGACCATAAAAAAGGCTGAGGAAGCAACAAAAAAAGAAAAGAAAGCATCCCCTCCTCTTCACTACAGCCTCCTTCGTTGCAGCTACAGCGGTCAGAGACGACGCCATTTTGTCTAGTTTTATTCAGCTTTCATTTAAGAAATAGATGGAGAATATTCATGAGCTCTGACAGAATGCAGAACACAGGCAGATGGAGAGATGTTTTCACATTGAAATGAATGATCGGTCCTGTGTTTGTGAAGCTTGTGAGAGTGGACTTCAAAGCTGCCCGTGTGCTTCACTGCCAACACATTACAGCATTAAAACGATCCTAAAAACTGTTTTTGTCCCATGAAACATATTTTTTGTGAGGAATAAATGACGCGGAACAAACTGAAAACCCAACGAGAGTAAGAAGGGTAATTACATCCTCATAAAAATATGTTGATGCGTATTCTTGAAACCCTTTTTAACCTGACGTGATGGTGATTTTAATAAATGGTTTGCTTGCATTGTAAAGACACATTATGGATAAGTTTTACATGAGGAGTGTCGCAATATATACCGTTAATGACAATAATAACTCTATAATAATTATGGATATTGTGTTTATATTGTGACTTGCCAGAACTGCTCACCAATTGCAGCTAGGAATGACGTCCGATACAGTCAGGTGACGTCAAAAAAAGGTTTGTATACATTGTATGCTCTTTAAAACCGCCTGATCATTCACCTCGAGTATTTTAACATTTGTTGTGCACATGGGAATTAGGTTATACGCTCTGATTGAAGACCTCATACAACACCGAAGTGCGATGGCGATGGCTGCGCGATCTTCAGAGTTTCAGAGACATTCTGTTACATGCACCAGCCGGCACTTCTCAGTTAAAACACTTCTCTTGTTTTGCATTCGTGAGTGTGTTTGCTCTCTATCTCATCCTCACACACTCTTGCACATACGAAAAGGCTTTTGCACATCACTGGCTTGCTGTCAGGGGGAGTTGCTGGATCTGTCAAAGCACTTTAAGAAACGGTGCCTCACCTCAGTAATCACAGATAACTTGTCAGTTTGAATAAAATGGACGGCCTACAGCTGCATGAAAATAATACCTGCGTAACCCTGGCCACGCAGTGAGATATGAAAATCTGTGGCACAGATTATTAATGCACATCAGTAGCTTAAAGAACTTTTGTCATTCAGGTTGCATCTCGAAACATAATACACTCGGATAACACCATGGAATTGCAATCTGCTGTTGAAAATACATGTAAACACAATTGCCATTTCACAACACATGATGTTTTATTAACAAGGTTATGGAGGAGCACATGCAGTTCCTAACCCTGCGAGCTTGCTATGACCAATCTCACCAATCATCATTTTAGCTCGGGAGAAAACCCCTACAAATAGACAAGATGCCTTACCCGCATTCTCTCTACATTTTTGCAGCATCACCGCTCGCACACGCAAACACAGCAGCTAGTTTGCTTTACACGGGTGTTGTTCGTTCTGACGATTTATTTCGTTAAATGGAAAACCAAACTCTAAGAAGGCTTTCGTCGCTACAGGGCGGATGTTTAGTATTTAAAAAGGGATTCTAAGGGATTTAAAGCACTGCAACCACACAGTAGGGCCGCAGGTCCGATCCGTACAAGTAGGCAAAGTTGGTACAAGAGTTTTTCTGCATACCTGCCTGTATATATGCGCTCATTACCTTGTTCGTTCCCGGATGGGATTTCTGCCTGTATGCTAGCTCAATGCTAACAGGACATCAGTGTTCAGATACTGGCATCTGTTAACAAGAATGCTGGTTCCGCTCGCAAGATCGCAGTATCCTGTCCCGATTTGGAAAACGGCACGTCATGCTATAACTTTTCACTTGTAAAGAAAACGAAATGGCTGCATTATTATTGTCCTGCGAAGTGAAACAAATTGTCTTGGGTGAAACAATTCAAAGTGCTGGAGTCCAGGCAAATACTGGGCCCGGGGCCCTCGTCCCTGTCATGAGGTGGGTGCATTTCTAGAGGAACTACCAAGCTCGGAGCCCTCTCCCCGGGACAGCATGCCAATCACACGTACCATACGTCCCTTCTTATACATACTAATTATCTGCGAGGCAAACTTGTGAAGTTTTGACTTGTAAGTGACATGCATTTTATTTCCAGAACGGTTGGAGCAGCTTCTAATAAATATGCGCTTCAAGAGATTTTGCTAAGGTGTAAAAGGGAAATGATCTCGGTTAATGAGAGCTTTGACCTTCAGCTGAGTGTTAACGTTCTTTTCCACTGAATCGTCTGCTGGTGAAATTGGGCCGGGCCGTCCGGGGCAGAGCCCCGGCACAAATTGTCTCGCCCTCCTCTCCCAACACTGTCTCAAGAGAATTTGTGACATTTGTCACGAACTATAATCTGTTAATTTGTGTTCATGACACGAATTTCTCCCTTTTTTCGTGTCACCCAGCACAACATTCAGTCATACAACATATTTTAATATGCGGTTTCTCTCATATATATCAACGCAATCTGAGGGGAATTCATACCTATTTTACAAGGTGGCTCCTTTGTGTGAATTCCTGTTTCCTAGATCTCATTCGTATGGTTTGTAATGATTTGACTTTGCTCCTAAGACGTCAGGTTTAGAGGCGGGGTTAGAGTAGCCATTTATCATTGCTTTGCCACCTCGTGAAACTTAAATTAACCTTTGTGATTTTAGGTTTTTGGGTGAGATATGGTGTTGGTGAGCCACCACCTAAAATATTTATGGCTTAATTTGCTTATATATGCAGAAATCATTCCCTACATTGCATTTTGAGGTGATCATCCCTACATGCCCTACTCTCTCTCTCTATCTCTCTCTCTCTATATATATATATATATATAGAGAGAGAGAGTAGGGCAGGGATATATATTCGGTTTGGAACGCACTGTGTGTCTCCGCGGGAGATTGTTTCCTTTCTGCACGTCCAGCCGAGCACTGCTTATATTTTCGAGTTGTACACATGATGCGCGGCGCTGCTTCGTCCGATGCACATTGTTGTTTTAACATTTCTATTCATAATGAGCTGTTTGTGTAGAAAGGCTCTGTAATAAAGTTCGTAAGATGGGAAGGAAGGAGGCGGGAACCGGCGAACATTCAAACAATAAAACTTTAATTAAATAAACAATAAACACTGAACAATCCGGCAGCCACCTCGCGGTAGACTGCCGGCCATAAAACATACACAAACTAAACACAGTTTCGGGCCCGGTCCTCTCTCGTCAACAGTCCTGCCGAACATCCATTTAAGCTCCCAATCTCCTCCGTGATAAGATGCGGGACCGGTGCGCGCACAGCTGATTGCACTTATCACTCACGCCACCGGCCCCGCGTCACGGCTCTCGTCCCGCCTTCCTCACCACAGGCTCGCCTTCCAAATAATGTCATTTTAATCAAATTCAAGCATTTAAAGCGGTTTGTTCATGGTGTGTGCGGCAGCAACGATGCACAAGTTAATGGGTTATCTCAATCATTGTGAATGTTGTATGACGTTTTGACAGAAAAGTACTGGAAATACATAGGTACATACACTTCTGTGGACATTGATAAATGAAGATATTTGATATTGACACAAAGGGGCACATGCCTATAGAAAGATTGTTTATCACATGTAGCCTCGTAAACTGCTGCCATCTTCGATCAGCATTTTGTTCATAGCAAAGGGCTCTCTCTATCAGCGTATATTTGTCTTTTACAAATTCCAATTTAACTATCATGCATTCAAGTCTGACTAAGAATATAAATGTACACATAGTCAAGGAATTATATATTTAAACAGAAAAAGTGGATTCAAAAATGTAATATCTTCTTACTACTAACTTTAATTCGTTTTTTCAATGGAATTCAAAAATAAAATTGTGAAGAATGTTCAAGCATATAAGCACAATAAAAGTAGCCCGTATGTCTCCGAAGGCTTTGTTTAAAATGTTACGGTTACACTGTGTCAAGACGCATCAAACACTATTGTTTCTTTTGTGTCTCTTTATTTGCATTAACTAATCAACTGCACTGTAACTCTATTAACTGCATCTACTCATCAATTGCACTGTAACTTCAGTAACTGCATTAACTCATCTTCTGGACTGCAACCTATTAACTGCATTAACTCATATACTGCACCGTAACTTTAATAACTGCAACTTCAACAACTGCATTAACTCACCTATTGCACTGCAACTTTAATAGCCAATGTCAATAATTTATGCACACCTAAGTCACTTGCACTATTTTAGTCTAAATTATTATCTGTTCATAGCCACCTGTACATTAATGTTCATAGTATATAGTCATCTGTATATATTGTTCATAGTATATACCTACTGTCATATTTTCATAGAACACACCTACTGCAAAATATTTTTATAGTCAATGCCCACTGTATTATATTCTCACTATTGTATTCTGTATTTATTCTAACTGTATATCCTGCACTTGCTAACTGCACTTCTGGTTAGACCTAAACTACATTTCCTTACACTGTACTTGTATATGTGTAATGACAATAAAGTTGAATCTAATCTAATCTAAATTTAATGTGGTGTAATTTGTTGCTTGAATTGGACAAGTGTGAATTTGAGAAGCGAAGGCACAGAGGAAGATTTACAATAAGAGAATACTACATTTTATTTCAGTCTGTTTGTCCGACAAAGAAATCGTGTGGCTTCTTAAGATCTGGAATATTGACAACACATGGTACTTCATGGTGTTATTGGAGAAGATTGACATCCAGTGTAATCCTCCAGTCAGCCATGTGTCTGTGGGAAAAGATGTTTGTCTGATGGTTTTTAAAGATTTATTTGGCTGAGAAACACAGGACCAGACGTGCGAAACAGACAGTTTTTGTCTTTACTGTTTTGTGTGCAGACTGGGATCACCAAGAACATTCATTGTGATTATTTCTTCTGTGAAATACAAAAATAAGTTGTGTTTTCTTGTCATATTTTCAGTGGAACTTTCCCTTTAGTAAGTGTGCATTTGGAAATGATTCTCATGATCATTATCTTCATACTGTCCATATGTTCATATTGTCATCTCATAAAGGGCAGTTGCCAATCGGAGTGCTTATTTTGAAAAAATATCCAAACCTCCTAGCAGAGGATTCATAGCAATTATCAGAATTTTTTCTAAACTTCACAATCAAGCTCAATTGTGATTGTAAAATTATAAACAGGATATGGTGATAATGTTGGAGGATGTGCGATGATAATTTATTCCCCCTCAGCTGCGTGTCGCTTGCTCCAGGAGATGAGTATAATGAGCTTACAGTGAAAATAATATTTAATTCCGCTTCTCTGATTTGAAAATGTGACCAACATCAATGTACTTCAATAATGCAACCGATACAAACAAAACACCATTATTTGCGAGTTAAAAAAAGGTACAGGTATTCACATGACACAGTTTTTTTAGTATCAGCCTTTATAAAATAAAATTAATAGGTTTGTGTAAGAAACGCAACGTGTCATTCTTTTTACTGTAATTGTGACACCATAAAGTGACTTCGTACTGTATGATGATATATCGCAACAAGTTCTGTTAGAAATTAACATCGCGTGTCTCATGACCAACAACACAAGTTTAAAGGGGGGATGTAAGGGTGCATTCTGACTTCTTTACAATGTTAAACGTGCTGTCTTCTTATCATTAACATGGTCAACTTGTCAAAAAAAACGAGTTGGACGTATGACATAGTATTTCTGTGCTCGATGCACTCCGCCAGCGTTTGTACAGGTTTCGGAAAAATTCTATATAAATGTGCCTAAATAATAACAATATATTTCTATCATACATATATTTTGTCACTGTCCTTCTGAAAAGTCCAAATTAACTTTTCTTTTAAATCTTTTAAGTTAAGTTTACCCGCATTTTTTTTATTGGTTAAATATACCAAAGACAAGAACTACAAAACACAATTTCAAAATAAAAGACATTGCACTAATAAAAGACTTTCTTATTGCAAAATAAACCCCTTCAGTGTGATACAATACCTGATCATGCTGTCTGGTTTTATTCTGAAATGAAAACCAGTCACAAAAGATTTTGAATGTAGAAAATATATTTTTTGTCATTGTAAGATTTGTGTGAATGTTATTAGGAATACATTTATATGCCGTTTCCATGTTCCATTTGTGTCATTAAAACACAATAAATTGAGCTACTTTTAATAAGCATCTTATACGGTTTACACTGTTTCCATTACAAACGAAATCCCTAATCGATGGGTTCAAACCATAAACAACTCAACCTCAGTCAAGCTTTTCTCCTGTATGTTGAAAGCAACTTTAAGCCATCAAAACATGTACAAAAGAATGTCTCTGCCATTCTTCCATTGTATGTCTGTAGAAATGTATTCCAGTATAAAGAACCCTTTGAGCAACAAAAACTCTTGTGTATGTTAAAACCATTAAAGTTGAATTCAAATGTGATTAAAATTCTATACAGTAGCTGTTAGTGTCAAATGTCTTTGTCATGATTCTGCCTACTCCTGTCTTGATTTTCTGGTCTAGGGCAGAATCATGACAGACCCACGTGTTTTATGTGGAGAGAAACATATTATAGCACAATATGCGTTCTCTCCAGTCTCGTCATTTGGCCCCGCCCCTCTCGTTCCTAGTATAGCTTTCCTCCTGTGTCTCATTACCCACACCTGCCCATCGTTAACTCCTTTGTTAGTCTCCCTATATAATGCCCTCTTGTCTATTGACTTGCACTTGTTTGTTTTTCATTCATGTGTCTGTATCTTGTGCCTGTGATTGCATCATATCTTTGAGACATTCCGAGAGCCTGAGTGGTAGTGAGTTTTAGTTATTGGTTAGTCTGTTGTTGTTGTTTGTCTAGTGTTGTTAAATCCTTGTTAGTTTAGTTAAGTCCTCCAGTTCTTGTATGTTCTTTTACCCCATTGTGGGCTTTTGTTTTATTCCTTTTTTTATACATTAAATCCCTTGTTAATCCTTCATCCCTGTGTCTGCCTGCATTTTGGTTCTCCCCTGAGATCTCTCCCCGAGATCGTGACAGTCTTTTAGAGTGGGATTTGTTTATTTTGGTATAGTGAACATGTGACAGGAATATTGGAAGGTCAGATCTTCACACACCTGCAGCGTCACACAGCGTTGATGAGAATTTGCACAATGCCATGAGGAGGAAAAATAACTCCATCCGATGAGCGGTCCCCAGGGGGCTTCTGCTGTGAATCATTTGTGGTAAATTTAACACAATCACTTTCTGATTTACACCTTTGGTGTTCAGGAAAACAGCTTCCGTTTGATAGCTGATAACCAAAAGATCATTATCTGCTGGGATGTTTACAGAAGGAACCTGAGCTGTGTGCTTTCACCCATTAACCTCAGAACCTTCATTCAACCTGAATCATTTCATCCCATTTTCACAAGCCCAAAGTATGTGATATTGTAAGCAGCCATTTTGAGTGTTTGCCACTCAAGGGAGCGTGTTTTGGCGTGTTCACATGGGAAAGTGATGTCACGTGCATACCGTCTATAGAAGTCCGAACACAGAATAATTTGATGCTGGACCCTGTGCTCTAATTATACTACATAAGTGTCGTGACTCATGTTTTGTGTTGAGGGAAACATATTGTCTGTCATTACATATGCGCTCCAGTTTCGTCTATGGCCCCGCCCCTCTCGTTCCCTCGTTTAGTTGACCATTAGTGTTTCATTTCCTGCACCTGCTTGTGTTTTAATTTACCCCTTGTTAGTCTCCCCATATAATGCCCCTATGTCTTTTGTCCTGTGCTCGATTGTACAGCTCGTCCGCACTAGTCAGCCGTACAGCTCGTCCGCACTAGTCAGCCGTACAGCTCGTCCGCACTAGTCAGCCGTACAGCTCGTCCGCACTAGTCAGCCGTACAGCTCGTCCGCACTAGTCAGCCGTACAGCTCGTCCGCACTAGTCAGCCGTACAGCTCGTCCGCACTAGTCAGCCGTACAGCTCGTCCGCACTAGTCAGCCGTACAGCTCGTCCGCACTAGTCAGCCGTACAGCTCGTCCGCACTAGTCAGCCGTACAGCTCGTCCGCACTAGTCAGCCGTACAGCTCGTCCGCACTAGTCAGCCGTACAGCTCGTCCGCACTAGTCAGCCGTACAGCTCGTCCGCACTAGTCAGCCGTACAGCTCGTCCGCACTAGTCAGCCGTACAGCTCGTCCGCACTAGTCAGCCGTACAGCTCGTCCGCACTAGTCAGCCGTACAGCTCGTCCGCACTAGTCAGCCGTACAGCTCGTCCGCACTAGTCAGCCGTACAGCTCGTCCGCACAAGTCCCAGTAACTGGTTATACTCTGTGCTCACACGGCCAGTATTATTTGTATCGTGTGCCTTGTCGCTTTATCTTGCCCTGACACTAAAGGGTCCTGATGGACATGACTGGCCAAATGAAAACAATTATTTCAATTAACACATTCATGGTGCTCTATAACACGTACTTCAGGGTGATTTGTTTATAATTCGTTATATTTGGATGACAGGGAAGCACCCAGCACCAAAATGTGCCAGAAATCCAATCAATTTCCGGCCAAAAAGTACATTCCTGATGGCAGTGCTGACTCTGGAACACTAAGTAGCAGTGGTTAGTTCACTAATATGATTAAATGACATTACTGGTGGTTAGAGCGTTGGGCTTGTGATCAGAAGGTTGCCTGTTTGAATCTCAGTGCCAGCAGGTCATGACTGAAGTGCCCTTGACCAAGACACCTTACCCCTGATTGCTCTGCAGAAATGTGCCACTGTAAAAAACTACTTGTAAGTCGCTTTGACATTTATTCATTTGGCAGACGCTTTTATCCAATGTAAAACATTATCAAATTGACCAGCTGCCACAGCGCCACTGCACCCTGAGATGTACTATTGGGATATTTAATGGTTGTTACGCCCTTGGTATTAAAAGTATCTGGTGAAACTGTACATCAGTCGTGTGAGAGCTGACTGTTGATGCTCATCTCTTCAGCAGTTGGTTTTAGATGAAAGCGTGATGATGTGTCTGAAAATCAAACGCAAAACTGAAATATCCTGAGGACCTTAACAGAATGAAATCTGCCGTACCAAACTCTTCTTCCTCTGCTCTGCATAAATTTTTTATTCTTACTCTACAGAGAGTGTCTGAAAGCAGCACGGCAGGCGTTAAGTGTTACTGAGTTCACGGAGGATATGAATGGAAAGACTCCTCTGAATCTCCTGTCTGTCTCAAACACCAGACTGAAACAGTTAAAATGGCGTCTCTGTCTCCTTGCAAGTATCGTACTTTTTTTCAACAGTATATGTGGAGGATCTCTGGCTTTGATGTTGCTAGTGAGAAAATTCTGTCACAAGTAAAATGTTGCGAATATATAAAACCTACAGTCTCAGTAATAACTGGATATTCATCATTGAAGGATCTCAGTAAACGAACAAGCTCAACATCTGCTTTCAAAGCAATGAGCATTCATTACCTTGACACTTAATTCATTAATAAAACCACATATTGTTCAGAACACTGAAGCAGAGCTGTGATGTTGAGATTTAATGAAAAATTCATGTAAAGGTCCATTTCAAAAGACAAAGGGTTGTGTTATCTCCGAAGTGACTTGGAGATTATTAATCACGTGTCTGTTATCTGTTTTAATGATCTGCAGCGATGCAATTCATCAGAACTGAAGGTTGAAGATGTCACGTTTCTCCAAATGAAACTTGATCAGTAAATGTTTATTGACAGCGGCACCCAAACCTGAAATGAAGTAAAACGATTTGTGTCTAATGTTTTTGAGTTTAGCTAATGAGGCATATCCATCCGTGGCATTTGAAACGATCAAATACATTATTTAATGACGCCTAAAGTTTATCATTTGATCTCCAGAAGACACTGTGATATTTCAGGGTTATTTATGTTAAATCTGGACCGTGGATGGGTCTGTGTGACGCAGTGTCTCTCAGCTTTGGTCAGTTGTTTTTGAGTACGGCAGTTCTTTTCTGTAGGATGAATCACAAAAGTGTGCCTTTATCAGCGGTGCGTCAACCAAACCGTGCATCTTCAAACGGACACATCCAGCATTGTGCTTTATCAATTTCAGTCAAATCTCATGAGATCAATAGATGTCAAAATTGGCATGTGGCATGACTTGGTTAGTGACTACAGTTTGCTTAGAACTTTAACAATAAATCTTGACAGAGAAAGGAGCTTCCATCGTGTCTGCAAGATGAGGGCTATGCAAGTGGATTACATTAAGAACTCTTTTGGGTTACACCAAGCCTAAAGCGTGTGTCAGAGAGAGAGAGAAACTGTTTTCTGTGCTACTTTACAAAATAATATCTCCCCTGAAGCATGCATTCAGTTATTGGTATTTCTGAGCTATACTGTTAGTAAACATTTTGACACGTTTTTGTGGGTGGAGCTTAGATGGACATTGAAAGACCCTCCTGACCGCATTACTAATGCTAAGTAGCATGTTTTGTTTGCTTGCTTATTGAAAAACATTTCTTTATGCAATTTTTCTCTGTTTATTACTGTTTTTACTTCACATTTGGGAAGATTTATGATCTCTTTAAAATGTCAATAAATAAATAAAAAGCCATATTTTTTAAATAGGTGTTATACAAAAATACAGTTCCCTTTCTGTCGGTCTCTCGACGTTGTGTCGAATCGACAGATGGGGTTTGACTTGAGAACCTATCATCTTCTGACTATTTTGAAAAGGCCAATGAAATTGGCGAATTAAATTTGCATGCCGGACTCCGCCCCCGGATATCCGGGTATAAAAGGGAGACGGCGTGCTGCATTCATTCACCTTTTGTTCTTCGGAGCCTTCGCATCTGATGACAATACTTCTAAAAGAGCTGATTTCTCGACGTGGTGCAGCGGACTGTCCCTCATCAGTGACTTCCCCTGGCGTGTCAGCGGTTCCGGAGGTGTTTTTCTCTCTAAAAGAGCAAATTTCTACAGCGCAGCATGTGTCGCTGTTCTCACGGGTGCAAAACACACTCATTGAGAAGGGGGAGGGACATGATCTCTGCCTCGCGTGCTTGGGGGTCCAACACGCTGACGCAGCCGTTGTTGATAAATCCTGCCCGCACTGGGCGGATGGCTATTCAGACGTTGCAGTCACGGGTGGCTGTGTTCTTTTAAGAGCCTGCCACCACCTCGTTTGCTTCCCGTCCTGTGACCGCGGTGGCTCCGGCCACGCCGTCAGTGATGGCGAGCAGCATGGGTGACATGGGGATTTCCGTGAGCGTTAATCCGTAAGCCACAGGCTCGCGGATCGTTCATGCCCCGTCTCGCTCGTCTAGCCACTCCCTAAAAGACGGCACCTCGCTGTCTTGCTCCTTCCCCACGTACTCTGACACGATGCGTGACGAAAATGAGTCGACGTACCCCGGGTGGCGCATGACGTTCGCGGTGCACTTGTGCTGCAGACGCCGGCCACCTGGGGGGGCCGATCTAGACGAGCGAGACGGCTTGTGGGTTCTCGGCACCCCGGAGCCGGGAGCTTGCAGTGCCGCGGACCAGGCTGCCCCTGGGGCAGCATGACCTGGTCATTAGGTTCCTGAGGGGCGCGAGAAGGCTGAATCCGGCCCGTCCGCGCTCCGTTCCATCTTGGGACCTCAATGTGGTCCTGGCGGGCCTTCAGAGGCCCCCCTTCGAGCCCCTAGGAGGCCGCTCTTCCTCACCTCTCGTTGAAGACGGTCCTCCTGCTGGCGCTCGCTTCCATCAAGAGGGTAGGGGACCTACAAGCATTTTCCGTATCCCCGGATTGCCTTAAATTTGGGCCCGGTAAATCTCACGTGATCCTGAGACCCCGGCCTGGCTACGTGCCAAAGTTCCCACCACTCCCTTTCGGGACCAGGTGGTGAACTTGCAGGCGCTCCCCACTGGGGAGGAAGACCCAACCCTGTCCGTGTTGTGGTCGGTACGCACGTTGCGCCTCTACCTAAACCGCACGCAGAGCTTCAGAGCTCTGAACAGCTCTTTATCTGTTTCGGAGGTCAGCATAAGGAGGGCTGTCTCCAAACAGAGGTTGGCGCACTGGATCGTGGACACCGTTACGACGGCATACCGATCACAGGACTGCCCGTGCCCACTGGCAGTGAGGGCACACTCCACTCAGGGTGTGGCCTCCTCATGGGCACTGGCTCAGGGCGCCTCTCTGGCAGATATTTGTAGAGCTGCGGGTTGGGCTACGCCTTCGCGAGGTTCTATAACCTCCGTGTAGAACCGGTGTCAGCCCGAGTCTTGCATGTTGGCTGCACGTGAGACCGGCGGCCCCTTTCCGGGCAGGTCAGTGCGCTAATTCAGCCTCACTTCTTTCCCCTCGTGCGAAGAACAGGCATTCCATCCATCACTAAGCACTCTGGATGCAATGGCGCAATGGCGGCGGACTGTGCGGAGCAGCCTGAGGCATAGTGCTGTGGCGTTTTCCATAGGAACCCCATCTGTCGGTTCAACACAACGTCGAGAGACCGACAGAAAGGGGAACGAGACGTTGTGTCCCTCATGCCACAACACTTGCAGCAGTCAAGAGATGCTCTCAGGCTCCTCAGCACAAAAAGTGAATGAATTCAGCACGCCGTCTCCCTTTTATACCCGGATATCCGGGGGAGGAGTCCGGCATGCAAATTTAATTCGCCAATTTAATTGGTGTTTTCAAAATAGTCAGAAGATGATAGGTTCTCAAGTCAAACCCCATCTGTCGGTTCGACACAACGTCTCGTTCTCTCCATCAGGGAGGACTTTATTATTGACTTAATAAAAGACCCACATTTCTAACTTTCATTTATGAGGATAACATGATTAATTTGACATGGTAAACTATAAGGTGTTTGCTCATCTTTTTGAATATGCTGTTTTAAAAGTAAAAAAATGATCACTTAACCAGTAGAATGCCACAGAGCTTCACTATTTGCTATTTGCTATTAGACATTTATTTCAGTTGGATTCAAATTATAGATCACATTCATATTATTCATACATATTACGAAATCCTAATTATAACAATAAAAAATACTTTTTGTCAAGGTTAGGATTTTTTACTGGACTTTTTCTTTTATTATCATTAGAACCAAACCTGATCAAGATGTAACAAAGAGAAAAAGGTTGAGTCTTTAGAGGTTACAATTTATTTCAATCATTGGTTTTCCATTTAATTCTACAAATATATGTCCTTGAGTTAGTGCTTTATACATCTCTGAAAAAAAATGTCTGTCCCTCTGAAAATGTCTGTCTACTGATGATCTCCATCAAACATGACAGAGTTTGATAGAATCTGAGGAGAGAAATGGCAGAAGATGGCTAAACGGAAATGTGTAAAGCTTATTGCATCATAACCCAAAAAGATTTGAGTCTACCAACTACTGAGTTAAGGGTATGAATACTTATGCAATGTACTTTTTAATGTTTAATACATTTGCTAAGTTCTAAGATGAAAAGACAAAGGCCATTTTAAAAGAGTACTAGCAACATGAATTGTAATGTAATTTTGTAAGAATTGCAATCAGGCGCAAAATGAGTACCCATTAGAAGTTATTTTATCCAATAGAATAACATGGGGTCCTAAGCCGACACAATTCACACAGGGGGCAGAATTTATCTACTCTCCCTATCAAAGCATTCAGTACTTTACATGACCACGCTGTGATCAGAGAGCTCTCAAGATCCTCACGCTTGAAACATTCGCTCAGAGCTCGACTGTTCCTGTGTTAATTAATATGTCTACGGGATCAGCGTCTTGATTCATCTCTATCTGATTTCAAGGAGGAAAAAGCAGCTTTGAAGTGCAATGTCACATTAGAGGAAAGATTTGAAACGGCGACCCTCATTAAGATCTTCCGTGAGTCACAGGCATTTCATGTCCCGCCATTCGATGGTGTAAATACGTTTTTCTGAGGTCTCTGGAATAAATGAATGTGCTAGTTCTAAAGATTTGCACTTCATCACACTGCTGGACGTTGCTGCTTTAGAAATCCAGTGAAGATTCTTATCAAACTCTAACCACCAGTCACGTTAAAGGACCCTTCAGACCGTCTCATGACCCTCGTTCATCTGTTTCTGTAGATGCCCTCCTAAAATGTGAAGGTTAGACCTTGCATCACCCTCACGTCAGACATTTCCTCGGATATCAAAGCAGGAGAAAAGTGTCCTTCTTCCATTCCAGAATTAACACGTTCATCACCAAAACACACAAGCTTTTTTAATTAGAATTATCGCACAATGTTGTCATCCTCTGAAACTCATTCTCAAAGCCCCTGATATTACACACCATCTGCTTCTATTCACAAACTAAATCTGTTTGAGTTTCAGACGAGCACACGGTTCTTCACCTCAGAAGGTCCGCACTGACAGACCCTGTAGAACTGTCCCAAAAGATTCTCTGTGTAAATTAAACGTTTAAGACACTCACCCTAGGTCTGTCAGACATCAAAGATTGCAGACCAGTTTCACTACTTTCTCATGACTCCAACACTGATTTGTCAAGATCCTTTCTCAAGTTGTTTATTTCAACCTTCGAATCATGTCAACAAAATCCAAATCACACTGCAGTCTTACTTCATGGAGTAAACCGTATCTAAAGAAATATGTGATTTTCGTATTCAGCATAAAGAAACAATAGAAATTAAACTGAAAGCCTTTTTAAAATGTTATATTGTGTAATTATGAGACACCGCTGGTGTGTTCATGTACTATAATACAGGAAAGGATACAACATTGACTAGATGATGTATTATAACCCCTGTGACTTCTCAAAAATCTATATTCTCCTCTTAGAATTTAAATAGGATGACTGAATTATTTTCCTTCATTTACAACATACCTGCTAATATCATAAAAATGTGCCTGTGCCTCATGACCTTTAAACTGCCCCACGTTAACATGAATACAAAAGATGATGTTTTAGGGTTCATCCGCTGTCTGGAGTCTCGACACCATTCTCAAACACAAATAAAAGCTTTCAATCAGTTGTGTGTACAGCAGCATCTCGGCTTAGTATTGACTTATAATGTCATTTGATGGCATTTAGTTGTATTAGTTTCTAGTTTAACAAGTGTTGTGTATTCACAGGTCACTCCCCAATAATGTGATTTGTATGAAAAGTAGAAAAAAACATGTTTAATCTTTGACAGTGAAAGTTTAATTCGATTCAAAATAATCAAAATAATGCTCATTCATCCAACTTTTATCCAAAGAGACTTCCAAGAAGGAGAGCATTAAACATTTCTTCAACACATTAAACGGTACTGGCGGCATTAAAGACGTAACTAAGCAACGGAGAGAATGAACAAAATGAAAGTCACATTTTTAGACAAACAACATTATTGGTACAAGTTATTGGTAAGTCAGATAACTGTGGAACAGGTACAGAATGTTTTGAGTTGGATGCTGCAGTCTGGGTGGAGTCTTGCAATTTATTCCACCGCAGAGATATCTGTATGCACATCTATGAAAATGTTATCCAATTATCCAAATTTACTGAAAATGTTTCAACATGTTTACAATGGTATCATGTAAATTCTGTTTCATTCTAAAATGAGCTTTCATTAATTAATTCTTTCTTGTTTTTGCAGTGGCTCTCTCGACCTACGCAGAGGTTTTAAGGATCTTGAATCTTGACAAACATACCGGCAATCCACAACATCTTCTATAAACATCGTAAGTCAGAACAGACACTTGTGCTATATCAGAAACGTGCGTCAGATGTAAAAACACAGATATACATACATATCATTTCAACTGGTTAAGTGGTACAAATGACAGTGGTACAAACTTTAAATTCACACAAAAGAAAATTTGATATTAAGATTTTAGAAAAGTTTAAATTTAAAACATTTTAGCAAATGTCTCAACAAAAGTAAAAAATAAAAGCAATATGTTGTGCAGAGCAGATCAACGAAATAAAGCACAACATTGCTCAAAATTCTGCTCCTGACTCTTTATGCTTTGCTGCTGGTTTAACTCAAGCAGTGCATTTCTGAGTGCATTAGAAATGAATCACAAGTGTGATGGAAACCAATGCATTACAGCTCATGAATTTAGCATGCTTTGCTCTTCAGAAGCCAGGTTTTCTTACTGAGTGATGATCACAAATGCTCACTATTTATAGTTCTCACCATGTGATGTCATAGGAAGAGAGAAAACTTTTATCAAATCGCTAAACTAATAAACCTCATTTATATTTCATATGAAATAGATTTAATGTCCTTGGCAACAGAAAGACTTACTGTAGGACTACCCAACAGCTCTGAAATGTCTCTCAGATGAATTCAGTTGTATAGAATGAAAACAGAGCAAGTGGTAAAGCTTCTGCTGCATTGCACTCTTACAAATAGAGTTGCTTAAAAGGTTCTTCAGAGCGATGCCATAGAAGAACCATGTTTGGTTCCACAAAGAACCATTGAGTCTTTAAAGAACCGACTCTTTCTTACTTTTTTATAATCCGAAGAACCATTTTTGCCACAATGAACCTTTTGTGGAACAGAAAGGTTCTTCGGGTGTTTAAGGTTCTTCATGTAACCATTTAGATGAAAAAGGTGCACTCCAGTCAAGAATATTCAGACTTGACTTCACAAAACTCATTCAAAGTCTGTCATTGCCCACCATAGAGAGAATGAAACTGTTATCTAAGCCTTTCTTTCTCCTCACCCATTCAAAATGGATATAAAGAAAAAATATGATCTCATGTGAACTAAACAAACAACGTACAGGTTTACTCAGACTTTGACTACCAAGCTATAAGCACATAAGATTTACTTTCTACATTGTCTTTATCAGGAATACAAATTCTTATCACCTAATAATGTGACAAACACACATGCGTCTTGACACTGTGAATTAACTCACAGCTGCTTCTCTGACATGAACACTTGTAAAGTTTGTATCCAGTCAAAGAGAACAAAATGCAAAGCGAAATGGAAGTTTCTCTGGGAGGTTGTGTTTTTAGAAATTGTATATGAAATAAAAAAACGCAGATTCTTGCTCTTTAGGACTGCAGTTATGGGATGTAATACCAAACCACTTTCACAACAGATTTCAAGATGTTGTACAACAACACCGGACATCTGGTTAGGCCAGTTATACGATCAGTTGAGACAAAGTCACTTGACTTTCTGGATGTGCATCAATGAATTTATTCAGTAAATTAGTTTTCATCACATTACTACTTATTACTACACATTACATTCTTTTAATGTGCTTTTTTTAGAATTTATGCACATCTTATATACAGTATGCACATCACAATTTATGTAACGTAAGTAAGTAACATTAGAAATTCGGGCACAAAATGTACCCAATAGACAGTCCCTTCTTAAGTTTGAAATGTTTGTATAGTAAAAGGGTGGTAAATATTATTGCAGTGATGTCATATCACGCTACAGTTGTGTTATCTTGAGTAACTTGACTGACTATCGCACTCTCAAATAAGCACAAGTCTTCAAAGGGCCGTCTCCAATATAACATTGTCTGAGATGTCATGGCTAAAAGTGCTCGCTCTGACGCCGGAGACGGTAATGAGATGTATCTGTCACAGCCGATGATCTCCAGCACAGACTAATTACCGTGTGTCGCCATACATGAAGATCCATCCCTTATATTTATGTTGAGGCTTTATTTTCGATCCCATCCAGAGATGCAGACCTTCAGAAAGCATATGAGCTCCACACTGTATAAGTGAATGAAAGGAGAAACGCGAGTGTCCGCGGTTTCAAGAAAACACCCCTGAGCTCATGAAGAGGTGAGGGATCGTGTGGTTTTTCCCTCTTGCTCGGTGACAGGGTGATTTCGTTCTTTTTGTCTGCCTGACTGACAGCAGATTTGTTTAGAAGATACAAGGCCTTCTTTCGAGAGTCAGAAATTGATACGGACAGGCTGAGTCGTTGAGTTGATTTGCATAGTGATATTCACAGACAGACTGTAGATGTTAGAGATCAATTCATTATGACAGATGGAAATTCACAAAGGTAAGAGGGATGAAAATAAACAGAATTATATTTTACCCTTGCAGAAATGCACAAATGAGCTTAATCTCTCCCATTTAAAGGTCCAGTGTGAAATTTTTGGAGGATCTATTGACAGAAATGCAATACAATCTACATAACTATGTGTTCAGAGGTGTATAAAGAGCTTACACAGTGAAG
Organism: Barbatula barbatula; assembly: GCF_947034865.1. Lineage (NCBI taxonomy): Eukaryota > Metazoa > Chordata > Actinopteri > Cypriniformes > Nemacheilidae > Barbatula > Barbatula barbatula. Next base: position 21,321,036 of record NC_136781.1, on the reverse strand, counting down.
CGTTGTGTTTGTATTATCTTAGAATGAGATATTTCTATCTTCATACACAGCGGGTGCCCTTACATGAATTCTCCATGTTGTTTCCACAGTAGCCCTGAACGGACAAACTGCTCTACAGAACGTGTTTCATAAATATGTTAATGCCTTCAGAAAAGAACTTAAAACACAATGACACTGTAGTGCTTCAAAAAAGGGAGGGGTGGAGTAAACCGGTGGTTGCAATTTCTCAACCTCACCAATAGATGCCGCAAAAAATAACACAATGGTCCTTTAAGAAGAAACAATGGTTTCAGGCTTGTTCTTTAAGTCGTGCAGTTAACGGTAGAGATTATACAACTGTAAAACACCACACAAAATGATAACAACAAATCATAAACGCTTCTGCAGAACGTATAAAGAAATGACTCAAGAGTGGACATCACATGAAGTTAGTTATACAGTATCTGTAAGTCATAGCATTTAAAAAAATATATATATAATTTAGAGTTAAAGCTTATGATAATGCCAAAGTCATAACAATAGAAGATGTATGTGTAATAGGAAAAGTTATTTTGGCTCTGAATTATCATTAGTATGTGAACTGCTGTCTTGACTTGACTCTTGTAATGTTTAATTTATAACTGAATTATGACTAGTTTCATCTTCTAATGTCTTCTAACATTATTTTCTCGCAGTCAAGGTTGAGACCTTTAATGCGATTATTCTCAAAACTGTATTTTTTATGTAATACAGCTTTATTCCGGTGACCTCATAAAATCACTTGGAGTCCTTTAAACTGGTTACAGCAAGGCAGGAAAAACATTAAAATAGTGAATAGGTAGTGGTGATTTACTTGATTAATTTCAAAGGATTATATTATTAAAACATCCGTTTACGAGCGCGGTTTCTTCATTTCACATATCACACAAGGCTTATAAACCTCCGTAGTGCTCCAAAAGGGAGGGGGTTGCCATTGGATGCTGTTCGCCACCTCACCGCTAGATGATGGTAAATTTTAAACTCTGGACCTTTAACAAGCGGATACAGCTCCTATAAAACATGTTAACATTAGACACGAGTTCATTATACCGTCATGACAATGTAACGTCGTACATTTACCATTTCGATGTGAATCAGTGTACAGTTTTCCAAGCTTGCATGCATTCAGATTCTCTTGCACGAATCCAAATTCTCTTGCACGAATCCAGATTCTCTTGCACGAATTCAGATTCTCTTGCACGCATTCAGATTCTCTTGCACGAATCCAGATTCTCTTGCACGCATTCAGATTCTCTTGCACGAATCCAGATTCTCTTGCACGAATTCAGATTCTCTTGCACGAATTCAGATTCTCTTGCACGAATTCAGATTCTCTTGCACGAATTCAGATTCTCTTGCACGCATTCAGATTCTCTTGCACGAATTCAGATTCTCTCGCACAAATTCAGATTCTCTTGCACGAATTCAGATTCGCATTCAGACTTCAGATTCTCCGCTCATCTGCTGTTTATGCAGTTTTGGGGTGAGAGATGAGAATGATTATAGGAGCCCAAGCATACAACATCTCAAACTATATTGATGTGACAGGAGACAAGCCTGCATTTAAGTGATTGAAATATAATTACATTTCACATGATGACAAAGACCAAAATGTCCTGTATTAATTTCAAGTACACATTACTTTGCCATTAAGAAGGTCTTTTATGTGTTTAAGTGTTTGGTTATGGGAATGTCGTATGTGTTTACTGATCGTTGGCATCTGTGCTGCTCCTCTTGTTTATTAGTCAGCAGCAGATGGTACACACAAAATACATTTGTGTTGTGTGCTTTAGATATCAAGATGAGAGTTAGGCATTGGAAATTTAGGCAATTACTTACAGTAATTACATTTAGCAGACAGTTGACTCACATTGCATTGAGTGTATACATTTGCGGTTATTTGCATGAAAGAATTCCCTGGCATTTGAACCCATGACCCCAGTGTTTCTAATTCAAAGCTGAATTGTACAATTGCATTGTTTCTGAAACAAAACCGACTGAAGAGCTGCAAATAAAAAAGACCCACAGTGCTCCACGGGTCCGATTAAAACCGCAGAAATGCTCTTAACCTTAACCTCGCTGAGGTTCATCTAAGAATAGAAAGCGGTTGGAGTCGAAAAACAAACAGTTTCTTAAATGCTCCGGAGACGCCGTAGGTCAAAATCAGGCCATTAGAATTCTACTGGAATTACCATTTTAATGTCAAAGCATTCCTGAGAAAGCAGCGCATAAGAGAAATGCCAAATACGTGTGTGTGTGTGTGTGTGTGTGTGTGTTTCTAATGTACTGGCTATGAGAACGTGTGACATTGAAATGGAGGTATTCAGCCAGGCATGAAATAAGCTTTTCTGAAGAACAGTGCTGGATGAGAGGAGAGAGGGAGGACGAGTGAAGCGATATCTCATGTTATTTCTTAATTAACAACATTCTGTTCTTTAGCCAAGCTCATAAAATGTCTTTAATTCATCCTTTTTGGCTGGCTCGCTTCTAATTTTTGCAGATTTTCATTTCCGTCAAAACCGCTGAGTATCTAGGCAAGTATGCAGAAATGAAGGGACATGCTCATGCCGTCAGATGTCCAGATTTGAGCATGCAGATAATGTAGTCACAGTGTAACAGTAACCTCCAGAATTGCGGCTTCAATATCGATTGGAGCTGGCAGACCGTATTCAGACTGCAATATCTATTAAAGGAATGAGGAAGCTGCTTCATTCCACCCACAGCAACATCTAGCAGTCAGAGCATGTACAGAAATGGCTTTTTATGAGTGAAATATGCGGAACGGAGATATGAGCGAAAATGGCTTAAAGACAAGCTGCAGATTTCTTATGCGGGACTCCCTTGCTGCATTTCAGAAAGCATTTAAGACAGCTAAGCAGTATTTGTCTGACACTATCAAAGTCAGCGACAACTGTCCCAAAATACCGTTCTCTAATGTTGATTCTGTTTTAAATCCGGGGATACGTGTTTTTACCGATGGGTCTGTTGCATCATGTGAAAAGTTTCTTGAAATGTCCTTTATTGAAAAGGTCGATTAGAACTCGTGTGCAGTATGATTCTGTTTTTAAAGCTAGTTGTAGATTATGTTGGTCCAAATATACAGTAGGCTACTTTATTAATCTGAGTTTGAGTACGGGAATGGTTCCTGAGTTTAAAGCATGCAACGGTCGCTCCAATTTGAAAGAAACCCAACTGGTGTTGGTGCAATAACAAGCCTTTTTGAGTTCCAATCACATTTATGAAACGTTTTAATCCAGGTTAGAAAAACACATAGTACAGAATATGCCCTTCTAACAGTTCTAAACAACATTTTACTGACGTTCAGCTTCTGATCCGGTCGACCATAGTGTACGTGTTCTCATGGTGTTCCAAAGGCTCCATTTTATCCCCAACTCTTTTCTTGTTATATATATTACCTGTGGGTTCATTTTTCCAGAGACATGGAATTTCTGTCCACCTATATGCCGATGATAAAAATCGAATTGGAGCTCTGTACTCGTGTATCAAGGATTTGAAATCATGTTCAACAAACAATTCCTTGACTATAAACGAATAAAAAAGGGAATTGATTTTATTCAGACCTAGTGACACTTTTAATTCTGGCAATCATGACCTTGGTTCTCTAACAAAATGGGTGAACCTAGTGTAAAACGTTGAGGTTTCTGTTTTGATACTGATCTAAGGTTTGATAAACAGATTAATGGAGTGGTTTCTCCACCTTCGTTGCCTCGCCAAAGTCAAAACGTTTCTGTCAAGAGAAAACTTTAAAACACTGATTCATGTTTTTGTCTCTCCGCGGTTCGACTACTGCGATTCTCTTTATTATGGAATAAATCTTCTGTGGAGCATTTACAGTTGGTTCAGAATGCAGCCGCCAGGCTTCCGACAGGTACGTGCAAATTCCAGCACATTTCCCCTGTTTGGTCATCGTTGCAGTGGCTTCCCGTTAAGCTCAGAGTGGATTTTAAAACACTTATTTTGTTACATAATCTCGCTCCTGTTTATCTCTCTGAGTTTTTGAATCCTGACAACTCAGTGTGACCGCTTAGGTCAGGACATTTAAAAGTGTTATCGGTTCCAAGGTCTAGACCTAAGCACCGGGGTAACCGGGCATTTGCGATCGCTGTTTTGATCGCAAACTCCCGGTCAACTTTATGGAACAACCTTCCTCTTTGTCCGTTTTTAAATATATGCTCCGATTGCATTTACTTAATAAAATTGTGACGTGAAAGTTTTGTCAGGTTTTGCTCTTATTTAATCATCTTTCCAATTTGTAAGTTTTTTAGGTAACTTTTGATGTCTTTGAATCCCTTTTCTTAATTTCCAATCTGTTATCCTGTTTGTTTGTTTCGTTTTATCTATGTACAGTACTTTGGTCAGCCTATAGTTGTTTTCTAATGTGCTATATAAATAAAGAAAACAAACAAACAAAATCCATTGGGGGTTTATAGTAAATACTATATAGACGGACTGTATACTCTATATTATCTGAAAACATAGTTTTTCTTTAAAAACAATCAAATCAGTCATGCAAACCCAGATACATCATTAAACAGTGTGATTGAGCTGTGATAAAACATCCTTCTAAAACCTTGTATCTCCATATTAAATTTTTTTGCGACGAAGCATTATAATAAGTCACTGTCACTGGGTTTTACAAATATCTAACCAATAAAAGTACTAGTCAACTCTGACTAGAAAGTATTTAACGATGGAAACATACAGTGTTTTTACACTCCTGAAAATCAGCTGATTTGGACATTCAAGGTTCAAAACATTTCTTTGTTTCTTTTTTGTAATCTAAAGAATTGTATTCACTACATTTTGTGATCAGAACGGTTCTGGTTGGTTAACTGATTCAGCTAAAAAGGTTATTTTATGAGATTGTGAAACACTTTAACAGTAAGAGTGTAAACGTCAAATAAAATGTTTATGTTTGATGTAAATTGGTGACACTGTATTTGTTTTCCGCCTCATAAAGATAATCCACTCAGGATCTCTTCACAGACACACACAGACAGCCTCCTGTCGCCAACTTGAGGCCACACACAGAAGTGTACATTATAAAGTATACTGTAATAACACCCTCAGAGAATTCAGTTGATGCTCACTTAACCGTGCTGTATACTCCCATCACGGCTTATTTAAACATCCGGTTTGACTGCTGTGAACCTGCGTCTCTGAGCTCCGGCGGGATGAGGCGGAGAGGACAGGTGAATTAATGGGAGGAGAAGTTGAGGGTAACGGGAGCACAGCTGATAAACATAATTTACGCTCTCCTCAACCCGAGTCTTTAATTATCGTCACAGTAACAGACGAATGAATCATCTGCACGGACTGAGATAGGAGACTTACGTATAAGACAGAGTATACGTATACCTTCATCCTCAATGGAAAACCACCGCATACGTGTAGCGCAGAGATCAATTCATGTGCATAATGTCCTTATGTGTATGGAAAGTGGAGAAATGCTGTCATTGGTGCCGCGCAAATTTTTTTAATAATTAAGGTTATTTTAAGAATTCATGTTTTCCCACCTCAGGCTCAGAGTAACAGGGCAGGAAACCCTTTGCAATGCTTTCCAGAATGTTCCGGGTTAAACAATATTGTGAGTATTCTTAGAGTTAATATCACACTACATTTAGTCATTTACTTTAAAGACTCACGGTTGTGATCGAGAAAATGTTCTTACAGCACCAACCCTGAACCTGACCCTAACCCATATTAAGAATTTTAGTATTTTGTAAGTGCACACGCATTTTCAGATGTACATCTAAGTGTTTGATTATTTGTGAAAGACTTTCTGGAATGTAAGAAATAAAAAAACGGTTTACTGCACCTGGTTGCAGTGTTGAAGTCTCGAGACTCTGTCTTGAACTCGGTCTCCAGAGCCTATTTTAATGATCTTGGTCTTGTCATGGACTTTTTTAGTAGGTTTCGACTCAAACATGTTCGGTATTTTGCCTGAGTCCACTTGATTCCCATCAAAAATATTAAATACGTTGAAAATGTATGGGCCAAAAATGAAAGTAGTTTCTACGGCTTTGCTTGGCATCTCATCATTGTCTAATATTGATGTCCAGTCTGTACAAAGTAAAAACTGGTTGAAGTTTCTATTTGCACATGGAAATAAATGAAGTGAATGATTTGAATGCAGTAAGAAAGCAAGCAACCATTGAATCAAGGTTAAAATGGATGATTGGTCAATGTTCAGGGTTGTATGATGAGTGTTGATGTCAGTGAAATATGTTTGTTTATTTTCTCTCAATACTTGTGCATTGACTAGCCAGAGCTCTCAGACCATCATCCATTAATCAATAATGTTTAAAACTACTACATTTTATTACAGCCTGACAATTTCCATGAGAATAACACAAGTGTTTTTAAATCACTGTTACACGACCTAAACAAATTAATTGAACAAAAGTCAAGGATCAAGAGCCAAACTAAAGCAAACACTGATCACAGTAATGGTACAAAACTGATCATTATTTTAATGTTTGCTTTGCTATCTTACTGCATTCAATTCAATTTATTTCAAAGTGTCATTTAATTTATTTCCATGTGAAAACTGAAAGTAGTCTGATAAACTCCTGATTTTAACCAGTTTTTAAATTGTACAAAGGTCCCCTGTACGTCAATTTCAGACATTCAGAAAACGTCATAAAGGGCCAATAAAGGGACGTCAGCATGGAAACATGCAGAAAAGACGTCTTTTGGAAATATCTTTATTCAGGGGGAAGTCCTCATTGTAATTCAATTACCATTACAACACTTACTATGAGGCCTTTTTTACCCTCAACTAAAATATTTTAAACTAATATCAGTCTAAGTAAATAAAGCACAGTCTACATGCCATGGTATATTGAATGCACTCTATGAGCTTGGTGGCAGTTTTATTGTTTCCACCAAACATTCAACATATTCTTGAATATTTCTGTCGGTCTTGTCTAAGACCTCTTGTCCTAGGACTCGGTCTTGACTCGAACTCGACCCTCTCTGGACTCGGCCTTGGCTCGAACTTGAATGAGCTGGTCTCGACTACAGCACTGTTATTGTAGGCTTTGCAAACATTTCACGCATGTTGAATAACTGAATTGATTTTATGCCACTTGCTTTAAACTGTGATAAACAATCAATGCTGTGTCATGATGTGTACCCTAAAGATTGATTCAAAACTATTTACTGTTCAAGCAATATGAGTCATTCACATGAGAGCATTTGTTTAATGTACATGCTTTCTGTAGAGCACGTACAGGTCTTATCTTCTCCAATTACATTGAATTTGCTTTTCACAGCAAATGTCCCGGTTACGAATGTAACCTCCGTTCCCTGATGGAGGGAACGAGACGTTGTGTAGAGAGACAGACTGGGGTTTGATCTTGAGAACCTATCATCTGAGATCAATTTAAAACGGCAATGGGCTTTGCGAATGGTAAGCACATGCCAGTCTCCGCCCCGTACATACGGGTATAAAAGGAAGATGGCGGCGGTCATTCATTCACCCTTTGGGCTGAGGAACCTGAGAGATCACTCCCGGTCGCTGCAGCGGTTCGGCGAAGCGTTGTGGCATAAAGACACAACATCTCGTTCCCTCCATCAGGGAACTGAGATTACAGTCGTAACCAAGACGTTCCCCTTCAGTCGGTCTCTCGGAGGTGTGTAGCGAGACTGACTGGGGATATCTCTACACGCAACGGCGCTGAGCTGTATCACAACCTCCAGCGGAGCGACACTGACTAGACTAGGGAGTCCCAAGAGTGCTACTGCTAAACGTAATCTTCGAGGAACATAGTAGTGGCCATACTGAGAAGCCTGACAGTCATCACGGACAGTGGCGTAAGCCTCTAGTAGCCAGGTGCTGTCTGGAAAACTGGGAAAACACTACCCTTCTCATTCAAAGTGAGGAATACAACATATGGGACGACCCAGAGGGGAGTCACTATGTATGGGACCCATTATAGGGGTCCACCTGAGTAGGGATGACCCTACCAATACTGGACTTGGTTCCAACAGACTGCTCCCCCCAGTCCAGTACCAAGTGCCGATGCTTAGTGATGGATGGAATGCCTGTACTTCGCCCTGAGAGGGAGGCTAAATAGCGCACTAGACTCACCTGGGGAAGGAGAGAAGGTGCTTTAGCAGGCATACGCCCAAACCAGGTGCCCATCCTATACACCGGTAGTGCTCAGGACATGGGTAAAACCCGGACGACATCTCAGTTATAGGGACAGGTTCGACTGCACCCTGCGCCAGAAGGGCGGCAACCTCCTCCCGAAGCATGGGGGCACTCTCTCCTCCCACCGAGGTGTAAAGAATGCACCAAAACTTGGGCGGGCGCCTGGCGAACTGGATCGCTTTCCGAGACTGATCGTCCTCTCTAGCCAGCGTGACGGGCTGGTGCGCTGCCAAGCGCCCCAGAACTACGACTGCGGAACCAGAGGGACGATCTGCTATCGGACGGTCTACTGCCGCCCATCGGGGTCGAACCAGGTGAGCGTGCTGGGTATGGGTGGTCTGCGAAGCTGACGGAACGACATCCATAGGAGTCCCCATATCACCCCCGCCGCTCTCCAGAGCGGTCAACCTAGCCGAAGCGTCAGTCGAACATGCCTGGGAAGCAGACGAGGTGGCGGCAACACAAAGAACGAAGCCTGTCGTGACCGCAACACCCTGATTGCCAAGCCCTGCAGACCGAGCATGCCGAATCAATGAAACCCGCCTCAGCATACTTGAGCCCCAAGCAAGTGACGCAGGTATCATGGCCGTCAGACTCAGGGATGAGTCTGTCATACCCAAGGACACAGCTACGTGACATCCCAAGGACACAGCTACGTGAAATTAGCTCTTTTAGATCTGTATCTCTCTGCCGAAACGCCCCGGGGAAGTCCGCTCAGGAGGGAGAAGTCCGCAGCTCTGCGTCGTATGTCCAGCAGGAAAGCAGTCTTGAAGATGAATTCGCTTGACCGCATGTGTCAAACAGGTTCCGAAGAACAAAGGATGAATGAATGACTGCCGCCATCTTCCTTTTGTACCTGTATGTACGGGGCGGAGACTGGCATGCGCGTGCCATTCGCAAACCCCATTGGCGTTTTAAATTTATCTAGGAGATGATAGGTTCTCAAGATCAAACCCCAGTCTGTCTCTCTACACAACGTCGAGAGACCGACTGAAGTGGAACTCCTGATAGATAGCAGAAACAGAAGTGATGTAATTATAAAAAAATATATCAAACATGCTTTATTGCATTTGTGTTCCGTACATTTTCATAGAATGAAGATAATAAAAATGTTTTGGGACATTTCAAGGCTGTTGAAGATCTCACCAGCACTGACACATGAAGACACAGATTAGAAATAGTTTGAGTTCTGATTTACACAGGCCATGTTTGATTCTGTCCGTTAAGATCATATTCATGACACTTCAATGTATTTTATATTCAACACTGGATCATCTGTGGATAGAGAGTCATTCATTTCAAAACATTTCATATTGAAGGAGTAGTTCACTTCAAAATAAGCCCCATTGATTTTCATTAGTCATTCAAGGTCAGTGGGAGTTCATTTTAAAGTGAACTTCTCCTTTAATATGACCCAATGCTGAAGTAGAAATGACACGATGATGTTGGATTACAGGTTTATGAATGCATTATGAATGAGATCAAGAGCACTGCATACTTTTCAGAATTTTCTGAGAATAAACAGAGCCCTAAATGCTTGGTGGATATTATTTGTGAAGGCGCCCTGTGTATATTTAGTTAAATGTCAAGAATGACAGGTCAGTTTAATGGTTAGCTTTGGTGATTCGATTTTGTAGATTCCTTTAGGAATTTAGAAAAAACAGGTGCATGATGGTAAATATTGAAGTTATTAAATCCTATAATGAATATGTTTCAAACACGCATATAATTTGGGTAAAGAAGCCCTTTCTGTGTTCTGTGTCAATAGCATACATTCTTGCACTGTCATCATCTAAAGTATATTTATAAAGCATATAATTATATTTATTATATTTGAGTCTTCACAACACAACTGCAGGTGTCAGGATACAAGGTTGGACGTCGAGGAAAAGTGTGGGACAGAAGAGTTTCTTGCGGTACCTCAATCCTAATCGTTGACCCTCCTTCCTGAGTTGGCAGTAATGTGGTCAATGATGCAGGAAACTGTGAATGTGAATACGTTTGTTAGCGTCATCGGGCTGTATGCTAGTAAAAGCATTGCAGAAGATGAGGTTCTGTGGAGCATGAAGATCACAGAATACAACATGTTATGCTAACCTATAAACAACTGGTAACAAAATGCAAGTTCCCACGTCTTTTCACCTTGTTAAGCGGTGCATTCAGAGTGGTGACCTCCAGGTAATACTTTACCAGCAGCTCTCACTGCTATAAATCTTTCCCACCCCATCACACTTCTGTCTGAAAATGAGACTCTAGCCTGAGATCCAGACACGGAGGGATGAAGGGGCAACAAATAGTGCTGAATAATCACAAACTGGATCCAATCACATGTGACCTGTTATGATTAAAAGATTTAAAAATGAGGGACTTTGACTTCTATACTTCTTTAGATTTTTAGCGGATCACACTAGTAGGTTTTTGGAAAATGACATTGTTTCGCTAGACAACACCCTTATTCATCGGATGGTGCTGTGTAGATTATTTTGAAGCTGTGATGAAACGGATATTTGGACCTTAACCAACTGCCCCCCATTTAAGGGCATTATGTGGAGAAGAACACTGGAAATCTTTCATCAAAAGCCTCAATTTGTTTTCGAGAGAAGAAATAAACACACGGACGGCTTGACATGTGGCTGAGTTAATTATCATGAACTTTAAACTTTACAGTGAACTACTCCTTTTGAGTATGCTCCACTTTTTATGTATATGCGAGTGCTCGTGACACAAATTCCATCATCAGAATAGTGTGCAGAAAAATATGTTTTTTTTGCATTAATTAGTTCATACACAAGGCTGCACGTGTGCTTGTGTCATTCGTGTCACATCGTAAGACCTGCACATTGTCGCAATGGGCATGCATTGAACAGCTGATCAAAATACTGTGCATTATTGTTGTAAAATGGCCGGTTGTGATGGGTCACAAAAGGTCCCAGGCCACCCCTGACTGAGGGACTTATCAAACATACAGTTCTTGGATTTAAAGGAATATGAAGGTGACATTGAACAACAGAAGCCTGTTCAGGATATCCTGGAGCGTTTGTAATTGATGAAATAAGAACACATGAGACCCATTGACCGGCCCAAATGAGATTACAGCCAGTCTGTAGAATAGAAACTCAAGTCACCACAGTGCTTTATAACAACACAGATCGTTTTAAAGCAGCTTCACTGTAATAAACATGAAAGTGAACTCAAGACACAGCAGCATCAGTAGTACTGGGGACTTTTAGCAATTTCCTGTCAGTGAACATTTGAAGCATTTCCAGTCATACCTACAGAATACAACCTTAATGTCTTAAAATCTGTTAATAAGCATTTTAGGAACCCAGAGATAAAAATATTACCAATGTGCGTGTTGAGACAAAACAATGGCACACATATATTTTAAGATTTGTTGGTGTAAGTTGTTTTCAGTTGAGTCAGCCCAAACATGCATTTCCGTCTGAAACTAGATTTAAGATTTGTCTGTGTGAAACTAGCCTAAATGTCTTTTAAATCCAAACTAAGCAAGAGTGAGAGGCAAGGAAACAAAACTCCATCAGGCGAGAAAAACCCTTGGGAGAAGCCAGACTAAGTGAGTGGGACAGTTTGTTTCTGGTCAGATCTACAAATATGGTGTGTTTAGTATTTATACCTGGATAGTAACTGTCATACACACTCAGATTAATGAAGACATTACATTAATGGAAATATCAACACACATAGACCGTCTTTCTGAAAGAAATGCAAAGAGGCAGCACAACACACTGGAGTCACACCAGCTGCCTGACTGTGTGGTGTTGAGGTTCAATAAAGATTAGTCAGTGACCACTGGAGCTCAGGTCACTGGATGAGAAAGAAATGAATCTTCTCCTGCAACGTGATGGTCAGTTTGGGCAAGGCAAGGCGTCATTTGAATCACTGTAATGATGGATAAATCTGGAAACTATTCTTAATAATATTTCCTTTTACTGTGAATCCAGATATTATTATTCATATACGTATATAGCCGTGAAATGATAGCAGGACAGCACTACTATATAAAATCCTGCTCTAGTCACTTTTCTATTGTTCCTTTAAAAGCTGTATACAAGACCGCCTATCAAATAGAAATGTTTGGTTTTTTCTTCGTAATCTTTCACAGTTTTGTCTGCTTGCTGCGCAGCTTTAGTTTATAATCTGGATAAACACACAACACATTGAGTTGTTTGTTCTGAATGGATGGATTATATGTTTACAGGGGACAAGAAAAAAGCATTCTGTCCTATTACAATTGGCAATAAAAGAAAGCCCATTTACAACCTATGCTAATGTATATTTTAAGCACACATTGTTACATAATGCCCTGTCGGTAAATGAGTTAGATGTTAGAGGATTCAGTGGTAGTCTGATGATTGATAACTGTCCTTTTTTTATCAATAGACCTGGCTCATAAGAGTCATTTGTTTGTGAAAAGGAATACTCTGGCTGAATGTTTGCTTTTGGTATTCAGACAGTGAGCACAACACAATAGAACGATGTTTCCTATTAATTGCCTTTGCACAATTTCTTCCATCACATTTCATTTAGACTGAACCTCTCTGCGTGATTAGAATGAAACGTCTTGCTGTGGTGCTGTGATTTTGCAGCAACCCATCAGTATTCTTGTCTTGTCATAGTTTCTATTTTAGCAAAACTTATAATGAAAATCCTGTCATCATTTACTCACCCTCGTTCATTTTAAAGCTGTATGACTTTCTTTCTTCAACAGAACACAAACGAAGATATTTTATGGACACTTGGCAACCTGAAAGCGCCAGCACCCATTCACTTCGATTGCATGGACAACAAAACCAATGCAAGTGAATGGGTGCCAGTTTTCAAAATACCTTCTTTTGCGTTGTGCGGAAGTAAGAAAGTCATAAATGTTTGAAATGGCAAAAGGCTAAGTAAATAATGACTTTGGCTGAAATCTCACTTAATAATAACTACAATAACTTCCATAAAATATGTGTTGACGGTGAGAAAAGAGAGCAAATTTGAAGAAATGTTTTCATTTATCTGAATGAATTTAAACATGTTACACAAAAGGACCCAGAAGAATATATAGACCATTTTGCAGGATGTTAACAACATTGGTTCTAGAACACAAGACAAACTTTTCAACAGAGCAGTTGTAAAAAGTCAGAATGTAAAAAATGATACACGATCATACAATGATACAAGAATTTGATTAAAATAAATTAAATTAAAGTGGAAGGGCCTGTGTTGTTGAAAATGGTCTACGCCCATAATCAGGGCTGGACACAAATAGATCAAAATGTTTTCTAAAATAAAATACCAAATACCTTAATTTTATGTGTATCAAAATAAACTACAAAATGCAGAAGCCACACCACGTATCAAAATAAACGACAGTAATTTTCTATTTTAAAAATACTAAAAAGTACTTTTACAAGGGGGCATGACATTTTTTCGCAAACCATCCATCAATCAATGTGCCTAATTGGTCCCTTCAACATTACACTAGTAGTGGTCTGGCTTTTGTTGAAACTAACTTTGTATTAGCTCCTATTGTACTATCGCTCTTTTATGACATATCGCTTATTGCTCCCTGAACTCTTTGTGAGTCGCTTTAGATAAAAGCATCTGCTAAATGACTCAATGTAAATGTAAATGTACACTGACTCAGTTGAATAAGTAAACAATGTTTGATAGCAACAGCTTCTCTCTGCCCGAGTCATGCAATAGATATGACATTGTAACTAGTTAACAGATCAAATATTTGCATATCCCTGTGATCCCCAGGTAAAGCTTTCAACGCAGCGCAACGCAATGAACCCACTAAGAACAAGCCGTTGTCTTGTCGCGTGGGTCACGTCCAGTGTAGACACAGTGGGGGCGGAGCGGGGGGTGGCTTTTGGCTTTTGAGCCCCGAATCTATCTCAGGTGTCTAAAATGAATTCATTCAGTACGCTGTGTAGCAGCATTCAGCTTTAAACTCGGTCCTCCACTCCAGTAAGTCTTACCAAAGAAGATGTTCAGATTAAAACAAAGGTAAATGACATGTGTGCAAATTAAATTGCTGAATCTTTTGACAGTAAACACGCTTTTCAAATCGGTTATTATAACAGTGGCATCATTATTACTGTGAAAGTGTCATGTGACGTAAAAACTGTTAGCTGATGCAGATATTACCGGTCAATGGCTAATGTCGAATAGTCGATGTTGCTCATTGTGTTGGGCCCACTGTTGGGATATAAAGAAATAATATAAGTAATTATTTTTACTGACTTGCGTTTCTTGTGATTTCTGTGCCATATAGTAACTTGGTGCAGCTTCAGCGGCTAGCGCTCGTCAATGTAAAAAAGTTGACCAATCATATGAGAAAGACAGAGTTTACGCAACTCCAGCCAATCAAATCACAGAGGCCAAGCAGAATGTCAGCCAATCAGACTGAAGAAAACCGAACTTCAGCCAACCGGCAGGCGGGCGCGTAACAGAAACTATGCGTGAATTCAAGCGCGGAGATGACTGTAAAGAGATGGAAGAAGGAAGACACAACAAAGCAAACTGTGTACAAAATGGTGAGATTCAGAGATGAAAACTACTTAACAGGTGTCAAGATTGTATATTAGTTATGCTGTTAATTCCAAATTCCCAATCAACCTTTCTCATGTCACTTCCTAGTTACAGGCCTACAGCAGACGTATTCTGCCTGTTAAGAGAACATGTCATCGTGAACATTTGTTTTGTTATGGTTTCAAAATGACAATTATATGAAAAAATGGGGAAAAGTATTGTCCTTGAGGGACCATGCCCATTCATTTGGGCTAAGCCCCCAATGTCTACAAGGTCTGGCTCTGCCCATGGGTGTCATTTTTGAAGTAACCAACTGTTTAGTGTTTAACAGTGTGCGAATGACTCACAATTGTCACCTAATTTAGTTATTTGGTGTTTGGTAACGAAGGGCCTACTTTGCATCAGCAACACTGACTCAATGACAAACCAGAAGACAACTGATGGCACCTGTATTCATAGCAACTAGTTTATAACTATTTAATCATCTGATTGTTAATCATAAATACATTATAATAACATATTATGTGTCACAGAGTTGTTCTTGCAATGGTATGCAAAATCACGGTCCTACTAAACAGCTACTTCAATAAGGGTACACTATTCAGCAATCAAATATTTATTTATCATCATTAGACGCCTATTTGGAAGTAAACCTTTCAACAATAATTCAATGATCAATATGTTTAAATGTAGCCAGAAACGTAATTGGATAGTAGCAACAGAATTTGTGAACTTAACAAAGTCTTACAAAAATAGTCAAACTGAGACCAGAGGTCACATTAGCTACTGATGCCTTTTAACACAACACATGTAGATTGACAATCTTCTGAGCCTAGGCTACTAAAACAAACACCAAAACTTAATATAAACTGTAGACACGTTTCATACATTTGACCACCATTCTTCCATATGGATGTCTTTTCTGTTTTCAAGTCTGACCCGCAAGGCTGGGGGAGTATCAGAGGCCGCATTTTTATATATAATGATATCATCATTTAAAACTACAAAAAAACAATCAGTAAAGTATTTTAACACAAAATATGAAGCTATTTTCATCAACCTTATCAAATACAAATGACAAAACACTACTTTGTATTTAAAATACATGTATCATAAATACTGCCCATCCCTGCCCATAATGCAATGCAACAATGAGCCCTATTGATGATTATATTAAGGAGTAAGCAGGGCCATGTGATGCTTGTTTCATTTAGTCCTGTTATACACCGATACATTTTTCTTTGAAACTAATAGAATTAGCAATGCATCACAATATAAACGCACTGCCAAACTGAGCATTGACAAAGGAGTCTCAAACTTCAGCTGAACACAAGCGTCCCGAGCCCTTGACGGAGTCGTGCAGGAGATCAAGTGAATGACACTGACTCACAATCTCTGAGATAAATGCACTAATGAAATGCTGGGGCGGTGCTGCTTGCGGGTGGTGATGGTGGGTATGATGTGATGCGGTGGGGGGGTAAGAGGGCTTTGCACCTCACATTCGCCCTCATTAGTGTGCGTGTGTGCGCTGGGACCCTGCGAGCCCGCCTGCTCAGCCTGCCAGATAATTGCACACTGGCGGCTCAGGCACTTGGTATTCTCAACACACGGACAGAAAACACACAGCTGAAAAGAACATCCATCACCCCATAGAGCACCATAAAGTCAGACAGTCTGTGAGCCTGCCTGAACCACACCAGCACTCCAGCCCAGACACAACTGCTCTGGTGTGTTAGATCCTATTAGATGCAGCCGAGATGATGCTTATTCAAACAATAGAAAATAACAACATGTCCTCTCCTCGTGTTCATTCATGCTTGCATTGAAGTAATGTCACTTATCCACACTGCGAGCAAAGCTTCGTGAATTCAGTGACATTTAAATGAACTGTTCCATGATAGTATTAAACATAACTGTCAAGCCGCCTGTATCAGGAGACATCGGACAAAGTGAAGGGGCTCATCAGCTGGATGACAAAACCAAATGAATTTAAGTTGGACTTTAGCTTTTGGAGAATTGGCTCCTATTACAGTAGTTTACTGTAAGTGCAGAAGATACAGTAGTTATTATTCAAACCCACACAATAAGTAGGCCTACATATAGAGAACTGTAAAACACAGAACAATGCATTGAACAATGCATTTTACTTCGAAGGAACTCACTTTTGTTAACCCTCGGGCTGTGTTCAAAACCCTATTACACTTGTGGTGTTCCCGGGTCCCAGCTACCGAAGAGAGCTTAAAAATCACTTGTTATGCAATATTATCACCCAATATTGGATGCAAACTTCTGTCAACTTGTTTTTTTTTTCATTTAGGACTGGTTTTGTGTTTCTTTTTCAAAGCACCTCAGTCTTTGACTGAAAAAAACATTTTTTTTAATAAAATATGACACAAATTTGCACTGTTGTTTACAATTGTACACTTTAATGTTCAATCAGGAAGTTTGTTTTGAAATGCTTTTATCGTGTACGAAATGACACAGAATTACACTTGCGGTGTTCCTGGGTCAAAATGAGATATATTTATCCTACCAAAGATATATTTTCACTAAATATTAGATTCAATCTTTTTGTCAACTTGTTTTATTTTTTAAACTGATTTAATTATTCATAAAAGTTATACAGTACTGAGTAATAATAATGAACTACATGTATTACTCAAGGGTTAGGATAAGGGCGTGGTTTAGGGTCGGTTACAGTACATGTAGTTATTTATCATTGATAGTCAATTCAGATGACATAAACAATGCGGGTCCAGCGCTGGTCCAGAAGAACTTCCTGTTTCAGTTTGATGGCGTTTTTATACAGTTTGTAACCAACTCTGGAAATGATTGAAAGTGATTTTTTGTGCATATGATGTCAGCTTAGCAACATGTGTAAAAGATACACTGCTGATGTCAGACTGTGAGTTTCTCTCACACTAGAGTAAATGTTGATCAAACATGATAACCGGGACAGTCCTGCTGTCATTGCTGATTTAAATAAAGTATCAATGGAATCCCATAGCAGATGAGGACAGCTTTGATTGGCATCCAAAACATCTGCCATCAAATCAGCTTGTAATGTATCCAGTTGCCATAACAACAACTTCACATGCTGGCTGTCATTCTCTCAGTGCAGACATCCTTCTCTCCTGAAATGAATAAATAACAAAGGATTTTCAGGCACAAGGTGAAAAATGCTGCAGAAACATAAAACGTCTGACATAGTGAAAACCCTTATGACAATGTTATTCGGCTGTGAGACTTCTTGTCAGCAGCAGCAGAAGTGATGCGGTTGGAGAATGTGATGGATGGTTTAAGGTGTTTTAGTGTGTGTCAGCAGTGCTGCTCTTATTGGGCAGTTATTGATGAGAGCCATCGCCTGAGGAAATAAACTGCTTCTTTGTTAGTTGTTTTTGTTTAACGGCGTGTTTCTCTTATTTCAGGGTTATGTTTGTAAGGAGTTGACCAGGCTATGAGAGATTTCTAACGATCATACCTGCCCACTCTCTGAGCTGAATGTTATAGAGAGAATGAGGTTTGCAGAGTAGTCTGTTCACCACCCTTTCTTTATTTAGCGAACGGCACATTGCACATTAATAAACGTTAACGTGAATGGACCAGAATTAGCCAAGACTATTCTTCATCGGTGGTTCTTGGACAGATTGTAAGGTTCAAGGTTCTTTACTTGTCATATGTACAGATGTAGAGACGAATCGAAATACCGTTTCTCTTCTCTCTCTCATCAAGCGTTTAGCAGTTTTATATGAGGGTACCAGCAAAAAACTGGTTTGTATGAGGGTACCAGCAATGTATTATAACGGCCAGATATATATAAACCGAGTGAGTATATCCTGTACATCTGAATGAGTATACATTTGAGAAAAATGTAAACTTTTTTAATGTACAGATATATATATATATATATATATATACAGTATATTTATATGTGGGTGTATATGTATATGTATGTGCTGTACATAAACAATCATAAAGTGCAAAATATACGTGCCAGAATATGTCAACATTCTATAAAGTATTAATGCATATGTAAGGTGCAGACAGCATGACAGTAGTGCAAAAAAGACTGTAGAGTCTGTAAGTGCAGTGAGTATAAAGTGTCTTCTGAAATGAAGAGGTGTGAGGTGAGCTGTATGTTTTAGAGTTCAGAAGTAGGTGGAGGTGGAGGTAATGGACAGAGTTCAGCATCCTGACAGCCTGATGGATGAAGCTGTTTGAAAGTCTTGTGGAACGAGCCCGATAGCTCCGGTTACTTTTTCATGGAGGCAGGAGGCTGAAGTGGATGATTCAGCGGGTGTGAGCCATCGGCAGCGACGCTGATGGCTCTGCTAGTGCGGCGGTCTGAACGGTGTCCATAAGGGAGGGCAGAGCAACACCAATGATCTTTCTGGCTGCATTCACTATGCCTTGCAGAGCCATTCGACAGGATGCAGTATAGCTGCTGTTCAACACAGTGATGCAGCTGGTGAGGATGCTCTCAATGGTGTCCCAGTAGAAGGGGCGTATGATGGAAGGTGGGACTCGTGCTTTCCTTACTTTCCTGGAAGTAGGAAGTAGACTGAGATTTCTTGGCCAGCGAGGCGGTGTTTGTCATCCAGGAGAGGTCCTTAGTGATATGCACCCCTAGGAACTTTGTTCCGCTTACCCGCTCCAGTGCGGCACCGTTGATGGTTAGTGGGGGTTGCTTTAGAGGTCCTCTTCTGATATCGATGACAAGTTCTTTGGTTTTCCCCACGTTGTTGTCATTACACAGTATTGTATACAGTAACATGAGTATTTCTACCTCGAACTGCCATAGCGGTCATACAGTCTGCATTACATTCCCGCCATTGAAGATTTGCGCCACTGTTGTTTATTATATTATTAATGTTATTTCAAAGCTAATACAGAGCTTACCCTCAAAATGTCAGCAAAAAATAAATACAGCTTTCTAAATCAGTTTGCGAATATTTTTGATCTTGCCAATTTTGACATATGTCCATACATGTCTACGAAGGTATGTACTATGCAATTAAATGCATTGTTAATATTTTATTACTTATGTTCAAATTTTTTATTTTAAATCCTTTTATCTACTTTGAACATCTGTAATTAGCAGGCTATCCAATAAGTTGGGGTTGACGATGAAATACATTTCTAATACATCACATACATGTATTCATACATTTTTATTCAAGTGATGGGCGCGATTCGTGTGATGCAAATATAGTTCCCGAGTCAAAATATATTGAAAAGGGATAGATGTTATAATTTCTAAAACCCACATGTTTTATCAAATGAAATATTCTGCATCAATTCATTTTGTTCCCCACATTTTCCCCACATTTTCACTGCGGTGAAAAACCTTTGCTCTTCTGCTTGTTGTCGGTTTCCTAAAACAGAGCACCGGACGCAAAGCGAGACACACACTGTCACAGAAGGTGTAGGAAGAACCCAAGTGCAGGCAGCGATACGGGTAACAAAAACAGACATAGTTCAGTTTTTTCCCCAATCGTGGGTGTATTAAGGCAAGGTACAAAAACAAAGACTTCCCACAAGGGGGGCATAAAACAAAAGACAAAATGTATAAATCAAAAAATACTAAGACACGACTCACTACAAAAACATCCAGACAAAGGGCAAGGTAATCCACTGAGAAACAAGACACAATCTTAACAAGGCATGGGAACACAGCATAGAAACAAGACAGACGAGCACAAGACAATAGACATGAGCCCATTAAATAGGGAGACTAACAAAGGAAAATTAACAAGGTGCAGGTGAGGGTCATGAAACACTCAGGGGAAGCTAACGCGGAAATGAGGGGGGGGGGTCAGAGACGAGACCAGAGAGAACGCATATTATGTCAAGACTGACAATATGTTTCTCTCCACACAAAACACGGGACTCTGTCATGATTCTGCCACTAGACTAGAAAACCAAGACAAAAGAGGACAGAATCCCCCCCTTAATGAACGCCCCCTGGCGTTCACCAAGGGAGCAGACTAACAAGACAGACTGGGTAACAGACACAAAACATGGTAACCAAAATCAGTGGCAGGCAAAAATACATGACCTGAGGGTTGGGGTGACACAAGAAAAAGGGCAGGACTGACCGAATCGCCTGCTGCTGGACTGGACGTCGGCTGCAGCACAGGCTGGGCCTGATTCCGTGCCCTCCTCTTGGAAACGCCCACAACCCCGACCTGCAGGACACGACCCTCTGCACTCGTGGATGTCTGCCTCAGAGCCTACAGTGCCGGCGGAGTCAGCAGACATCGTCCCTGAAACGCCCCTCCCCCCCTGATGCCACCAGGCAGAAAAGGAACCGCGGGATTCGAGCCGGACGGAGCAGAGTCCGACAGGGCAGCAACAGTCTGGACGCAATCCTCCAGGACGCTAGCCAACAGGACGGGTGCCCCGACTGAAACTCTAGCCTCATCCCGGTTGATCACTAACCTGACCATATCGTCAAACCCCAGGGGCTTAAGCATCCTCTTCTCTGATGGCGTGAGACGGTTGGTGAGGCAAAAGATTACCTTTAACTCTGCATCACCAATCTCCGTATCCCTCGCCACCGCAGAAAATGCCTGGCAAACTCCCCTGTCCCATGCTCCCCCTGACGGAACCCAAACAGCAGGTGGGCAAGGCGAGATCGCAGAAACGACGCTGAACTGTCCATGTTGGCTGCCTGCTGGGTTCGGTATTGGCTCGTCCGTTCTGTCAGGGTGGGTGTAGGAAGAACCCAAGTGCAGGCAGCGATAGGGGTAACAAAAACAGACTTTAATAAATGAAAAATAAATAACATGTGTGATCACGTTATAATATATGACAACAGACATTCAAAGCTTAATTCTATAATCTCACAAGCTTTGAATGTAAATATTTCATGTCAAAAATGACATTCAGTACAGTCTAGTAGGAGCGGTCAAAAAGACTGCTACGGCCATTCTCGTCGTGATAGATGTCCGTGAGGTCTGGTGTGAAACTTAACCTGCTTACAAACCTTTGTAACCTGTGCCTTAAAGTGAGTTTGGAGTCAATCTGTATTCCAAGATATTTAAATTGAGGATCTACCTGGAGCATCACCCCCGACACAGTGATATCTGCCTCTTTACAATACCATTTGATTTCCAAAAGAACGTACATACGGTTTTGGACGGATTTAGTTGCACAAATGTGATGAATGTCTGAGTGAAAAAGCATACTTAAAAGAAAGGAAAACACAGGGCAGGATTGTATTCATTGGGAATAAATTAAATCACGAAAAGTGGGCGTTCCATACAAGAACAGAGCAGCAACGGTGGCCTGGCAGTATTGAAATACAACAGTGTGGTGGCATTAGCAGAGAATATCCCAGGGCATAACAACAGACAGCATTTTAAATGCTTTTCTTTGGAATATCATGGACACGTGAATCATTCACAATAATGAAATTTCATTGTATTATATAGTATAACTGTGGGATTTTGTGTGGCCCCTGGGCAGTGGGGGTCCCTAGAATAGTTACCACCTTTCACCCCACTAGCGACGGCCCTGGTTAATGTTAACAGCATGGGGCATTGGGCAGATGCTTCGAATAAATGACTTACACTGGATTCAATGTGTACATTTTATCTGTATGTGTGAATGATGATGTAGAGGTTTCAGCTGTTATCCAGATGGATGTTAGCTAGTATTTCAGCGGAACGTGCTACAGTCATTCTTTTTAAATGTGTCAAGCATGTTTTGCTTACACCTACAGTGAATTCACTAAAGCGTTGTGCAACTTTCGTGCAGTAATTGCGAGCTCAAACTTGTGCTCAAACCCCACACAATCCAGCTGAAAAAGACACAATGATTGCAGCACTTTGAATATCGATCATTGTCAACAAACATCCCTTTCATGTAAATGCACCTTATTTAAAAACTCTGCTGCATCTTAGCAACACACTGTTCGTGTCTGCCTGTATGCGTGCATCTTATTTATTTATTTATTTTGGCATCTTATATATGGGTAGGAGAGTTGAGAAAGAGACAGGAAATAATGTGACAAGAGAGAGGAAATCGGATGTCGGGAAAGGATTGGAACTCTGGTCGCCGGAAGTGCTGATGCACAACATGTCGGCGCACAGCCCACTGGAACACTTGGCACAGACAACGTTCGTGCATCTTCTAATTATAATGACAGCAGTAATACACTTTTCAGCATTTTAAATCAAGTTTCTAGATCACGGTGATGCTGTACAATGTCAGTGAAATACCAGCATGCTCAAATCCCACCCACAAAATCAGAAAATGAGTTTTGCCAATTGTGCCGTTACCTGATTTGCATAATAACTTTAAAAAATTTAAAACAATGCAGACAGCGCATGCAAATAAACACACTGCTATTAGTGGGCACAATTATTTTTCCCTGTGTGTTTCTCTTCAACTTAAATTCTCTGAAACGTTTCTACAATCTGTCCAGTGTTGAATGTGTGACTCATGGCAACACAGCAAAGACCTTCACGTAGACAGATTCATTACCGTCATGAGTATTGTCTGTGAACTTTCTCTTTAAATGATGGATCATTGGATGCGCAGTGATCTGGACCCGGTGTGCCCCAGGTGCGTTTTCAAACCCTCATATATGGTTCCCTGTCAGTGAGAAAATCACTCATGCTCAGACATATCGAAGCCTCCCAGGACTCTATTATACTAATGACTTTAACTTCAACTCATTTTGTCACTTCATAGCTCAATTGTATTTACATGCGTTGTTATTCAGAGCACGGCCTGCTGTTGGTCGGGGGACACTGACAATTCGCTAGCCGCACAAGATGGCGCCGGTGAGGTTTTGGGACACAAAGGTCGGCATACTCATTTCTGGTCATAAAACACTGTATGGGAAAAGGGGGATTTTAGGCTGGCAAACATGTGCGTTTTTTTACATAAAAAGAAGAAGGTAATATATCACTGATATGACAGATCCTCTCTACATCGCTGAGCACTTCGTCAAACCAAGAGAACTCGATTGGAAATTAGTCTGCCGACCCTGGAAACTTCCACATGTTATCAAAACTGACTTTCACACATTTCTTGCCAAAACAACTGGTGCTTTTCTGAAGGCTGACAGATCCAGATTTTCTGCATCAAAATGGCTCTCACCTCATAGAATAGATATAGTAGTTATAATGCCAGCCACATGAAGCGAATGAACTCCTCACATCTGCCATTGCTGTTGGATCAGTCCAGACTTCCATCAGTCATGTGCTCCATTCCCCATCAGCAATGAACACCGTCTAATTCTTCATTTCCTCCTGCCACCCACTTTCTCTTCGCCCTACACAAAACGCTTATTTCCCCCCCGACAAATGCACAGTCCATCATGCCAATGTGTTTCTGGAATCACTTGTTGACTGGAAATAAATGGCAGATTCACTGTTAATTGTTAATATCCTTAGTTTAGTGAGGATATTTCATCAAAAAATGAGAATTCTTTCATCGCTCACCCACCCTCGTGTCATTCTGCAGAAGACAAAAATCTTCTGAGGAACGATGCTTACCAAACAACTTGCAGTCAATGACCTTTTAGCAATAATATGTCATTTTAAGTGCTGATGCAATCTAAACCCTGTAAGGAACTGCCCACTCACTGGGTAAGGACGACTGTGTTGAGTGTGTAATAAGATTGAATCTTTGAGAAGAGGCCAAGCTTACAATAAAAGGTCATGATTCAGCCCTCCACTATTTATTCTTTTCAAATACATTTTTAGTCCTATTGGCATCCTTATGTTTTAGTTTGTGAAAACTGCTCAAAATGGGGTTGCAAATACAGACAAAATGGCTTTAATAGAACGTGAAGCCAGTACCCCGAGTCAATATTTACAGCCGGTGGAGCACTGCCCAGATTTCATTCATTTCTGTGTGGCTCATAAATTCTGCTGTGCATTTCAAGCACGTCCTCTTTTTTTTTTGTTCCCCTACAATAAGCATTGCCTGCAAAATACAACTCATATTTGCTGTTTTTAAAAAGGGGAGGGGCCACTTTATATGCCCCACCTTAACTTCCTGTTAAATGGAAAAGCTGCACAGTTTGACATCCTTTCTGATGTCAAACTTTATCAAGAGTTATGGGCATGATCAGGCTAATCTCACATTTATAAAATAAGTGCTAAACTCTTTAATCAAAAAGTATAGCATATTATACAAATAAATACAAATAACTATAAACATCTCTTTGGTTAAACAAACTTAGTTATGACACAATATTTTCAGGGTTGTGTTTATTTTGTGTTTAAATGCTTGGATAAGTGCAGTTACTGGTGAACAAACAAAGACATTCTAGATTTATTAGACATACGCTGCAAGCAATTCACTGCGAAACATCGGCATTAAGACATAGGAAGTGTTAAGACCTTTCCATCTTTTCTCTTCTTTATCTGACTTAGTATCTTTTCCTTCTCTTTGCAAATGCACTGCGCAGAGATTTGACTGAATCTATGATTTCACCCTGTGGCCATTAAAGTGATGTGCAGCCTCACACTGCCTCTAAGAGTTTTGGGTGCTTGATGCATAATGTATGCTAGAATATCTGATAAGTGCTCAATTTAAACCTTCATATAAGCAGAACTCATGAATTGCAGGAAACACATAATAAAACACTGCATTTCTATTGTCTAAAAGCTCATTCACGCGTTTGCTGGAACAGTCTAGATGAACAACAAATGAAGAACATTCACTAAACCCTGACAGGTTATCTCTCCAAGCGGAATAGAGAGATTAGAGGTTATGCATTATCTTTTTATGGATGTAACAGGATAAATGCATGTCATTCTTGCACAATAAAGAAGGGTCAGGCAAATCACACAGGTCCTTGTGAGTTTATCTGTGCAAAATACGGTTTCAAGAAGATTGACTCTGGACTTCCAGCTTGAGGTTGAAACAGAAATGGTGTGGCAGTCAATAAACAAGGAAACATTCGTAAGGTCACTGATACAGTAAATAATAACAATGTTTTTTAACCTCGGATTACACCGAGGTAATACTGAAACCCTCCACCCGAGAGAAGTGATGTAAAGTTGATAAGAACAAGATGACCAGTCTCAGTGCTTGCCTCATTAAACTTTCATTTGTTGAGTTTTGGGCTCATGGGAAAACATATCAGGGAAAAGGTGTTTCCAGCACTTCATTCAATTCAGTTTCAATGTATTTATACGCCACTGGTTCACAATTTTGGATTGTGGCATACAGCTCTACAGTAAAGACATACAGAAAGAAGAGAAAAAGAGCAAATTACAAACATGGATGTTTCCCAAAAAATATACTTTAGAATGACTACAGAATTTATCTGAAAATGTTGGGCTTATAAGATTGCATTTAATAAACAATAAAACTGAATTTAAAAATGATTCTGTAAACAAGCAGTTATTAACGTTTCAGGATGCTCGTCTGTAGTATTTGGTTGATCACTGTTATCAAAGGAAGAGTTCACTCAAAAATAGAAACATCATGTATTCATCCTCGTGCGGTTGAATTCCTGTAACTGACTTTCATCGGTGGATATGTTGCATTCTGCAGAAGAAAGACGTACAGGTTTTAAATGTTGTGAGAATGAGTTGATGATGAAATATCCCTCTAACCTTATAAGTATGCTAAGAAAATGTTATCCCAGAGTTTTCACAATGACGGTACAGTAGGTTTTTAACTACCCCTTACTAAACCAGGATAAAGTATAAACTGTACATGACACATGACGTGATCCCATTAGCTCAGTTTTTGCAAAATAGTCAAACATTTTTTTTCTGTCAGATTTTGGGAACCAAAGGATGTTGTTCGCAATGACATCAAACTAGAATGTATTTGTGCATGTAGTCGGTATGTGTGGTCTCAGTTGTGTATAGGGATGACTGAAGCCATCATTTGTTGCGGTCATACACTTCATTTTCCATCAGCTCACTTCTGCTGTATCCATGGCAACACTCCAGCTAGTCAATGCCCTTGGGATGCATGTCTTGACAGTATTACTCTGTCTCCATTGCTGAAAAGGTTGGACCAATGCTGAGGGCTCTTTTGTGTATGCGTGTGTTCTCCAGTCGCTTCTCTCTTGCTCCTATTGTCTTGTTTTGTGAAACTGCGATTTGTCTCTGTGTAGACCGAACTCTGTCAATACAGCTCCATTTAATGATCTGATACTGACAGCGATACTCTTTTCTTACTGATACTTCTTACTGCTGTCCTTGCAGTATTCTATGGTGAAATTACACACATTGGCAAATTTAATACATTGAGTCATTTTAATAGACGTAATGTGGCTATTTATATGTGTAAAAGCTAAGCACACATTCTTAACGCAGATTTTTGATGCCATTTTGATTAGTTTCATGACATGCTCATATTTCCCAGGCTACTACATAAATCGAAAGGCAGATATGTAAACACAACTAGACATGTCTTATCAAATTCTTTCAAGACCAAATTGACTGAGCTATCACACAAGACATTCATCTTAAGCGACTCTGTGAAGTTTCAGGAGTTCAAGACTTTGAAAGAGCATCTTCTGTTACGTGTTAAGGGACAGAAGAGATTACAAAACATATCACCACACTAGAACAAAAGAGTGGATTTATTAACTTCAGTTGTCCCTACATACAGTCAAAGTTGTGCCACTCGGCGGCCATGTTTCCAACGCCTCTTAGATATTTATGTCATAGCAAGTCCAGAGTCCTATCTACATGAATGGTGGAAGAAAGATATTTCCAAAATCGTTGGCAAAAATACCAAATAAATAGCTTTTTTCCACACAATGATTAAACCTGATTTGGCATGTACAGTAACTTTGGTTTGCTAAGCTTAAATTCCGCTAAAGATCACCTATTTCAAGGTCACTTCAGCTACTGCACCTTGGCACAGGCTGGCAAGCGCCTCACTTAAGCCCCGCCCAGAGAATCGTCAGTCTTTATCGCTCTGGATCGCTCTACTGGAAAGCGGAGTTTTCTTCACTAGAGCGGCCATATTGAACGTTGCATCCCTCTCCATTCATTGTAATAGAAGGGGCGCATCTTGTTGATATATATTATATTTGATCCAGTATATATTTTAGTTTATTACTGTTTGCTTCTTCAAATGTCTACTGGTCTAGAGGCCATACGTTTCTGTAAAAATCACTCTTCCGGAGAAGAAGTTTCATTTACAGGAATCCTGCATCCCATTTGGGACTAAGCGACTGCTATCTGATGATGTTATCCGTGACACAGATGCTCTTCTTGGTGAAAGTACAAAAATGTCCTGCGTCTGAGCCAGGCGGAGGTTTTTAAGAAACATTCACACGATCATGACACGCAGATATCTAAAGCACCTGACAGATGGATAGCAAACCCTCATGACACATCCCACGCAGAGTTTTTGTTAAGCTTACGGCTGCTTCAAATTCAAATGTGCACAGCAGCCCTCGGGTGTTTGAAACATACAGCAGAAAGAGTCAAACTGATGTATCTGTGACCTTCAGAAACGGCCCGGAGGAACCTGACGGATGAAGATTGTCACTTTATTGTGACAAATTCACTGCGAAACATCGGCATTAAGACATAGGAAGTGTTAAGACCTTTCCATCTTTTCTCTTCTTTATCTGACTTTGTTTCTTTTCTTTCTCTTTGCAAATGCACTGCGCAGAGATTTGACTGAAATCATAGATTTCACCCTGTGGCCATTAAGTCAAGTCAGCTTTATTTATATAGCGCTTTTTACAATTTTCATTGTTACAAAGCAGCTGTACAAGAAAACATTGACTACAAGTAAAACATAAAAGGTTATGGAAGTCAAAACACAGGTCAAATATCAGACGCACAATAAATTACTATATGCATTGTTAATTAAATAAGACTATCAAATTCTAGCATCCCCCCCGGCCAGGCAAACAGTGCAAAACAGTATGCAAACGGTGGCGAGGAACCCAAAACTCCATTGGAGGAGAAAAAAAACCTCAGAGGGAAACCAGGCCTGACCAGGGGATTCCAGTTCCCCTCTGGCAAAAACTGCTGCCTTGCACAAGCTCGACAGTGCTCTCACAACAAGACAAAATAAAAAGAGTTAGATTTAAAATTATCATTAATATCTAATAGCGACTGAAGTTTTGTAGAGTCGCCACGTCCTTCGTCCAGCATTTGTCAGGTCTGGGAATGGATTGCGCCCTGCCCGCTCCGGTAACCTTGGACTGCATCCTGCCCGCTCTGGTAACCTTGGAACAATGAGACAAGACTGGCTGAGAGTAGAGTACTGTTCTGCACTCTTTGATGCAACAAATGCATCAGTTGTTATTGGAAGTGTCCCTGGTTCCAGTTGATCTAACTAGTGCAGTCTAGATCTTTGAAATACATATATTATGATAGTGTAGTGTATGCACGATTAAAAAAATGCGTCTTTAGTCTAGATTTAAACTGATAGAGTGTGTCTGCCTCCCGGACATTGCAGGGAAGACTGTTCCAAAGTTTAGGCGCTAGATAGGAAAAGGATCTGCCGCCTGCACTTGATTTTGAAATTCTAGGTATTACCAACTGACCTGACGCCTGAGAGCGTAGTGCACGTGATGGATTATGATACATTAGAAGTTCTCTCAAGTAGTGAGGAGCTAAACCATGCAGGGCTTATAGGTAATAATCAAGATTTTAAAGTTTATGCGATGCTTTATAGGTAACCAGTGCAAGGTTGAAAGAACCCAGGCTAATATGCTCATACTTTTTTGTACGCGTAAGAACTCGAGATGCCGCATTTTGGACCAGTTGGAGTTTTTGTAAACTGTTACTAAAGTGATGTGCAGCCTTACACTGCCTCTAAGAGTTGATGCATAATGTATGCTAGAATATCTGATAAGTGCTCAATTTAAACTTTCATATAAGCAAAACTCATGAATTGCAGGAAACACATAATAATGCTGCAATAAATAACAGCTTCATGACAAAACTGATGATGTAAAGTCAAGTAATATTAATATCCATTCTGAGCAGCTAACTGCATTATCCCACACTGTAGAAAAACTGAAATCCCAGAAGAGCTCATAAAATACAGATGAGTCCATTGTGCTACAAAAACATAATGAAACATTTTCAGCTCAGTAAAGGCTTTCGAGATCAGGGGATTGTGTTTCTGATATCACAAACCCAAATTTGAAGAAAACACATTCTTCCTGTTAAAGCTTTCTGCTTTGCCTTTAAGTCATCACTTTATGTGCTGGCATTTAAAAAAATGGCATTTCTTTGCGTTATTTCATCACATGTGTGAAGAGTGAAATGAGTAAAACGCATTCTCAACTATTTGTGCAGAAAGGTTTCTTCTGTGTTTGGCACAATAAACATCAGGTGGATCGCAAAGAAGGAACAAAATGGATAAGTGACCTTTATTATCATATTTCTATTTATTGTCTGTGTTCCGATTTGCCATTCAGGTGAATGTGTGCAAAACAGAGCCAGCCCCCTGACGCGGTTCCCCCAGTCCGGTTCTGTCCTCTCAGGGGATGGCCCGGGTCGAGGATGGACACGCAGAGGATTATGACAGGTGCCGTCTCTTTACAATGTCTCAACATTCCTTCTATTGACACTATAAGGGTGATGAGCATATGTGCCATTTCTCCCGGACACGTCCTAGCCCTAACATTTCGGGTGCGTCCCCTTGAGGGGGGGACCTCATATGTCGACCTCATATGTCATCGTATTATTTCAGGTTTTATTTCAGATAAGCAGCTGTTAGCCAGGATGTGTCCGTGAGAAATGGCACATATAGAGTGACACTATGGAGATGAAAATGGTTATGTGTTCTTGTATCGTAGCTCTGTGATGTTAGAGGACGGTCAGGATGGTATGGACAGTAGCAGTCTGACTCCTGGCTCAGCTCGACAGGTCTACATCCAACGCCATCCCAGCCACGGCTTCGGTTTCATCGCAGGCAGCGAACGGCCTGTGGTTGTACGCTCCGTCTTTGCGGGTAGGACATTTGTGTGTCAGGAGCTTTCAGCCAGACGTCTGTAGTCCATTTGGTCAAGCATCAAACGCGATAGCCCATCAGTTTCATCTCTATCAAAATCTACCGGCCTCTTTAGATTTCTGGATGTACTAAACTGTAGTCAGGTGGGAGTTTATTTGGGAATGGGATTGTATTTTAAAGAAATATTTGATTGCACAGTAAGATCAAGCTTTGCAAGGACAGTTTATGACTGCCTAGGAAACAAGCGTAACCGAAGGATCTTTATCACCTCAGAGCATTCTAAAAGACGAGGGAAGTGAAAGACAGTGTCAAGAGTTGTTGACAAATCAACTCTTTCTGACATTTTGCCTTAATAGACGGACCATCGAGTGGCAAGCTTTTCCCCGGAGATCACATCCTAGCCATCAACCAAGAACTCGTGAGCGACGCGGCCCGGGAGAAAGTCATAGACCTTGTAAGGTAACACCCTTTACTGTCACCAGAGGGGAAGGGTCTTGTCAGGACGCATGACTGACTTTGCTTTATATTTTTCTATTCCATGTGTCTCCATCAGATAAGGCAATTCATTTCAGATAAGAGACTCTTTTTCTATTCTGCAACTCATTTCCCAAAATGTCCTTTTCTATTCTTTTTGCAGACGGTGCAAGGACTCGACTGTTCTCACTGTGCTGCAGCCGCAACAGGTAGTTAAGGAAATTTCATCTCCTGCATTCAAAGTTATATCAAATTAATTCTAGGCTCATTCAGCCCCTTGATCTAGTCAATGCATTGACAACACATGAGTTTTATAGGATGTCTTTGGTACAATTCTTCAGTTATTTGACATGTATAGCTATTGTGTGCCAACTGTGAATATGAAGCGAAGACAGGTTCAACATTGTCTTGAGATTGGCTGGCATACGTTAAAGGCTTATTAAAAAACTAAAACTATAGCTTAATAGTGAAAGTGAAATGCCTTTTATATGAAGTACCAAAATGTTTTTACAGAATTACCCTGTGTGAATATTCAAATCAACTGATTTTAAAGCTTTAGTTCATTAAAACGACCCAAAGTCTAAACCTATATTTCTCTATCTTTCTACCCTTTTTGTTTCCTTAGTCACCTAAGTCTGCCTTCATAAGTGCAGCCAAGAAAGCTCGTCTGCGAACCAATCCCCCCAAAGTGCGCTTTTCTGAGCAAGTGTCCATCAGCGACCCAGACTCAGTATGTGCTGCTGCTTTTCGCTCACATTACACGGCCAGTCATCTCTGTGCTAAACACAGCTTTAGGCACAGCTGAAATGAGAGCTGCATACCATGTGCCTAACACAACCGAAGTGTGTGACTAGTGACGAATTCTCAATGATTTGTACAATTTGATTAGATTATGACTGAAATTACATGTATGTTACGATCTGTTCATGATAATCGTCATTATTATATACAAACATGTATCCATTTAAGAGAGTAACACAGCTGTCATTTCAGAGGTCTTGAGTCACTTCACATCCTCTTATCGTCATTTCATCAGACTGCAGGTTTATTACTGAGAAGGGTGATCCTTAATCCTAGTGTGCACCACTAGTTTAGAGCTAAAGGAACAATGGGAAGCATTTTCGCTTCAGCTGTGATTGCATCTCCATCCACCATCTATGAAGTTGACATGACAACACAGGGCTCCGAGATGACTATGCTTGGCCTTGTTGGAATCAAAGGGTTCTAGCGTCTGCATACTGACATGAATGAACATATGAGTTCTAGTTTGTTTGTTTCGTTGCGGAAATGTTTTGTCTGACTTGAATTTCTTATTAAGACTTTGGGGTAACAGAATTACGTGGGAGAATTTAGTGTCAGTTTCCATTTTATAGCTCCAGCCAATTTAGGAGTAATCCAATAAGGTAGTATTGTACCTAGGGAAAGACTCCAGCCTTGCAATTACCCCTAATATTGTTACCAGACATTCATTCATTGGTAGTCTTTCATTAGCACTACAGCTGCCATCTCCTCTTGGTAAACATGGGTCAAGAGCGCCCATGTTAATGTCAATGTCCATGGATTATGTCCCATACAGTCTGATATCTGCCTTGCGAGCAAGGAAGAGTCCACACTACACCCTTGGGTGCTGGTCGCACCAATTTAATAAAGCGGACCGATGGGAGGGGTGTGCAGCTCTCCTGGACGAAGAAACTTGCTGATCAGGCCTAGAGGGCCAAAATCGGTAAAGATCAAACCACCCTCACCTGAGCCTCCTCTAATCATGTCAATCCATCTTGTGTGATCAGCAGCGGCCAGCAGGGCTTTCGTCATTAAAACTTGCCTGTCAGAGTATTTAAGCGGCTACTTTTAATTACAGGGGTTAGGCTTAAAGACAAATGCCAACGTGAGACTTATGCATATCACATCCCACTCCGTAGTAAATTTGCAGTTGGTTGGGATTGTGTTGAACGAATGAAATTGAAACCGAGACTTAGTCAACCTGCTTGCATCTCCACCTGTCATCACATGACCTCCACTGACATGTCAAATTGATGCTTGCATATTTGTTTCCATTCTGTGTTTGAGTTTAAAAGACAGGGTAAAATTCTGCACCAGATATTGAATAATTTTATATCAAAACATGGCTCTATTGGACCTCACTCAATGTCAGATCTTGATTAAATGAAATCATTTTATTGATCACACTTAGTGTGACATCAACGGACAGCTCAGAAAAACTACACCTTATGTCACCTACACTCAAAGTATCGTAGACAGACACCTGACACTAATCAATATGATGCTCAAGTCAGGATGCTACTAAAAGTAATGACCTCTCAATCCTGTTTAAAGCCACAATATATGTGGGGAAAATTATATTCATCATAAAATACGTTTTCGCCATCCACTTAAGGGTGCACTAAGTAATTTTCCCTTAACAAATTGTTAATTACCAAAGAAAGTAATAGTACTCTTGACATTAAAACACGGAAACCACATAAAAACTGTTCTTTTAGCTGCACAATAAATGAATCATGGGTGAAAACTATTAATATGAATGATGAATTCCTGAAATTGCATTGCGAGCTGCATCAACTCCAGTAGGTATCAATATGAAATCCATAAAATTGTCATGTTTCTAAAAATGGATTCATCAAGCAGACATTTTGCTTGTATTAGTGAAACGCCTATGGAACGCTTCACTGTTAGCGTACTATAAGGAATGTGTAAAAGAGACCTTCAGGTATCTAGGAAATTCAAAGGTTGCTGTTCCAGTCGCTGAATCAAAGCCTTGAATTTAATGCAGCTGCTTGCTTGACTGTAAAAGCAAGAATTTGCATGGGCATGTGGTCATTGACATGCAAACTGCAAGGTTTAGCTGGTTATTTTGTGCCTTTATAAATAAGGCCCTTTATGGTAGTATACATCATCAAGAAGAAGAAATGACCAGCTTCAGATCCCTGAGGAACTCCGGTGGTTGGTTAGTGTGGATTAGCCATCCTGTATGAAACACCTTAAAGGATTTGCTGTGAGTTAGGACTCGTTCAAGTAAAGAGCAGACAATGTGAAGCACAGATCATAGAGGGTGGACAAGAATATGATTTGTAGTTCCAACCAGCCTGAGGATTTTGGCAGTCTCCTTGAAATGGTTATGTTTGAATCAAGATAAATCAGATCAAGAAAATAATGATCAAAAGATTACTTAGTGCACCTTCAACTAATTAAAACAAAGACAGAAAACCTTGAATACATTCTACATGTAAATGCTATTATGTAAACTTAATTCTACTTATATTATGACTGATTTCTATTATCTGTTAGACAAATACCAGCCCTTTAACCATTGTTTTAGACCTGATGTGCTTTGCCTTGCTTAACCCTAGTTTCCCATTTAGTAGATTCCTCTCATGTGTTTAAACATTCTCTCTCTCTCTCTCTCTTCCCCCTAGAACTGATTAGATTTTCTTATTAGATTTTGTGTTTTGACCTTCAGAGTGTTTTCTTTCTTGAATAACCCATTCAGGGTTCACTGACTGCTTTCTTCCTTCTCTCTCTTTCTCTGCTGTCTCTCTCAGACCATGCTTAAAGACGACTCTTCGCTTCTGATTCCAAATGTGTTAAAGGTGTTTCTGGAAAATGGACAGATCAAATCCTTTACATTTGACAGCCGCACCACTGTTAGGGTAAGTGTAGTGTACTGGAAAAACAATGAGGGGCTTTCACTAAGTGTCCACACACTTATTTTTGCACTCTTTTGGTGTTGTTTTACTAAAGGATTTGTTCAAATCAGGTATGATAAAACAAACACATGCAGCACAAACATGTAGAACACTTACAACAAAACAGTAAAGCATTATCACATTTTTGCGGTCACCTGAATCACATAAAAATAAAAGCTTATCTCAGCCGCAGATATGGATAATGGTTTTTTTCTACAGTTAAATCATTTGATAACCATTTGGTGATAAAGCATTTAAAATGTCTTGGAAAAAAGCTCGGCCATGCAGTCTACTGTTATTCCTAAAACTGAAATTTGGAAAGTTAGTAAAAGGACACACTGAAATACTGTTTGATAAAGTGCACCTGTTTAGTGAGGTTTTGCTTCAGTGATTTTAATTTAAACATTTACTTTCAGTCTACAAAAGCTTATTTTGTACTAAAAGCTTCAGCACAATATAATCTGGCCCTTAAAACCCTAATGCAATCAAATCTGTTTGTTATTCATACCAATTGCTGTCAGGGATACATAACCAACATTAAAAGAAAAAAGCAAGTCATGCATAAGAATATGCTAAAATGGTTTAGCAATAATCTATTAAACATTATTGAAGATAAACCTAAGAAATCCTCTTCTCGCTTTACCATTATGGTCACATGATCTCGAGTAGTAAAGCCCCTGTATGCATTAGTCACATGAAAGCTTCATTCATATTACCAGTCTTTTCACTTGTCAGTTTAAAGCCATTTCTCTCGTGACAGATAGTAATGGCAAGGTACAGTGATTGATAACGTTGATTTTGATGCTCTATCACTGATGGAAATGTGCTTCTGATGGCATTTCTTCACAAGATTGTATCCAGTTCATGCTGTAACATCTGAGAAATTA
The DNA here is from genome assembly GCF_947034865.1 of Barbatula barbatula. Classification (NCBI taxonomy): domain Eukaryota; kingdom Metazoa; phylum Chordata; class Actinopteri; order Cypriniformes; family Nemacheilidae; genus Barbatula; species Barbatula barbatula. The sequence continues at coordinate 21,285,319 of NC_136781.1, read as the reverse complement.
TAAACCAACTGAATTCCTTGTGAGAACTCAAGACCCCCTGAAGCAAACAAATTCTTTTTAGGTTTCTACAGAATTTTGAAGGTTGTTGCCCTTTTCCCACTCTCGCCACAGGACGTGATATCATCGCTGCAGGACCGCCTCTCTCTGCGCTACATTGAGCATTTCTCTTTGGTGCTGGAGTCCAGTGGACTGGCCCAGAACCAGGGACTGCATCTGCTCCAGGAAAACCAGCCACTGTCTCATGTGCGTAAATGCCACCCAAAAACCATATATTGAAGAGTTACCTTCAGCCATCTATCTGTCTGTCCGGCTGTTTCTTAGCAACCACTGTGAACACTCTAGCAACCATCCAGAATGCCTTAGAAACTGATTAGCAATGCAAGTACACAAGGCTTACAACCTTGAAATCTCTCATCAAACTGAACAAGTTTTAACCACAAACTGTAAGGTCTAATTCATAACCAATCGACAATTCTGCAATGATATTTCTCAGGTGTACTGTTGAAAAGCATCTTTATTTTGCTCGTACACTCAGGTAGTTCACAGGACCTACTTCCAGGGAATGAAGTGTCTTTTCCGAATCTGCTTCTTCCCGAAGGACCCTGCTGATTTGTTGAGAAGAGACCCTGCTGCATTTGAGTATCTCTACATACAGGTGGATTTAGTCATCGAATTTCCCACACACAACTCACACAAAGAATCTTAGAACTACTCTGTTCTGTTCTGTTCCTGATTCCCAATAGAGTCGCAATGACGTCATTAAAGAGCGTTTTGGAATGGACTGGAAGTCTGACGTGACACTTAAGTTGGCAGCCCTCCACATCTACATCACTGTGTCAATCGCGAGACCCAATCAGAAGATTTCTCTCAAGCATGTCGAGTAAGTGCTTGGGCTTTTGAAGAAATGCATTCACATTAAATTCAAATTGTTTTGCAAAAAGTTTCACTCCGAATAATGGGGGGGATATGTCTACAATATTGTTCTCAAGTCAAGCTGTCCTACATTCGTGGCAGATTTTACTCTTAAAGAAAGCTTTTTGTGAGTCCTTATGACTGAAATACCTACACCAACAAATCTACTGAAAGAGATGCTCCCAGAAATTATAGATCCTCTACTTAGCATTATTAACTCATCTTTGACATTAGGACATGTGCCTAAAGCATATAAGGTGGCTGTTATAAGGCCCCTTGTCAAAAAAAACCATCTGGACCCTGGAGAACTAGTTAACTACAGACCTATTTCGAATCTACCTTTCTTATCTAACGTTCTGGAAAAAGTAGTCTCAACTCAAATATGCTCCTTCCTCCAAAGGAATGAGATGTATAATGAAGATTTCCAGTCTGGATTTAGAGCACATCACAGTACAGAGACTGCTCTGATCAGAGTTACAAATGATCTGCTTATGGCGTCTGACCGAGGTTGTATCTCCTTATTGGTGCTGCTAGATCTTAGTGCTGCATTCGACACCATTGACCACAACATGCTCCTACATAGACTCGAAAATGATGTCGGTATTAAGGAAATAGCTTTGAAATGGCTTAGATCTTATTTATGGGATCGTTTTCAATATGTAGCAATAAATAATGAGGTATCACACAAATCGCAAGTCCAGTACGGTGTACCACAGGGCTCAGTCTTAGGGCCTATCCTCTTTGCATTATACATGCTACCTCTAGGAGATATAATAAAGCGACACGGAGTAAGCTTTCACTGTTATGCTGATGATACGCAACTCTATATTTCCTCGAAGCCTCATGAAACACAGCAATTCCATCGAATAGTGGAATGCATAGTCAATATAAAAAAGTGGATGAGTAGCAATTTTTTATTACTGAACTCGGACAAAACTGAAGTGTTACTTATCGGACCGAAAACTGCCCTACGTAACAACCAAGAATACTGCTTAACTATTGATGGATGTTCCATAAAACCCTCATCTTTAGCTAAGAATCTTGGCTTTATATTCGATAGTACTCTGTCATTTGAGAACCAGGTCGCCAACACCTGTAAGATTGCGTTTTTCCATCTTAAAAATATATCTAAACTACGTCATATGCTGTCACCATCGGATGCAGAGAAGCTTATACATGCCTTTATGACATCAAGACTAGATTACTGTAATGCACTATTAGGTGGTTGCCCTGCAGGCCTATTACAAAAACTCCAACTGGTCCAAAATGCAGCATCTCGAGTTCTTACGCGTACAAAAAAGTATGAGCATATTAGCCCTGTTCTGTCAACCTTGCACTGGTTACCTATAAAGCATCGCATAAACTTTAAAATCTTGATTATTACCTATAAAGCCTTGCATGGTTTAGCTCCTCACTACTTGAGAGAACTTCTTACGTATTATAGTCCATCACGTGCACTACGCTCTCAGGTGTCAGGTCAGTTGGTAATACCTAGAATTTCAAAATCAAGTGCAGGCGGCAGATCCTTTTCCTATCTAGCGCCTACACTTTGGAACAGTCTTCCCTGCAATGTCCGGGAGGCAGACACACTCTGTCAGTTTAAATCTAGACTAAAGACGCATCTTTTTCATCTTGCATACACTACACTATCATAATATATATATTTCAAAGATCTAGACTGCACTAGTTAGATCAACCGGAACCAGGGACACTTCCAATAACAACTGATGCATTTGTTGCATCAAAGAGTGCAGAACAGTACTCTACTCTCAGCCAGTCTTGTCTCATTGTTCCAAGGTTACCAGAGCGGCCAGGGTGCAATCCATTCCCAGACCAGACAAATGCTGGACGAAGGACGTGGCGATTCTACAAAACTTCAGTCGCTATTAGATTATTAATGATAATTTTAAATCTAACTTTTTTTATTTTGCCTTGTTGTGCTCGCACTGTCGAGCTTGTGCAAAGGCAGCAGTTTTTGCCAGAGGGGAACTGGAATCCCCTGGTTAGGCCTGATCTCCCTCTGAGGTTTTTTCTCCTCCAATGGAGTTTTGGGTTCCTCGCCACCGTTTGCATACTGTTTTGCACTGTTTGCCTGGCCGGGGGGGCTGCTAGAATTTGATAGTCTTATTTAATTAACACTGCATATAGTAATTTATTGTGCGTCTGATATTTGACCTGTTTTTTGACTATAACCTTTTATGTTTTACTTATAGTCAATGTTTTCTTGTACAGCTGCTTTGTAACAATGAAAATTGTAAAAAGCGCTATATAAATAAAGCTGACTTGACTTGACTTGAAAGACTGAATCTGTCTCGCCTCCTCTAGAAAAGAATGGGGTTTGGAACCTTTTCTTCCTCTGACCCTGTTGCCCACTGTCAAAGAGAAGAATGTCTGCAAGACTCTTTCACAGCTGTTGAAGACCTATCAGCATCCTCCTCCAGCTGGTAACAAGGTACATCTGGTCACCAGTGGTTTTCTTTTCGGTTAAAAGTGAGGTAATGCAAAGAAATAGCCTGCAGACACTTCATGACAGCACTCACACTTACAAGAAATTGCATCATTTAGCCTGATTCATGCGGATTTCAAAGGCACTGTTGTTTTGTATTTGCATTTTAATTTCATGCCTTAGAAGCATATTTGATTTTGTGTACATTTCACATGATGTGTGTTACATAACCAATTGAATAATGGTGGAACAGAGATACTGTACGTGCAATTCATTTCTCCGTACTGACCATTAAAGCCTCAGCGAAATTGATCAGCATCGCCCTCTGCTGGTAACAACTGCATCCACAAGCAAAACTCACCAGTTTCATTCTTCTCATCCATCTGTTTCTCTGCAGGTTTCTCCTTTACAAGGAAAGTTACAGTATATGCGTGTCTTGAATGACCATCCACCATTTGGAGGCTTCTTGTTTCACACAGTTGGCCTGGTAACATTCATTTGACATATAGCCTCTCTAATACTTCTCATATAAATAACGATACAATCCTTTTTTGCATATTGATTTTACTTTAACAAATAAGGTGATTATGGTTCTTCACTTTTCTTTTCCTCATTGGAAAGGATGAAAAGCAATCAGCCACTACACTGTTAGTTGGGCCGAGGCATGGAATCAGTCATGTGATTGACCTGAAGAACAACTTAACCACAGTCCTAGCAGAGTTCAGCCGTGTGGCCAAAGTCCAACTCTCCAGAGAGCATCACGGAGTCGCCCGCGTTGAGGTTGTTATTTTGGACGCGAAGGTGTGAATAATGAACTTTTAGCATGAATCTGTATTGTCATTTGCATTTTCATTTAAAATAATTCAGCATTTCTTTTCCAACAAGATTGTAATATCTGACATACTTCTGTTTTCATACCATTTCTTATAGCCCCTGGTCTTGTTAATGGAGTGGCCAGATGCATCAAACTTTGCCAGTTTGATCTCTGGTTATTATAAGCTCTTCGTGGACCCTAAAAAGACCATCTACTGCAGGATACCTGGTCAGCCTTATATGATCAAGGCAGGTACGTTAAAAAGTGTCCTGCTTTTAAAGCTGATATCTGCTTTGATTCAGCCTAGTTGGACGTTTAATGTTGCAATTTCAAAAGTCATTCCGTGTTATTTTCTGACGGTGCTTTTGCATTGCTTTTCATCATCTCTCATTAAACATCGTAACTAAAATAGGTTACAAGTGGAAACCTTGCGTTTGCAAAATATAATTTCAAAACATCAAAACAAAAATGCAATGTCCATGTACCTTCAGATAATTACTTACCTTGTTTTGGTCAAACGGAGTAACCAATAAGATTTTCGTTAATCATATTTTCTCAAAAACTACTATTCAAAAGTGTAGGGTCACTTACTCACTAATTTTACTTCCTAATGTTTTTTCCCACATTTTAGAATAAAAATAAACTTATCTTCAGTGTAGTCACCCTGTGTCTAGAATTGATCAAAATGACATTTTATCAAAGCAGCTTCTAGAGGTTTCACAGTATGTAAGGAGTTCCTATAGACTGCTTTTCTTTTTCTTCATTATTCAGTCAATCAAAATTTGTTTAGTAATGAAAGAAATCAATATGTTTCAACAATAAACCATTTTTGGATTAAATTTAACCCAAGGTTTTGCAGATTAATGGTAATTTCTCATTAAGCAACAGCACGAGGGAATTACATGGCAGCCATTACAAGCACATCTTACTGACACCATATCATTCTGAGAATAATACACAGTTAATTTTAAAAACATGAATTCGTGTTGAATTTTGAATTTTCAAGTAAGTTTTAAGTAGATTTAAATAGAATCGATTGGACTCAGTCAGGATGAGTCAGTCAGTCGTTTTACTGGTTATTCAATTTGGGAGAACAGGAATATATAAATGATAAAAAGGAAAACAGACCATGGGTATATCTGTACCAAACCTAATGGTGCAAAAATAAGATTCTGTACCAGTTATGGTTAGTTAACATGTCAGGATTTTTTATCAGCCATTTAGAAAAATGGATTTGAGTTTATTTGATATAACGCTTTGCCATTGCAATCATTCAAATACTGCTTGATCTCTCATCCTCATCTTCGATCAGTTTATGAGCTTATGAAATGCTTTTTGGGGTAAGTTCATTACTCTACAAACTAAATCATGTGTTGGACGTCCGCATCATCTTCTGGTGTCTACCAAAGAGAAAGATCACAACATGTCATGACATCCCACAAGGCTTCTTTCTGCATCCATCTCTGAGAACCCTTTAAAGCAGATTCACCCTTTGTCATCTGGACTCATACCCATCAATCATGTGTCTCCTACTAGTTCAGCCACTCAGACAGTTCTGTCATTTAGATTCCAGAAGCTCCCATGCCCATTCCCGCTCCGGAGCCACTGTGATAAGCGGGAGCCGACGAGAAGAGAGAGAGGGGTCGTCCAGAGAGGCAACACAGAAGACGTCTGCACCACCCGTATCTCAGCACCTTGGCCTGTGTCACATCCATTTAAAAGAGCAACAACAGCTGCAAGAGCTTCAGCTACAGGCAGAGCAGGAGCTTGACATTAATGAGAACCTTATCTCGCAGGTGCAGAGTCGTTCACGAACAAAGTCTGACCCAACTGTAAAGAGCACTGAATCAGTGGCTGAACAAGTCACTCCCGCAGATGAGAACTCAAACTTTAGGGTCAGAGCGAAAACAATGGAACAGTCACAGCAAGCGAAGAGGTTTTTCTGTGACTCCTGCAAAGCAAAACTCCAAGCCAACGGTTTGATGTCAAATACTGGGGAATCTGAAAAGCTTATTCTGCAGCAGTGCACAAATGCTTGTGCTTCACGCGAAGGGGGAGCCGTTGACCTCATTGCCTTACCACTCCCTGGAAATGAGGAGGATGAGGAGGTAGATGAAGGGGTAGGAAAGTTGCAGCCTCCCCCTCCTGCTGTAGCTGTGCCACCACCAGGGTTTCGTGATAACAGCTCCGATGAAGATGACCCGAAAAAAGGTCGGAAAGGAATCAAAGCTGCTGCCGCTACTACGGCAGAGGGTCAAGAGGCAGTTCCTGTAACATTGATAGACAACGTGGCCACTAGGACGGTTCAAGATCATGCTCAGGAGTTAGATGATGCATTGGTGTCCACCCTCCAGGCACTGGAAGCACTCGCTGCATCAGAGGACTACCCGCATCATCACCAGCAGACTCCACAGACAGCAGGTGGACACAAAAGCTGGTCCTTTAAATTATCAATAAGTAGATTCAAAATTCAATGTAAATTAATGATTGGTTTCCTACCTTCAGTTTGATGGCTAAAAGTAACTCTCAGAAGTAACAAATAATAAGATAATCTGTTCCTATCCATGTTAATTTGTACCTACCACAGGTACTTATCTCTGTAGTTATATTTACTGACATTGGGTTTTGTTTCCCAAAAGTATCGTTACCCAACTATGGTCGCAAGTTATGTCATCGACAGCACAGCTCAACAAGTCTGTGTTTCCAGAAACAGTTGTTCCAAAAAACAATCGCAAACAGCATCCCAGTTGTGTGATTGTAACTACAGCTGTAGAGCTGTGATTAGTACCATAGTCTCTTAATAATTTTACATGTAGACTTACATAAATAATGCCTTTGAGCAAAGTAAGCGCATTCTATATCCATCTTCTAACTATATACAAATTAAATTTTTAAGACTTTTAGTTTGTCGAAACAATTTAAAAAAGGGTGCATGTACAAACCCCACAGGCTCTAGGTCCCCTAGGATATCCCTGTGTGGAGTCACGTAAGAGGAAACGTGTGAATGAATGAAACATCTTGAAATAAATAACAACAGGATCACATAAGTAGTCTTCACATGCAATGTACGTTATTTGCAGCAATAATTTGGCATACATTTTTTCGGATTAATTAGTAGACGTTTACCGATTTATTAGAAGATGTTTATTACTTCATCAACTATATTGCTGAACCAACTTGGTTCAAATTACAGATGATCAACAATGTTACTGTTTTCGGAAAACAGCCATGACTAAGCTAGTTAGTTTCGCCAACGAAGTTTGGGAAATGTACCCTTGGTGTAATTTCTTATGATCTTGATTGTATTTTGTTTTGTTCTTCTCTTACAGGGCTAATTGTGCTTGCTGCCATAACCCCTGAATCTTCCTTAGACTCTGGGCATGAGACAAATTCATCAGAGCTAACAGATGTGTCTGAGATGGTGTCAGCCATGAAGCAGCATCAGAACCAGGCCTATCTTCTTGCCCACCACATCAACAAAGAACAACTTTTTAGTCGACGAGACTTCCCCTTGACAATCCCTGGCTGTACTACGCAAACAATTGGGGGAGGGGCGTTTTCAATGAGTCAGATCCGAGGCAGGGGTGCACCAAAGTCTTTGATCTTAAGTAAGACTGTGCCCCTAAAAGTGTTTCCCAATCAAGGGACTGGCAATGCGCTGGAGCTGGGAAAAAGCCACGAAGAATTAAAAACTGAGAAGGATGCTGCAAACACCGAAGCAGACTCTGTCAAAGAGTCCTTGTCAGAGTCTGACAGTCCACAGATATATGAAGAACTAAAAGCATTTAAACAGGGCTCAAAGGAAGAGAAATGCCCTGCTGCTAATGAAGAAATATTGAGCTCCAATACCTATGAGAGTGTCCAGGAACAGCATTCTGAGGAAGCCACCCAAAAAACAACCAACATAGCCTTACCTGTTCTCCAACCTGTGGGTAGAACAGCATTTGCTAACATTTGCTCGATGAATATGTGCCAAGATGCCGAGACTGCCTCAAGTGAGACCACTAAGCCTTCAAGGGATCTTCTCCCAGCTGCTGACTTGTTCTGCACATGTCCAGTACGACCAGAGCCAGGCCCACAGGTGCGTCTAAAAGATCCACAAAAGGTGGTAGCGTTTCACTCATCCTCTCCCACCGATGACGAGCGTCTCCGTGCCAAAGGACTTCAGTTAGCCAGCAACAAAGAGAGTACAGCTAAGACAACTGATGCAAGTATGTCTAACACTAACACCCTGCCTCCCACTAAATACTCACCAGTTATGCCAGTTAAAGAAGAACAGAAGGAGAAACCAGAGGCAAAAGTGGAAAACACTCAGAGTAAAGCTTCTGTGGAACCACAAAAAATTGCTAAGAGTTTGCCAGTCCTGGTAAACCCAACACATGTTCTGAGCTGTGCGGAAAAGGGTGCGACTATCCCAGGAGCAGAGTATCAGAAGCAAGCAAATAACAAAGCCAAATCCCAGCGTAGTACTCCATTTATGAGTTTCAGGAATTTAATTTCAGCCACTTTCCCAGCACGTCTGCGTCGAGAGACCGATGAGCGCCGGGCTCAGCTTCAGAAGGTCAGGCAGTATGAGCTTGAGTTTCTGGAAGAGCTGCTAAAACCTAAAACATCACAAGGAGAGTTCATGCCCCAGGGATCTTCCCCAGTCCCGTCTTTTACACCGTGTGCCTGCCAGCTCCGCACAAGTCCTGTACAGAAAGTTCCTGGAATGTCACGAGAACAGCGACGGAGCTGTGATTGTAAGAGAATGTGCCGGGGGATGCGTCTCCCAGACACAGCAGTTGGCTCTGCAATGGAACAGAGAGGAAGGGAAAGGACAATTTCTAAAACCCCCCCAGCAATCCCAAAGACTCCCCATGCCCCAGGAGAGGTACGAAAACCTCAGACTTTGGAAATCAAAACTACTCGAATCCGCTCGACAAGCCTAGAGTCAAGGGAACCCAGAGAAACACCCACATCATGCATTACTCGTTCAGAAAGCATGGGTGCACCTCAGTACAAAAAGCTACAAAGACGATATAGTATAGGAGAGATTGATAACAATGGCAACACCCCCCTGTACGCTGAGGTCAAAACTACAAAAGCAAAGAGCTTGGAGAAAGAAATGGAAAGAGTCAGGGCCACTGGACTTCAACTACCAACTCCAGTGGAACCTGTACATGCTAAAGATGGAGATGCAAAAAAGAAGGGAATATTTTTTATTCAGGAAGAGAAGCTTGTTCAGGAAAGCCGTGAGGGTACCACCGAAGTTCTAGGTTTGCCAAGTGAGGATACAGAGGACAGGGAAAAATGCTGCTCCTTTTGCTTCTGTTATCGTAAATGTGAGGCCGCTGATGAGAGCAGTGAAAAGGATGAACTGTCTTATTCCATCCCCTTGCAGGTCTTGCCTGGAATGCAACTAGATTCAAGGGCAATGCCAGTAGTGAGCAAGACTCTTCAGGTACTTGATGCAGAGGATTGCAGTGGAGAGGAGGAGGAGGAGGAAGAAGAGGAGCCGCAAACACAGAGGATTGATCTGCGGGCCTCAAGGAACCTGGAAAGTAGTTTGGGAAGAGTACAGTCCTTGCAGGGCAAAACTTTCTCACTACCTGATGGCTTCCTAAGCGCGCAACTTGATGCCAATGAGCTGCTCTCAATTTTAAGGCAGTGTGCCAACAGTCCCCAAAAAGAGGGCGAACCTCGCATTCCACCTGCAAGATTGGCAGAATACAAGCAAGAACTTGCAGTCCATTTTAAAGATTTCAGAGCATCATGTAGGCGAGTGGCAAGTGTTGAGAAAAGTCCCTCACGAATGCTAAATGCTGTTACAGCTAGCTTTCAGGTGCTGTGTGACCTCACTCAGACGTTTATTCGGCTGGTAAGAGGGGTACGCTCTGAAACTCAAAAACTACAGCTGTTACGTAAAGTAGAGGAGGTAGCGGTCAACTACACGCTTCTTCTGCGGGCTGCCGAGGAGGCAATGGGACACTCTAGCAGCCTCCCCAATAAAAGTGCAAGTCCTCAACTCATTACCACCACTAACGTTGGTTCTCTTAATCGTTCCATCAAAACATTGCCCAGCAAGTAATGACTCCATTTCACACATAGCATCATGGGGCGGCAGGAAAGTCACTTGCTGTAGATAAGCATCGAGGCAGAAATCTTTTATAATCATTCATGGATTTACATTTTTTACTGGTCTTTCTGTTAGTTTACTGCCAGCTAAACTCCATTACTGCATAATACAATTCATTGTTATCGTTTATAAAGGTTGTTCCAACTTGTAACTAGAAGATCTTTGATATAATAAATGTGCACAGGATTAAAAAAAACACAGATTGTAGACTATGGATAATCGACAGGGCTGGTAACTCTTGTGTCTTTAGAGAAAGGTTACTGTGAAATGGAGTCCGTTTTTGTATGTTTAGTTGTTCCTATATTTAAATCCTAAAATATCTGTCTTGGGGAGGGCTGGTGTTGACAGGGAGTGTTTGGGTTATTTTGTGTGTCTGCAAACATGGTTGATAGAACATATATGGAAAAACAATAGTATCATTATTGCGATTCCAATTATTGTAGACATTATACTTACATAATCTAAAAAAAGTGTGGCAAAATATTTTAACAGATTTTGTAAATTCGGTAGAGAGAAAAATGATTATTTGGTAATGTGCTTGTTTTAAAATTTGGTTGTTGTGACATGAATTACTCCCCTTTCACAATATCATATAAACAGTGTCTGGATTTATATCTCTACAATGCTCTGAACCAACACATTTTTAATGAATATTTATGAACACAAGAGCCCACTAACAAGGTAGTGGAAGGAAACACCTGCTCAGGGCAGACAATGTAGCAGATTTAAATTGACTGGAATATCAATTAAATGTAGAGAGTGATTGAGCTGAGACCAAGTGAAAACAAGGGGGCTCCTCTTCGCCAACGCACAAAAAAAACGCTCATCCAGGACTGATCCTGCTTCATACCTCATATAGTGGAATACAGTGGAACATTGATTTGTATGATAGTGTGGTGGGCTCTTGATAGCCAAACAATACAGTGCAAAGGCCAATACTTGTGTATATAAAATAATACCGTTTTGTTTATATATATATATATAGCTTATATAAGTGCACTGACAACCACCATAGTACAGAATATTTCCTGAATATTGCTTCAAAGTTTCTTCGACCCCATTATTTGAAATGTCTTTTATTTTTTTATGTTCATGTGATGTCATCAATTGTGCACTCACGAGAAAAAAACTTCCCCCCAAATACACAGAATAGTTTTATATGTATTTTAATAAAATCAACTGCTGTCTTATGTCTGAAAACGTTTCTGTGTCCTCTTCCAGTCTATGAGATCGGAGTCTACTTATAACAGACTCTATTACTGTGACGTTACAACATCTCATTGTTCTGGAGTCTTGCATGTTGCCACTTCTGGATTTGAATGAAGCAGACACCATCATGCCGACAACTGAAAGACTGTTTAATGCTGGATTTAGATTTCAATATATTGTTAGATAAACAAAAGTACAAATAGAAACTAGTGATTTACAATGCTATTTCCATATAAAACTATAATTATAATATGGTCAACTTGTAAAAATATTGTGAAGAACATGAAATATTAGTTAAGCTCATAACACACACGGCGAAGGTTAATCGAAATAACTTTTTGTTTTTAGGAGAAATCACAACATCTACAGTATCTTATGATTTTAGTAGTAATGTAACCAGAGTATTTATATTTTAACGTATAATAAAGCATGGAACATGTTTATTTTATAAAATGCATTACAGTGATAGATATCATGTTTATACAATTCTTAGACATCTGTCAAAAACAAGTTGCTTTGCCAAATAGAGATTTGTCTCTGTGTTTCATTTCATTTGTTGTGCGTGTTCATATTTTGTTCTTTGTTTCTGTCTGTTTATCCTCTCACTGTAATTCTTTTTTATGTGCAAGGTCATGTTTAAAAGCAATAAAGTGTGTTAAAAAATAACATTTAAGTTTTGCCTGTGAGATCCAGAGGTAGAAATTGGCTGGCTAGCTACTGATAGCAGACCTGGTAAGAGATCAACATCAACAATTGAGTTCTAATGAACCAAAAACACAGTAAACATCATGAGAAACAAGCAACAATAAAAGAAAACAGAGTCATTAAAAACAACTCAAAGTTACATTAGTAAATGTCAGTGATGTTGAACCTGTACATGACTTTCCTCTGTGGAAAACAAAAGAAGAAGAGGGTGAGTAAATGATGAAAGACTGTCTATATATAGTCCAGCGGCTTCTTTTATCTTTCCATCATAGCAACTTTTTTGCCATGGCGTGACGTTAATGTGAAATCAAACTCATCCGATTTATATATCTGGTTTCATTGAGCGAATGTAAACATTCTATTCATACTAATGTCCACGTAGTTTGTCCAATTGCTCCTGGAGGCCGTTCCTACTAAACATCATACTTGATCCACCGGGATACGTGTCCAAGTCCTAAGCTACATTAGCTCATCGAATATGTTCTGTCATTCAAAACACGTCACATTATGAAAGTAAAATGAGTTCATGCCATGTTGACTTTAAGTGGCAGTTTGTTCACTTCCCCTTTACAGAACATTGCACGGTCATTCTTTAGTGCTTTCTACCCTACAGCTCGACTGAGGATCAGATCAAAGCTTTGAGTCAGACTGTGGCATTGTGTCATGTTGGTTCAGATCCAGCTTTCTGACCGATGGCTCGAGTCAACCTCAGGTACTCTTTGACTATGGCAAACGAACTAACCCTTAATTTATTATATAAAACACCATTTACCCTTTTTTGGGGTTTTTATTTTTTCCCCCTGTAAAGCTGCTTTGGAACAATGGAAATTGTGAAAAGCGCTATATAAATAAAGTTGAATTGAATTGAAGACAGCACTTTTTTTAAACAGGTTTTTAGCCATGAATCTCATATTAAATCTCTTTATTTTCTTCTTGAGAGATTCTTTTGATCAAGCAAAACATAACCACACCGCTGTTTTACAATCATGTGCTTACGTAAAGGCATGAGCACGCCTCTGTATTTATTACAACTATTTTCCAGTCTTCAAAACAAATGTATTAGAAGAGCCCACTTCATTTCTAGATGGTACAAATGTAGTATACTACATCTATAAAATACTATAGTACACAACAGTATATTTTTCAAAGACTAGGCAGCGTCAAATCAGTGTACAACTCAATGTTTAAGACATCAAATATTTGGTCCAAAACAAACCACACTGCAAATTATATAAACAAAACTACATTTTAAAAATTACACTCATATTTTCACATTAGTAAAACCATCGAACACTAAAGCAGAAAACAACACAGAAGTCTTCTTTTTCTAATTAACCACTTTAATGACATTATATACAACATTTATAATGAATGAGTGAATTCACTTGATTTCTTTAGATCGTGTTAATTATCTTACATTTGAAAAGTGCTAGTGGATAAATGTTGAGGATATACCTGAGTGCCAAACAACTTCTGAAAGCAAAAATATATTCTGATTTCTCCTCAGCAGTAGTCCGTCGGTCACCAACACCAAAAACAAAATGGCTTAAAAGGGGTGAATTTCTTTCACAAGAATGACAGTCTCCAAGCACAACTGTAACAAAGCAACACCTAGACTACTCGCACACATTTAGTCACTGGTGTGTACCAAACCACTGCTTATACAGATGTGGTTCAATGTTCAGTGTCATTGAAAAAGCCACAAAAATAATAGACCGTAATGATGAAACAAGCAGAACAAGTCATTGATTTCAAACAAAACCACTTTCTTCATTTCACTACGAGGCTCAATGTCTGACAACGTCTTGCATAAGGTGCCCAGAGATATAAAAATATTTGCAGAGATCTTCTATAATTCTTTAATCCTCTAATTTATTCCCCCCATTGAATTGTGAATAAAGATATTTACAGAAGCAAGATTTATCACATAAAACCTTAGTTTGACCGTCTTTCTGGAAAACTGAATTATTTCAAGTGTGATGTTTTTAAGCTCCTGTAATTCATCCGTTCCCTTACAATTCCACTGCAATGTTGTAAAATCACTGACAATGAGCTTATGAACAATAAAAGCATGTTTGAGTAGTTTAGTTTCTGCTGTTAACTACGGTTGTGACATGTAAATACTGGCGTGAAGCGGGATGCTTTTGCTTTAGGATACTGTGTCAGTCTATTTCCAACCACTAATAAATAAATAACGATGAAATGATACTTTAACAGCAAAGGTGCTCTGGATGTGATTTGTATACATCTATAATAGCATCATTGAAACTCGTTCAAAAATATTCACAACTGATTTATATTTACTCTATTCAGTGCAAGAAAATACATTACATGTAAGGCATGACACCGAAACAAGAGACCCAAAATAATTGGCAGTATGTGCATGTTTGTTAACAATTGACTTCACATAAAATCATAAAAACTATAGTGGTCTTCGACAGTGATGCATATCAAACATACTGAAAAACTATAAAAGCGAATGTTATAGATGTGATAAAAACTGACACACATAATTTTAGAACGTCATGACAGGCTTTAAAATTAAAACAGGTAAAACTAGTTGGTAAAACTCATTTAATGAGAAGTAAACCAAACACACTGAGCATCTTTTGCTCGTGATGATACTCTGACCAGCCTAAAGTTCACTGAAAATGACAATTCTGTCAGTGTTCACTCAATGAACGCAAAAGTGTGAGTTATGCTCTCTTACGCAACGGACGTATATAAAGAGAAAAATACCATTCACTCTTCTGCAAATGCCGCGGTCATTCGTGAGAACCAATGACACATCACTGATGACATCAGATAACGGCAAAACATGCTGACACAACTGGATTCTGCTGCCGCGTGACTTCACAATATGCTCTCATTACATGGTGAGCGTATGACAGAATTCTCATTCACGGGTGACCAATCCTTTCTTATAGTGAACATGATTTGCTTGCAGCATTGAAGCAAGGTGGGTATAAAAATAGACATTTGGGACCCTGGATGAGTGATTTTCATTTGCGGAAGTAGAGGAGGTGTGAGAATTTTGAAGGCCATACTCAGTTTAAGTTAAGATCTTTTACATATATTTAGATGATGAAACACTAAGACAATGATGAAGCGCATAGCCAAGAGTTGAACGTTAGATGCCGTTACATAAGGGTTTCTTTGTGATGCCGTATGATGTGTTGGTTCTTTTCCGACGGTCGCCTGAAACCCTTTTTGCAATAGTCACAGCGGTGGGGATAGTCTTTAGTGTGAATGGATATGACGTGGCGTTTGAAACCTGAAGCGTCCGTAGTGTTGTACTCGCAGAACTGACACTGGTAGACCTTGCGGCCGCTATGCGTCTTCATGTGCTTTTTGAGTTCATTCTGTTGCCTGAAGCCGCGCTTGCAACGCTTGCATTTAAACGGCAAGTCCTTGGTGTGAACGGACAGGATGTGGCGGCTGAGCGTGAAAGGGTCCGATATCTTAAAATCGCAGTGCCGGCACTGATGTACTTTATTGCCCTTGTGAGTCTCGGCGTGTTTTTTCAGTTCCGAGGGTCTGTGGAAGCCCTTCTCGCACACGTCGCACTTGTGCGGGAAGTCTTTAGTGTGCACCGAGATGACGTGACGCTTCAGGTCACTGGAATTGGTGCTCTTGTGGTCGCAGTGCGGGCACTGGTGAGTCTTGTGGCCCTGAAAGATCTCCGTGTGCCTCTGGAGCTCTTTGTCATCAGCGAAGGCCTGCGGGCAGTGTCCGCACTTAAAGGGAAGGTCCGTGCCATGTTTGCTCTTTATGTGAGTCTTTAAGTTGGACTGATCCGCGCAACGGAAGTCGCAGTGCTGGCAGTGGTAGGGCTTCTCGCCCGTGTGCGTCCTCATGTGCTTCTTGAGCTCTGATGGGTGGCGGAAGCCCTTGGCACACTCCACACAGACGTGTGCGAAGTTCTTGCTGTGCACAGCCAGCAAATGACGGTTAAGGAGACCCTGTTCGGCCGTCTCGTACTCGCAATACTTACAGTTGTGCAGCTTGGGCTCCTTGTCGCGCAAGATGAGTTTGTTGGAGCTCAGAGGGCTGGCCTCGTGATAGCGGCGCGTGTACTCGGTGTACTCTGGGATCTTCTCGTTCTTAATGATGAGCTTGTGGCTTTCCAGATGGTTGTGAAAACTCACCTTTTTGTTGGTGGTGAAGTCGCAGTCGGTGCACTGGTACTTCTTCTTGAACATGTGATCTGGGTGGTTCTTCGTATGGCGTTTTAGGAATCCTCGCGTCTTGAACTTCTTTCCGCAGATGTGGCAGGGGTAGACGGTCAGGGGCTGTCCATCTGGACCGATGATCACAGCTAGAATGAAGAACGTGAAAATAAAAACCTTACAGCAGATAGGAGTCAGGCCTGTATGTGAGTTTGCAATATTTTCTTAATGAAACACAACAATGTGCATCTGTCTCATCATTTTCTCAAGCCAAAACCATTCATATTTTGAGCTTATTTTGCAAAAGAGCTAGAAGGAAATATGGCGACACATCAATAACCTGCAAATATCACCAGTTCTTGCTTTTCCCATCACAATGCACAACAACTTCAGAAGAAACAATTCTCAAAGTTCTCAAGTGTCACATTTGAATTTATCATCACACTTTTTTGCTTTCTTCTGAGGATCTAGAATCATTCTTCAGATCATCTCCGCATTGAAAAGTGAAGTAATGAAACATAGAATATGTTGATGACCTAAACAAATGTTTGGTTGTCCTACCCGTCTGGCACTGGCGTGATTCTCCCCTCCTCTTCTTCTTGAACCTCTGCTTGAGAGCTCGACTGGTGCTGATGTTGTCGGTGATCTGCAGGTAAGGAGTGCCAGCTCCGTTCTTACTCTCTAGACTGCTGCCTGTAAGAAAACCATGGCAGGTGAGCTGCTGGCACTATAACTGCACCGCAGAAAGTTTATTATAAACATTGCTAAGTGTTTAAAAGAACAATTCACCCAAACATGTAAATCCTCTCGCTCACCTGAAATAAAGCACACATGTTGTGCAGGTTCATTCTTACTGAGCTTGACTGTCCATGACCTTGTATAATTACTAAGCAACTGATCAGCATTCTTTACACAATTTCTCCAGTATGTGTTATGGAGGGACAGTCATACATCAAAGAATAGATGATTTTCAATGTTGGGTGAACTTTTCCTTTAAAGGTGGGATAACATGCTATGCTTCTGACTTCTTTCACTCGTCTTTTTCCAGAAATAATCGTCCAACTGTATCTCTTTTACACATTTTATCAAACCCAATACTCGAAGATATGACGATTGCAATACTAATGTAACGGTACTCGAGATTGATATGAGATTGACAGAAGCAGCATGTGTTATCCCATCTTTAAAGCAACTTGCAGCTCTAGAAATGTAAAGTAAAGGACCATAAGCAGCCGCCCAGGCAGCAGGGACGAAGCTCTTGTTGACTGGTGTGTCCTCCAGCTGCGATTCCTGGATGGCAGATGCCTCTTCCTCCCCAACGATAACCTCCATATACACCTGATCGGTCATCTCAGCACAGTCTACACAACAACATCACGCATACTCTTGAGACCTGCTGCAGACACATACATATATGCAAAAGCTAACAAAAAAAAGAGAACTCACTGATATCATCCTCTCCCTGACTGGTGTCCTTCACAGCCATGTAGACCATCTTCTCTCTGGGCAGCCTGGCTGAGCCCTCCAACACCACGTGCCCGTTGGGAAAATCACTCTCTGCTACCACCTCTGTGCTGCCTACACCACCATTGAAACCATTACGGTTTGGAGAAAAACAAACACTGGTATAGTCTTCATCCTGAAGAGGCTCCACATATGCAGTTACAGATGGGCTTGCACATTCTGACCAAAACTCGGAGTTTAACAGATAATGTCATTACTTGGCGTTCAGCAAATGAAGAAAAGAAACCGTGATAACCATAGTAAAGACCACTGAAAACATTCATCTGTGTCACAAAACAAAACAACTCTGCACATCTATCCATAGCCACATCTGTACTGCTTGAAATGGGGCTTTATGGTTTCTCTTACCTATTTCCACATCTTCATCTCCATCAGCCTTAAAGATATAAACTTTAATGACCTCGGAACTAAACTCGTCCTCCTTCGACCCGTCATCATCCTGGCTCATATCCGTGCTGATCTTCAAAGGCGTATCCCCAATGTCGAGTTTCTCCTCAACTTCATCCACTGCAAAACAAGTCAAACGTCAGTGTACAAGTACCAAAGTTTTTCACCACTTCCAGATGAAATTCACTAAAGCCGTCACAGATTTTTTAATGGAAATCACATCGGACACGGTTCTGAACAAAGAACCGGTTTTCATATTCCAAACCTACTGAGGCGTTCTGCTGATGTCCACTCACAGGAAATCATGAGATAGTCCTCTGAAGTGCTCCTCACATCCTCTTCATCATCCGCCTTAATAGCGACATCAGATGGCATGGTGTCGTGCGAATGGATCACCGTCTCCACGTCCGCCACCATGACCTCTGCAGACACCAGGTCGTGATCCAGAGAGCCGTCTTCATTCGGTGAAATAAGGTCGGCCACAAACACCTGATCAGGGCCAGTCTCCTCGATCAGATCAGCAGTCAGCTCATGATGATCGGTCGTGCCGCCCAGTGCCTCTTCGATGGCGACCTCTGCCCCCAGAATAGACTCGGACATGATGACTTCCTCTGTGGTTATGACGTCCTCGTGGCAGATGTCGGGCCCTTCCACCACCTCGGCCTCCAGGTCAGTCTCCAGCATGATACCGCCATCCGACACCATGTCTGAGACCAGCACAGCCTCCGGCACAGACACCACGATGTGATCACCATCAATGTGGGCCATGCCCCCCATCCCCGCAACTATAAAACAACCGAACATATAAGTGTATGAGACAAACCTTTGAAATTAATTAACCGGACAAGATGTCCGACAGCTGTTTCTTACCGAAATCTGACATAATCATTGTATGGGGCATCTTGAGATCTTTGTGAAGCTCCAGGATCCCTCCACCTTGATCCATTATCTGCAATTTTTCCACAATTCTGTATGTATATTATTAACAGGCACATAAATCAAGTTTGCCAACAATTCGGGCTATTACGCTAAATTAATATAAATTCTATTAAAAATATGTTTCATAATATATTGAACACACCTTCACATTTGACGACAGTTCATTTCACGTGTGCGTGTGACAAACATTACATGAATCTGTGAATTTGGCATCTGGGTAGAACGTTTCTAAAACAAACAAACACAAAAAAGACAAAAAATGAGTTCATTTATAGAGACACTAGAAATCCATATCTTGTTTAGTTTCAACTTTGAACAAAACGACTTCAAAAGATAACTTTAACAATCATCAGCATTAAACTCTATATATACATCACCTCATAATATAATCATCAACCACATGGTAAACAAATAAGGTTTAATATAATGTGTATTATGTTATGTATAGGCTGTGTGTATTATAATGTTTAGACCAACCAATAAGCCAAATAAAGAAAACCAATGCCAGGGTTCCCAGGCGAAAGACAAGTCCCAGATTAAAATGAAAGTTTAAGTGTAAATAACTTGCGTTGATATCTCAAAATATGTCTGTGCCAATACTTTTGTGCACACCAGTAATGTTTTTTTTTAAGGCATTCTTTTATATAGCTGAACTGAATATTCAATTAAGTCAATATATAGTCCCGGCTTAAACTAAGCCTTGTTTATGAAACCAGGCCTAAAACTTACTGAAACTATGATCTACATTATACCACCATATTTTTCTTTAAAGGAGAATCTCAAGCACTTCAGAAGCAGCAAGAAAATATCATATTTTTTATTCAAATATATTCTTTATTTGACTATTAAAACCATTTCAGGTTGAAAAACACACAAATTTCCAGACTTTTTGTGATGTTTTATTGAAGGCACCATATGTAAACTTTGACCGCTAAATGGTTAGCACTATCGAAACAACAAAAACGGCGTGTAGCTTAAGGCTGAAGTATGGTCCGTTCGTCCGCATGACACAATGGGTCATCATCAAAAGGCTCCGCGGTCGTCTGCACACCCCGTCCCATTTTTAAGACCACACAGAGGTGACAGTGCGTGCGCGAAAAAGGGCACTTGTCCACCTGGGGTCAATACACGTACAGAAAATGTGCCGCTCAAAACAAGAACAGGAAGCTAAGAAGCACATCCTTCTCCTTACTGTCTTTGTTGTCTTGAATTACCATAAATGCATATAAATGAAGTTTACTACCATTTTTTAATTAAGCAATAAAAGCCGATTAAAATGTTTTGTAGTACAAATATTCTACCGTGTTCATATTGCGTGAGGAAGGAGCTTCTATGCTGTGGAAACGGCTGCCAGCGGAGCTCTGAGAGCTGCTGAACAGCAGCGGACTGAAACACAACAAGTTGAGTACAGCAATTGCATGTTCGTATTATGTTCTTTTAAATACATTCACAGGGAAACCTCTTCACAAACGGATCATACATATGTGCAATGTTAGCATAAAACATGATAAGCGTTTCTCTGAAGGCTATGAGGGTTCAGTCAGTGGAGGAAGGAGGATTGACGGTGTGATCTCTGCTAACACGAGGACGATATGCAAAAAGCATATAGAGAAAACAACCACAGCTCTTTACTAAAAGCTGCGCCAGTTAAGAAAACAAAGCATCACTTTTGTACAATTACTGTCTGTCAGTTGAGTTTGTGACGAAACATTTAGCAGTGTTTACATTTCGTTTATAATGCAGAATATAACTCATTAAAACAGAAGTTTAATTTGAAGGTTGGGTTAGGCATTTTGTGTTTTTATGGTGAATAAGAGACAGTTTTCCACCTATATATTTCATCATTGAGAATTTCTTTTAAAAAAGTGTCTCGTCACGCCCCTAGATATCTGATAACATCATCACACAATGTACCTTTAAAACAGATTCATCTTTGTGAAAAGTGTAAACCTTGTACAGGCACAAAACAGAGCGCCAAAATGCAAGAAAGTGGGGTGCCTGTCCCGCTATAAACCCCAAACCTGACTGCAATGATCAAAACATATCTAAGAAGATCATTCGAGGGTATTCCAGGATCAGACACACTCGCCCAATTTAAATCTATAGATTAAACACACATATTTACAGCCAAGCATCCACTTAATGCAACGTATGTTAAATAAACCACCGGGAGATGCTGACACTAGAATCATTTAACTTGTTATACTAACACCGTCCACTGAGTTTGACCTCTTTTGTGTTTTCTTATTTTCTCCTGTAAAGCTGCTTTGGAACAACGCACATTGTGAAACACACTATATAAATCAAATTGAATTGAATAACAATATGACATTTAAATAATATTTATCATCAGGTGTCTGAAGGAAATTCATGTAAATATGAAGTGACATGAGGCGTAGAACTGCTTAACTTATGCTAGCAGCTTTTTATTATATAACATGTAATTAAATGTATTTGGAAACAGTAATTAAGATTACCAATAAAATGCTTTGTAAAAATAACCAGTAAATATTTGTTGACAGCATTTATGTTTGATATCACATGTCTTCTGATAGACGTCACGTCACCAGCGATGATAAAGTGATTACTGTCATTTACCCATGAGTCTGTGCGGAACAGCGAGGATCGCCGCTGGCTTTTCATTGCGATTATTAACGAAACCTACTATGACAAAAATACGACTCGTGCATATTCATTAGTTTACGCGCATAGCCATGACGCAGCCTCATTAATATGCATGAGCCTTGCCTTCGCTCTAGTAGGTTTCGTAATTGCGCATACCGCTTCATTCGTGGGAGTATAATATCAAAACAATTGTTACAACTGCCCCTTTAACTTCTCAAACTCGAGAGACCGCGCAGAACGCAACACTACGTTCACAACATTCCAGTCAATTTAGGTTTTTTATTCCGGTTAATGCTCGTGCAGATGCAGTCGCGTTACTGCGCCATATTGTCATCCCCCATTTTACTACATGCTAAGCGGCTAATAGCATTAGCCAGTGAACGTGTAAAACACGCTTCTGGGTGACAAGACAAGTGCGCAGCGCCATCTCGTCCGCAGTGTTTATATCGTATGATGTCGTCAAATGTCGTGTCTGCGCGACTCGAGCTCGCTGTGAGGAGAAGTTTAACGTGATCGTCCGCTAGCAGGAGCGCGCGCTGCCCGCTTCCTCACGCTGGAAGGCAACACAGGGCTGCGTCAGGCCCGCGCAGGCCGACTGGGCCGACGGCGATCGTTTTATACACGCGCCGCACAAATCCAAGACGTTTTACCTTTTCCGCGACAGCCTTCCGACCGCTGATGCCGTTCCGTTCCCCTCGACGCGTCGCACTTTATTATAGTTGATTTTCCAACGGTAGCACTACTGCGGCCTGTACATGCAGAATACCCGAGTAGTGTTTTCTAGGCCTGAACCAATCAAGCTGCTCGTTTCGAGGTCTCCGCCAATCAGACTTTTCGTGTCAAGATATGAGCCAATCAGAATGCTGTGCGACGAGAGTGGAGAGAGGGGGGTAGAGCAAACGCGCGGCACACTTGACGTTACTTCTGTCAAACGCAAAGCGCTGCGCTGAATGCACGCACACTTCATATAGAAAGTCATTTATGATGATGATGAGCAATGTGTTCAGATAAGCGACACGTCAAATAAAATGTAGATAAACTCGTGACCGAGCGGAGTAATGCTGTCATTGATGAAAACCGCTGAAATAAGAAGTTTAACTCAACGTGTCATTGAATTGTGTTTTACATTAGAGCAATACACCGCTATGGGCTGTTTATCAGGTGCTCTGGCAGGCTGACCTAGAAAATAAGAGTTATCACACGATTTCACCCAAAATGAAGATTATTTCATCACTTGCTCCCTCGTGTCATTTCAAACCTTTTTAACTTACATTGATAAAAATGCACCCCACTATTTTTTCTGAACACAAAATAACTGAGACATTTCTTATAAGAAGAAAGTGTCATATGCAAGTTTTTAACAACGTGAGGGCCAAACATATATGACATCATTTTTTGGTTTTAGGCAAAGCCCCTCGAGGGCTATGCATTTCTACTTTATTTTGCCGGATTCATGTTACCTAGTCAGATCTGGAACATGCCAGAAAGAAAGACCTATCCTCTCATGAAACGAACTATACAGGATCAAAAATATTGACAAATGGAAACAAAAGCTATTGCATTAAGGAAGAGCAATATAGTGTTTGTCTTTAGTTACCCGTCCAGAACAAATGTCACCGCCGTGCAAAGAAAGCTCAAATAAGCACAATTGACTCTTCTCTTACGTTTATTGCTGGAACGGATTAACGTTCGTGATTTTTTGAGGCACTGCACGTCTCACGGCATACGCAGATATTTTTACTGGCTTAGTGCATTTCTTTACATCTGCACAATACAGGCATTCATATTCATATTCAAAATGCTACGTGGAGTGAAAGTGTAAAAACGTCAACTTAAAAGCACTTTAAATTCAAGAAACAGTGTTGCAGTAGTTATGCACCTTGGCACATTGTGACCTCGGTTTTATTTGCATTCTTCCACATGTTTGAGGTCCGAGAATACATAGATATTGCTCTGTTGTGTCTAGAAAATACAAAACAGACAAATTTCCTTCTTGCCACAATACAGCTACCCCCTCATCGAATTAAAAACTGAGAGATTTAAAAACTTCCACACATAAATCATATTTCCTTCATTTCTAAAAATTGGTAAACATGCTAAATCAATGTCAGATTGTTCCAGAGTCTGGGAATTAAATTCCACACATTGTTTCACACAAAGTATTACAGGACATCACACATTTCTCTTATTATTATTATTCAAGCAGCTTCCCCATAAAGCAGACTGACGTATTATAAACAAGCAACGTATCACAAAATCAGTTGCGGTCTCTGGTGGTCTCGTCTTTTGTCGTCACTCTCACAACTGTGTAACAACAACATGTCTCTACTGAATGTCTCTGTGAGGAAGACAGAAGTGACTCTCGGTGCTTCAGTAACAACCGTCTTTCCAGGAATCATCAGTGTGAACAGAGGGTTTGGTCATTCCCAGTGATCTGCTACAGGAGAAAGGAGTAAACCCTTAATTCCTCACAGCAGTGTATGATGGTGATCAATTGAAGGGGTTTTGTGTTACCTTCTGGATGTCTGTGGAATTCTGCCTCTAGAGGAAGGTGATGCCAGTCCCATGCCTCTGCCTGGTGATTGCCTGGACACGCCAGCGCTCCGGCAGCCCGAGTACCCTGCGCCGTTAGAGGGACCAGGGGACTGTACCCTCCTCATTCCTGAATAGGACCCACCCTGGGTACTTGTTCCTCTGACAGGTTGTCGAGATGCAGCCATGGAGGCAACAGGACTCAGAGCTTTCATGGGTGCCCGCAGAGAGAGCGGAGACTGGCCTTCACCTCTCAACCGTGTGGAGGCTGTACCTACAAGTGCAAACCAGCACAAATTTCACATGAAACCAATCTGTGAATAGTGCGTCACACCCAAAAGCCTACATGATGGAGCACTGCTGCTATTCCACAGGCTAGAAGACAGCATAGAATGAGTGATGACGTTACCTCCTGGCTAATCACAATTAATTATCACAAAAGCTCCTCCCCCTGCTAAACCAGATATGACAGTTCTCGCTTTTAAATCAGATTAAAATTTGTGAGACTGCATTCACATCCTGAGCACAGTACTGCTTCACAACAGCTGCACTTTTATCTCCGTTCTTTATTTTTTTGTTTTATTCTTTTTCACATGAAAATTTGTATCCGTTTTATTGTTACCTTCAATTCTTAAGTATCTTCTGGCTTTAAATGGTTAACTTTTTACTAATGATATTTTTTTTTTCCTTTCTGATTCACTTCCATCTAATCTTGCCTTGCTTAATGAAAACCGTGGCAAACCATTAACTATCGATAGAAACGATGGCAACAGAGAAGACAGATCAGAGCTTAATCTTGAAGCAGGATGACTGCGGGGACTGCGCATAACTTAAATCATTCTTGCAAGTCTACCTGCACCGATTAGATTCTCACAAGTGCACACATGAAAAGCCTTTTGCCACTCCCATAGTTTAAAGACACAGGGCTCTAGGCTGCGACCAAAATACTCGCAAATGCAATCGTTTTTTATGCAGTGATGCGAGTGCATAGAACAATTTAATGCGATTTATAAGTGGTGATTGACGCGCTGGTGAAAGAGTGAGCAGAGAGCTTGTGCACTCCCCGAGTCTCCAAACTACGTGCGTTTATCTTCATTCGGTGTTGTGCAGACTCATTTGAAGAGATTCATTTTGTTGAAACAAAACATGTCAATCACTAAACTCCAACCCTTTGTCTGAACCCATCAGATCAGTCACTCAAAGCACATCAGAACACAAGCGTGCTTAGACCATTTAACAAGAGTGTTTAGTAAGATTTAGTATTTTAAAGTAAATTTTATAACATTTTATGTGGTAAAAATAAAGAAGGTCAGTGGCAAAATTACAGCTTTTTAGTTGTGACGCGTTATATTTGTGTCAGATTATTTCATAGCCAATTTAGAACTTGAATATAAAACTAAATAATAAAAACTGTATAAAATAACATACAAAGTTTCTTTAAAACTTGCGAGCCCAATAAATCCTAAATAATTGTTAAGCGCAAATATGAAGCGGCCTATAGCCGACTATTTTAAAAGACTTAACTTTACAAATTGTAAATTGGTGCGACCAAATGAGAAGGTGTGGGAAAAACTGGTCTAGAAGCCGGTCACATGATGTTTGTTTTAAATGTACATATTGACTTCACTCTAGGCTGTAATGTGATCTGTTGGTGAATGACAGAAAAAGCCTTCATACAGGTACAATAACAAGTTCAACACAGCCATGTCTTTCAATAAACATAATAATAAAATCAACAAAATCCCTCGAGAATAAGAAAAGAAATATTTAAAAATGTTGAGCTGTTTGTGAAAAAGGCCCAGTTTTCAAATTGTGTTTTTAAATCAAATGAAGCATTAACCCTTAAGAACCGGAGGTGTTTGTTTTTTGACAGTGAAATTCTAACACAAATGTGCCATCATCAAGGTATCATTTTTTTAGAAAACAAATGTCTTGAAATAAATTAATGTTTTTGACCATGTCACTCGTGTACATAGTTTTCCTTCATGAGTTTTTTATTAACCCAGTTCAGCAGGGGTATTTTCTTGCACTATTCACTCAAATGTGGTGGTGTCTGAAGGTGTCTAGCCGGCCTCTGTCACACTTGCAGAACTGCTTGTGATCAATTGCGTTTTGAACTGATGAGGTCAAATTGAAGCTATTTTTACTGTTTTAAGGAGTTTATAAGCTGACTGTCATGTGAAGGCAGGATGTTGTCTGTAAATGCTTTGAGCAGGTGACTGGGTCAGCTTAACCAATCAAAGCATTTCAGAAGGACGGGACAGAACTGAACCGGCCTTTCAGCCGACATGATGGAGACAAATGCTGCAATCATGTAAAATATATGAAACTAACAAACATGAAAACTATGATAGGACACGAAAACTAAATTGAGACTTTGTAAATGGCCATGTTAAGACCTTAGTTGTTTGGCTATTTATGGTGTGTCTCAAATCGCAACAAAGCACAAGTTAATGGGTCATATGATTGTCTTAAATACACACTGTATCAAGAGAAGTTGTTCTCCCCACAACTTATTTAAATCCCCCATATGATCCATGTAAGGGGGAAATCTTCCCCAGTTTAAAAAAAAGAAAATTCAGGCCCTCCAGATGAGGCTGAAGATCTTCAGTTAAGACTGCCACCAGGGGCATGTAAGAGTAACAACATTATTCACACTAAGGGGCGGTTTCCCGGACAGGGATTAGTTTAAATCAGGACTAGCCTTAGTTAAATTAGGATATTTACAAAAACCATCACCGGTGTGCATCTCGAGACAACACAATTAAATTGATATATTTTAATATATGTCAGTGCAAGTTGTTTTCGATCAAGACACTTCTAACATTAGTCTGGCACTAGGCTTAAGCCCTGTCTGGGGGACCACCCCTATAAGAGCACAAATATTAAGCTAGGGCAGAAAAAGTGACCTTGAGGTGATCCAGAGAGCCACAGAATGTCATGAAGCAACAAAGGACAACATGCACACAGTCCATTACCCACTGGATAGTGTTTTTTAACATCCAATTAAAGTGAAATGATGTTGTGTAACCACAACATATATATATATACAGTCGTAAAAAAGGCCACAACATCTGAGCAAAGTTTGATGAATGAGGCATTTACAGTATATAGCGCTTTAATGTGTATTGCTGTACACCCAAAGCGCTTAACAATTATAAAAGGGGGGTATCTCCTCAACCACCACCAGTGTGCAGCATCCACCTGGATGATATGACTGCAGCACCAGTACAACAGCGCCAGTGCGCTCACCACACACCAGCTATAGGTGGAGAGGAGATAGAGCCAATTCAGAGGGTGGAGGATTGACACGGGCCAGTGGAGGGAGTCTGGCCAGACCACAGGGTGAGCACCCCTACTCTTTACAAGAGTCATGGGATCTTTAATGACCACAGGGAGTCAGGACCTCAGTTTAACGTCTCATCCTAAAGGTGTCCCCATCACTACACTGGGGCACTAGGACCCACACAGACCACAGGGTGAGCACCACTGCTGCTCTCACTAACACTCACTCTTTCAGCAGCAACCTAGCTTTCCCAGGAGGTCTGGAGGTACTGACCGGGCTCAGCCCTGCTTAGCTTCAGTGGGCAACCAGTCTTGGGCTAAAGGGTGATAGGGCTGCTAGACTTTATAAACACAAAGCTCAATATTTGTACTTTAAAACACACCTCATATGCTGATGCTTTTATTGGACCTGAAAGAGCAAATAGTAAATGATTCTTAAAACAGAATTTTCATTTTTGAACCACTGTATATAGTGCTCAAGTGTATATGCAATTGAAGTTTGATATACATCCTATTAAGTGAAAGGCAGACATACAAAGCTTCTTGCATGGCATTGACCCTTGACAGAGAGTAGATGAGACACAGTAGGGATGAGAGTAAAGGTAGGCAGAGGGATGGGGTACCAACCTGAGGGGGAGTGGGGCAGACGGGACGTGCGGTTGCCTGAGCTCTGTAAGTTAGCCTCCATGCTGCGGCTGTTTCTTACTGCCTCCAGAGAGCGCAGGCTGGTCCGCGGGGTCAGGTTAGGCATGCTGTGCCTTAATTCCTCTGAAAACCACACACACAGCCTGCTTAACACACTATCCGTCCACACTTACAAAATTTCCCTTCACAATAATACAATGCAAGTTTTGCATTTATTTAACACCATAATTGCAAGCTTTTCTTGAGAATTTCACATCAGCTACCACTCTGGAAAACTGATCTTTAAGACCTGGGATCAGCAACTTGAACCGTTTTGAATGCGGCCGCACACCATCTAAGAGGTGCTGAAATGTGCTACAGTGTGTAGTCATCGCACATTTGTTGTTTGGCTAAATCCCTATTCGGACGGTAATTGTTTCTCATAAAGACACATGTAAAAATAAATCTGCATGGCTCCTTGCATTCAGACAGACATAAGTTCATGGTGTAGGTGTGAGTTTGTAATCCTGCGAACCCGGAAAATGCACTCACATGCTCAGACACGTGACTTAATCATTATAATGAAATAAAATAGATATTGTTTAGTTTAATTTTCTTATCATCTCATTCTCATTCTCCGACCTTGATCTATCTGTCAAGTTAGCTTGTGTGTGTATATTTTGTGTGTGCCTATATAAGTGTGTGCCTATATAATCACGTTAACAGTCGAAACTTATTAAACTTTGTATCATGTGGTCATCATGCAGACACGTATGATATCATTCGAAGCTGGAAAGGGTTTACATTTATTTGCATTGATAGCCACATAATATTGTGCCTTTGCAAAATAAAGAAAGCAAAAAGGATGCACTTTCAGTCATCGTATTTTGCATCCCACTGCACACCCTGCCCATCAAAACATCTAATCAGCAAAGAGGTGAAAACTGCTCGGTCTGTTCGGAGGTTTCAACAGGAGATGGGTGTGAAAAATGGGAAAATCCTGGCCAAAGGGGAGTATTGACGGGTATGATTATAATCAGTGTTCTTTTCCACGCTGGGAGCAACTACGGGAGTCAGGGGTTTCAAATATGATGCCATGGTCACTTCTGGACAGCTAGGTACATGTCATT
Source organism: Barbatula barbatula (assembly GCF_947034865.1). NCBI lineage: Eukaryota > Metazoa > Chordata > Actinopteri > Cypriniformes > Nemacheilidae > Barbatula > Barbatula barbatula. The sequence continues at coordinate 21,255,900 of NC_136781.1, read as the reverse complement.
TGATTTTAATGGGTTTTAATTATGTTGCTTATGTCGTTTGTGGACCTTTATTATTACATTGTCACCCAGCGTCTAACAGGAACTATGCTGCATCTAATCCAGTCTTAACGCTGTTGTTTACATTTGGGGTTTTGGCTATTGTAGTAACGTTATTTACTTTGTACTGTAACATGTTCTCACTGATGAATGAGACATGAATTGATCCAAGAGCTTTTGGTTTGTGCACGTTCGTGTGTTTTGGAAGGAGGCGTGGCTTTGGACGGCGATTCGAATAGAGGGTGGGATCATGCTTTCAGTGATAGCAGGCTAAAGTTAGACTTACAAACTTATTTTGGATTTAACACTTGTTATAAATTCAGACATGTGGATTCGGACGGCAATTAAATTACCGCACAACCTTGGTGTTTGTCAAAAAGCAGTAAGTATTTCGGCCGGGGATTTTTCAACGGGTGGTGGGAGAAAAGCACAGACATTCTGGATTCGGACATCAATAAAGTCACCAGTTACCAGTTCTGGAGAAAATATCTTACATCCCTATGAGAAACAATTACCGTCCGAATAGGGCTTAAGAGTATGTGGCAGCAGGTCCTACCCTCACTTCTGGCCCCCGGGCTCTGCAGGGACCGCCGGGACATGCGCGGACGAGGGGCAGCCAGGCGACTGTACTCAGCCAACGTATTGGGAGACAGGCAGCGAGGAGAGCTCCGGGGAGAGGGCGAGTAGTGCTGGAGACGCTGCGGCAGAGAACAGCATTCATCCTCCTCGTCCTCCAGACTGTAAGAGTCAAACTCCTGATCGCTGTAGGTGCCGCGCTGCAGAGACTGAAGAGACGCCGAGGAGCTCCGACGTGAGGCTGAGGTAGAGGCGTAGTCCTGCCGGAGACCTTCACACACAAAACTTCATTTATTTCCGACTGCAGAACATTTGATCAATTTAACTTATTGGCAATTATTATGAAAATAAACATTAATTAATGTAAATATTAACGCCCCAGGACTGAATTCTAAAATAAATTCTATAGTAAAACATACCACAAAATACGCAATTGTGTACATTCACATTCATCTGATGTCTATGAGATCAATTTGAATTTCAGCAAAAATATATTTCATGTTTTCTTTTTTAATCCTTCACATCACTTAAGAACTATTTATCCTTAATTTTCTAAATTGATTGTCTTTTTTCAGGCGTCTTGTTGTGTCTCAGGAAAAGGGAGAAATTTGAACAAAAACTAAACATCTCAGAGTTCTCATCTCTCAGACAAGACACTGGACTGGAATAAGACAAAGTAGGGCTGTTAATCGCATCCAGCAAAAAGAAGAAGATTTTTACTAAAATTACTATTTATTTTGGATGTATAATATCTTCATGTCTATATTAATATTTATATATAATCAAAATTGTATCTAAACATTTATTCATTTTTAATGTATACAATGTATGTGATTAAAAATATAAGATTTATATGCAAGATTACTATATACACAAACTTTTATTCTGGATGCGATTAATCTCTCGACAGTCCAAATTAGAAACATGTCAAAAGTAACAGACTTGTCAGACAGTAAACATATATTGTATGCCATGTCCAATCATTAAAGTATTGTGCGTTCATCTCAATTGCGCCATTATATTCAACTGCTAAATAATAATCACACAATAACAGTTAATCTCCAGAGCTATGTGTCCTCAATACATTACGTTAGCAGACCTGAGCGGGATTATAAACACTAATAACAATGATTCATTGTCCAGTCTGCACACAAGTTGCTCACTGGAATGAAGGAACACAAAGCACCTTCACACCCACAGCAGCCATTTGCATTAAACATGAAAAGTAATGCGCTGTGCTGAGGTACAAACTAGTGTTGTCACGATACTGGAATAGTATCTATATAATAGAATCTAACTTTGATTAGATAATCGATACCTAATTAGTTTTTTATTAAAAGTTCAATTGAACAAGACTACATAATGAGTTATATTTTTACATTATATATAAATGATTAACATAATGTTTTCATTTACCAATACATTTACTATTTAAAATCAAAGTTGTATTTGTCAGTATTAATGGAACAGACCTTACATAAACATTTAACTACATTTAAAAGATATTAATAAATACTTGAAAAATGTATTGCTCATTCATTGTTGGTTGATGGTAGTTAACATAGACAGAAACGCAAACTTTAAAAGCAAGAACTGTTGCGGAGACTCTTTACTGGCTGTCTTTCTAACATTAACAACATTTAACCGGAGAAAATGAGACGAGTGGATGAAATTATTGTTCAGCGCACATACAAAGAGCGCTATGGTTAACATGGGAAGCGTAAACGAGTTTGCACCAAGCACCAGGTCTGTTGCTGAGACTCCGCACTGGCCATCTCTTTTAACATTAATGGGCCATTCACACGGTAGGTGGCGAGCAGTGGAAATGCCACACGGCAGCTGACTTTGAGCCGATGTGGCTGCGCTGCAGTTCACAAAAAGATGACATTTTTTATCTTCAGCTGCGCATGCGGCAAAGAGCCGTGCCCGTGGAAGTTGCAGGATTTTGGATGCACGAGCACCTTCGTCGCTCCGCCAACTAATCACCCCACGTTTTGCCGCATACCGCATGTTTCCCTTTGAAAATGAACTGGACAAACGCGACTGCCCTTTACAGGTTGAATCCACCATAACACTGTGCAGTGTGTCAGAGAAAAGAGCGAGAGCAAGAACGCGCAGCTGGTATCGATACGTGGGACATGCATATTGGAACAGTTTCAGATTTTTCAGTATCGATACTTATCAAAATATAATAACACTATAACTCATGGCTTGGATTGAGTCCACTCACTTTCTTCTTGTAGACGAGCCATGATCTGAACATCAGTCAGGTCCTGAAGCTTGTAGCCCATTGAGATGGAGTCATCCGAGTTGCTTAATTCACTGTCTATTGAGGATTGAGAGCTGAGAGTTGATTGGATGCCCACATTCCCTGTGAACAACAGAAAATCAGTATATAATCATTATAATGCTATGATGCCAAACACCAGTTCGCCTGCGTACATATCATTATGAACAGCTCTAAATGAGGATATTAAAATTGTCCTAAGTACTTTTGTTTTTTTTACAAAGTCGCAGTTGACATCCCGTGTCTAATGACATTTAGCAGTGACTACATATTTTTTATGTGATACAAGCATGAGTTTAAAACCCAGTAGAGATAAAAATGTTCAGCAAAGCAATTTAAACCAGAAGGTTATTTGCAACAGAAATCCATGCAAAAAATGATTTAAGAAAGACCCGATTTGTTTTCAACAACATCCTGTACTTTAAACACTGAGAAAGACAGGAATATGTGCAGAGAGATCTCATGCATGACACTGATCTGATTCACCAGCATTGTTAAAGAGAGGCGGCCGTGACCACACCTGAGCATATTTGAGTATGTGTGTGTGTTTGTGTTGTGGGAAGAGTCGAGGAAGTACACAGCGTATGGGTTAACATCATACCTCCGCTTTCAGAGGTTAGTAGTGTTTTGTTAGTTGATTTGAGGTACCCAGCACAGGTGGCTGTCGAGAAACCAGCTTCAGTCTTCTGAGATGGACTGCTGTACACGTTCTTCCATCGGGAGGCTATGGGTACACAACAAAAATCATTAACCGTCTAATAATCACAAGTGTTTTTCAGATTAATCCATCTCCAATCAGGAGTAAGCAAATGAATTGTGATTGATCACTTTTATATCAATCGGACCAAGTGTCTCTGAATCAGTGGACGGTTCTTAGCCTGTTTGAGTTACAAACTCCTCCACACTTTGGTCAGAAGTCTGGTGACATGATAAAAACGTTAAACGGCGAGTAACATTTACAACCGAAAACAACTACTGGGTTTTTATGAGGTTTTATTTAATTAACGTCAACCACCAAACAATACTTTCTGTCTGAGTGTTTTCATACTTTTGTCTAGTCGGTTGATTAGGGTCCGACATGCGACTTCAGTCTCTGGACTGGGGTGATCCAGAACCTTCCTGCACCATTTCAGCGGCGAATCAGGCCCCTGTTCTGCCACCTGCTTCTTCGGTGACACGTACAACCTAGAAAAAGAGACAGAAAACACTGAACACCACACCACGATGGCCTGAATTTCCGCTATAATTATGAAGCTTTTTTGATTCCAGAGAGTAAACAAAGGGTACATCAAAGAGTGCTTTATGTGGAACAGATGTCTGAAGTATTTTCATTAAGCATCTACCGTGAACGGAGTTCAATCTAAGCACTTCACAAGCATCTGTGTCAATATACAGTGTTCTGAACGCAAGCACAAATCTAACATTATGAATGACGGTAAAAGCACTGGGAGTCTTTGATGAATGAATTGTCAACGGTTCCTTTTGTCATCTTTCATAAAGTGATTATGAAGACATGAAACCGGAACTTGAATAAAAGGTCTCTCTCACAGATTCAGTCGCATTATAAGAGCACACAACGAAGCATCAGGTTGACCAGACTGTATGCTCTTCAGAAGATCAGCCAAAGCATGGCCTACTAAAAAGTGTATCAGCCCCAAAACATAACGCTTTGAAACAATTTCACCATTAAATAATGGACTTTATTCCATTATAACGACACCATCTCAACTAGAATGTGCTTAAGGACACAATAACCCTGCACAACCGTCTCTTCATTCTGTGCCTTTCCTCCTCTCTTTGTGTACTTCGGTTGGAATTATCCCACGCGTTGATTCTGACCAATCAAATTTTTTGTTCCATTCAACAGGTTTGGACCAAAGCAATCGGTGTGGCGTTAAAAGGAACCAAAAAATGCATTATAGCAATGGACCAAATAAACTACAGGTTAGAAAGCACCCTTAAATACTGCCGACTGACACATCAGTGAATCTCAAAATAAAATGATTTCAGGACAGAAAGTAAATATCCTTTGATGTGAATATGTTGAATGTTCTTGTAAATACAATACACTCCCAGTCTCTTTGATTCAGTGACGTATGCATTAAACACCTGTTACACATTCAGAGAAACACAACAATCACAAAACCACAACAGACAAACTTCACCTGACTGGAGGTCTTTGAGCCTGAAGGTCAAGTTCACGCTTTCTCGGTAAGGCTTGTTTTAAATATGGTGGTACTGTTGCTGTAAACATCATTGCCGATGAGATGTTGATACACATCACAGCATAAACTACCAGCAAGATGTTAGAAAAGCAACAGGAGTCTATAAATAACACACTGACATTTATTTTAATATTGATTATTATTAAGCAACAGCACACAAAGCCTAACTGATGATAGTCAAAAGAAAAGTGCAGAGCAAATTACATTTTGGTGAATATTTAGGAAAAAATTCAAACTTTTCAGAGAAAATATTTGTTATACCAGAAAAAAGGTTCGTTTTGATTTTGTTTTGACTTCATAATATACACGTATGGATACTGTACGTGTGACAGTGAAGATTTTTAAACCCACCAGCTGTCCTCATCCTCGGCATCTGCACACGTCTCCAAATCAAGTACGTCCACCTCATCCAGAGCGGACTGGTCCATACCGGCGTCGCTGTCTCCTAGCATCTCTGAATCACAGCTATCCGCAGACGGACTCGTAGCAAACTGTCCCTGTGTTCGTTTGGAGCCAGAAGCACAGGGGAGACTCAAGAACCCGTCCCGCTCATCCTCCGGTCTGGTGGCATCGGGCAGTGGGGACATCTCCTCACTGCTGCTGCTGCCTGCTGGAGGTGACATCTCAAAGTTCCCAGAATCCTCGGCTCGGAGAGAAGACTCAACGTGGAAGTGGTCTACGCTGTTTCCAGCCGTGTGAGTGCTGTTGGTGGCGCCCGGCAGCACTAGTTTGGTGCCTCGGTTGCGCAGGGCTTGATTCTGAACCTCCAGACGTCGCACCAGCTCCTGTAGTTTACGGACCTCCTCTAACTCCGCCCCGGTGAGGTTCTGATCGAATCCCGGCTCCGAACTGGACATCACCTCATCTGCACCGTTTTCCGCTGGCTGTATGACACTTCCGCCATCTGGGACAACCATTCTTCCCTGCTGCCCCCACATTAAACACAAAATCCACATTAAAAATAATCAAACGCATCATATTATACACATAACCAAATTTCAACTGAGTCTTAAAACCTTTTCTTCAAGGTTTGTCAATTTTCTTCTGCCCTATTTTTACTTTTTCTTCTTTACCTTTAACTAGGGATGCATTTTGGCTGATAACCGATAATTCTTTAACATTGGAAGCCGATAACGATATGTGGCCGATATACAGTTTCTAAATATTAATATTAAACTGCTTTTATCTTAAAACTTTTCTGGTATATTTTTTATTTAATGAACAATCGACAGATGTTCTCCCAGAGCAACCCAGTAAAATGTTCTTAATAGCCACATGTCTAACAGGTCTCAAGGTAGAAAGCAGTCTGATTCAAACAATGTGCTTCTGTTCCTATAATGTACACATTCATAAATAATGTATCTACATACTGTACCTACATCAACAATGTTTTGCTAATATCAGTAAGTGAATGATCATGACAGAAAGACAGAACTGTTCTGGATTATAACTGTGAGCAGCATGCAGCTGAAGAAGTTTAACCATTGGAAATGATTTATGATTAATCGGCCGATAATTTATCGTGCATCCCGGCTATATTAGAAACTGTCTTCATTTTGTCATTTCTTACAAATGAGTGTTGAGCACTCTGTAAACCCTGTTTAAGGTGTAGAAATAATACATTTTAATCAGACAAACAAATCAGACAAGTAGCTTATAATTGTTTCAATTATATTTCAGACAAAAACTCTATAACAATCCTTATTTCATACAATTAAAACTGAATCAAATCAAAATGACATTCAAGGAACAGTTCACGGTCCCAATTGAGGAATAAAAAAACTATTTTTGGGTGAACTATTTCTTTATAGGGGGCAATTCTGGCTATTAACAAACCATTTACTACGATTTTCCCCCCAATAAACTCTTGTTTCTTATTAATAGTTAGTAAGGTAGTTGTTATGTTTAGGTAGTGGATGGGATTAGGGTTGTACATTACGGCCATGCAGAATATGTGCTTTATAAGTACTAATAAACAGCGAATAATATGCATGCTAACAACAACTAGTTAATAGTGAGAATTACTGAAGTGTTACCGATATTTATTTTTAATAGCAAATAAAACCACAGAAAACTACGTGTGTGCATTCCGACACAACATCACTAACCGCAAGACTACATCTCTCTTCCTGCGCTCATCACTCACATCATTCGTTCCTATTGATTCTAGTGATGCTCAGGTGAAGTTCACAGGTAGTTCTCATACAAGCCGACTGACACTTTTCAACTTGTTTCAAGGTCACGAGTGTTGTTTAGAACAAAAGTCAAACGTGACCTGAACTCAGTTTATATTTCAATGTCAAAATATATATTACAATAACAATAATAACAACAACAGCGACGACGACGACGACAGCAGCAACGCACGAGTTAGCTAAACAAACCCGCAAACAAGTGAGCTGCATTCAAACTAATGCGCCGCTGACACAAATAGACTAACAATACGCCTTCTGTATAGATTAAATATCATTAATAAATGTCAGATTATGGGGTTTAAAACAACGTTTTATAAATTCACATCAACATTAAGCTCGTTTGTTTCTATGTAGTAGCATATAAACCCCGAGCTAGTGCTTCCGAATCCCGATTAGCTTGTTATTGAAATGTTTTAATAAACAAACCTTTCTCGCCAATCCCGATTCTCCGAACAATTGATTTAATGTTAAAATAATGTTTTTAAAAATAAGTGTGTGAAATAAATGCCGGTTTATCGGCTCCTGCTGTCCTCCAGTCACTCGCTGTTCCTCGTCGTTTGCTCGTCCGCGTTCGACCGGTTCGGTGATTGACGGCAGTTCAACCAATCAGGAACAAAGTCCCGCCCATTGCAGTAAACCCACGACCATATTTGGGGATGCAGACTGCAGTAATGCGGTCTGCGCAGAAGATGGCAGCAGATGTCCTTCTTTCAGCAACATTCACAGTATTGGGTGTTAACATTAACTTCCTAACATCCAGCCCACACTGTACGACATTAGTGTGTCCCTCAAACTGTCCAAAGAGCATTTTAATGCCAGTTCCTTGCACACAGAAAACTAGCACAGAGCGCACATTACTCTCTGGCGTCAATGAATTGCTTGTTCGTTATTTCCTGAAACACTTTTATACATTTACTTGTTATCACTTTTATAAGCAAGAAGCACGGCATACTTCTGGATATCCACTACAAAATCAGACATAATGTTCGAGCCGCACCCCTTACCTGCTTCCCCTTATCACACTTCTGGCTATTCATTACACACCACACACACTCAATGGACGGGATTATTTAGATATAGCATGCACGCTGTTTGAAAGAATTAATATGAATATATCAGCATTTTAACACTATGCAATATTCCAAACAGTATTTGTAGGCTAACTGTTGCTCTTTTTTCTATTTGTTCTATTTCATATTGATGTATAATTGTCATAACTGTAGAGCTGCAGTGTTGGTGGATGTAAACCAGCAGTAAAACCATGAAGAGTTGTGTAAGATCATCATGAGCCGGCATTGACAAGCAGTGGCAAGCTTGTTCATGTTCAGGGTTCAAATCTGGAGGTTATCCGACTGGAAAATAAAATAAAGGTTAAATAAACAACTATGAAAAGTATGGTCCGAGAACAAATGTGCTGAATGGTGCAGTTGAGATTAGACATAAGTGTAAATAGACGTAAACACAACAAATAAGATTGTATGCTCGAGTAGGCTGTAAATGCAAGACAGGTATTTTCTGAATATGGTGGTGTGTGTGCGTGTGTGTGTGTGTGTGTGTGTGTGTGTGTGTGTGTGTCTGTGTGTCTGTGTGTGTGTGTGTGTGTGTGTGTGTGCGTGCGTGCGTGCGTGCGTGCGTGCGTGCGTGTGTATGTGTGTGTGTGGGGGGGTTACATCATAGCTGGCCAATAAAAAAGTGAACTTTGTGCATGTGTCGCGGTCTTTCATATAAGAGCCTATTTGATTATAGCAAGATAAATCCCATTTACAAGCACAACAGTAGTGTTGTAGTGTTGAACTGAAAATCTAGGTGTCTCGGGGGAAATGTAGTGTTGTTCTTGTTCTCCGGGTGAGCTTGAAACCAAAATGTGTCAGTTTTACTATGACTTAGAAACCAAAGCATCCTATGAACAACCTGGAAAACAGAACTACTGCATAGCAATGCCATGGCAACCGCATGGCGCATCCTAGCAACTTCATGTGGACTATCTGTCTGTAATGTTCTCCGTTGACTTTAATGTTCAAGACGTTTGTTAAATGAACGTATGAAATAACTGCTATTACATACTATCTAGAACCCTCTACCAGCACACACACAAACATCTGTCCACCGGTTGTCTTTCGTTTACATTTTTGAGAGCTATATCTGATCATTCTAGCCCAGCGCACAAGTATGCACCCTTCGACACGACCACACATGTCCAAATCTTGTGAACACACATTCTTGTTTGTGAGCCAGATGTCTTCTCTAAAGGATGCACTAAAGTTGTGTCTTTAGTTATTGTATCACACACCTTCAATGCATTCTTTTCGTGGTCCAAACATATTTTTACTACTGATCAGGGATATTGCGAGAGTCGTGGTTATTTTCACACTAAATGTGATCGGCCGTCTTTCTTCTGCAAGCTGAAACATGTCACAGTCTTTTGTTTCCATACTAACACAATACAAATAACTGCTATATATAATTTTTGTGCAACTAGTTAAAATATTGAAAAGGGTGTGCGAGTGAAAAAGCACTCCACCACTCCCTTTGGCACGAACAGTCCTTTGCGCAACTTCATTTGAGGGTGAAATATAAAGAGTTCAGGAGTAAAAGGTGTGGTACGGACTCAGATATATACGGGCAGCAGATATGCAGTCATTTTGGGAAGTTATCAGTTCTGTGATGTACCATGTTGATATTCAATTGCACACTTTTTATGACAGCTTTTTGCACGTTGTGTTTAGGAATATCTGCATGCGTCTTTTGTCATCCCATTCGTCCAGAAACTGGATCTATACACTTAAAGCATCAGGGACACAAGATGGGACACAAAACAGACACAAGATGAGTCATATCACTCCATTTGTGTAGATTCCTGCTGCAACAACACAGACACGTTTGCAGATGTTGACTGTGGCAGGAAAGTTGGTCTAATAAAGTGTTAGGACCATACTTGAAGAAGCATGTTTTATTATTTACCTCACAGTACTGGAGTATTTAACATTCGCTAAGAATTCTGTAGACTATTCTAAACACACACAAAATAATTGACTCAATTTGATTACAATGAAAATCATGTTTCCTATAAGGCCCTTTCTGACAGTTCTGAGGCATCATTGACTACCACAGTAGGATAAATTATTGTATCATTTCTTGGTTGTTCTGTTGAACACAAAAGAAGATATTTTGAAGAATGTAGGAAAGCAAACCTTTCTGGGCCATTTTCCCTACTATGGTAGTTAATGGTGGCCAAGAGCTACTTAGCTCCAGTCATTTGTCCAAATATCTTTCTTTGTGTTCATCAGAACAAAGACATTCATATAGATTTGGCTCATTCAAGGATGAGTAAATGATGACAGAATTAACATTTTTGTAAGTACACTGGATTCCAGAAACATCCCTCTACTTACTTTGTACTTTTAACTTGACTGCTGTTCAAACCTGGCCATCATGTCAGAAGGTTCGGGGTGTTTGCCAGGGCATTGAAATGTTGTGGCGTCAGTCCAATAACAGAAAAATACAGCACACCTCACAGTCACATGATTTCAGATGTCATTAACATCCAACGAACACTGCAGAAGTAACACGTTAAAGGGGTGGTGCAACGGTGTGTCATGCATTTTGACTTCTTTTCAATGTTAAACATGCTGTCTTCTCATCAAAAAACGCGTTGGAGGTATGACGTAGTATTTCGGTGCTCGCTAGACTCCACCAGTCTTTAGGAAAGTTTCTTTCGAACATGAAAGACCGTTACGTAACAACTTTTCTGAGCCCTTATTGGACAATTCCCCCGTAAAAGCATGCGCCACGCATCAACCACGGAGAGCAGAAGGAGCATGTGCACAATTCACTTTCACTTGAGAGAGAGAACACTATGTTTGTGAAGTTCAGTTGTGTTTGTTTGTTGGCTGCATTTGGGTGATGAATGTTATATAAACGGTGGATATAACGCTGGATTTGAAACTGATAGATGGAGCGGCGGTCCCAATGCTAAAAGATTCTGGACATAAACCTCATGCGGCTAGTGAAACTGTCTACTTGACAATGTTTGCACCCCCACACGCGTCGCATGTTTTCGGAAATAATCATACAGCTGTATCTGTTTTTTATAAATGTGATAAAACTAAAGACTCTGCGGATATTTGAAGGGTTTGATACTATTCTGTAAGTACTCAAGATTAACATGAGATAGACAGAAACTGTGCCCGCTTTAAAGCGAAATATTCAATGTTATGGCTTTGTTTAGATGAATGAACACAAGGTATGATCATGAAGAATAGTAATGCTTTTATTGTTCATACAGGTTATACAGGCGCCCTGCAAGAGATACAGAACACCGTGAACGAGAGGAAAATAAATGGCAGAGATTTACTGCGGGCACTCTAGTTGGGGACATATATATCATACAAACGCCACTATATTTATGTTTAAGCACACATAAAGCGTTTGGAGACATTTACTTGGATAGAAAAAGAAACGTGATGCAGTCCATACTGTGCAAAATATATACCGGACATGAAGCCGAATATACACTTTGCTCGAAAAATACAACACTAAGTATTCTTATTCTTTCTTGTGTGCTAAAATAAATAAATGAACTGAATAAGTGTTCGTTGTTTTGTATCTAAGCTAAGGGTTAAGACGTTTTTTTTCCGTACTTTTAGTACTCCTATCTAGTACTGCACTTTTTAACATCAAATAAGACTTGATTTATACATATACTGTTTGCTTCTTTTGCATAACTGTAAAATTCTCAAAACAATTGTAAAACAATGTAATTCATTTAAAAACTTATTTTTATTATCATTTATTAAACAAAAATATCATCTTGGATGTTTTTCTATAAGAATCACAAATGCCAGCAGATTCAGACATGAGCAGCATTGACGATCACAGAGCTGCTGGTGTCATCAATCTCCTCTCTACTTTACACGCCCAAAAGATCCACAGCTGCAATTAATACATGATCACGCAGTTCTCATGTCGTACTGTAGAAGATGACATTGATTTTAACTTGATTTCATATGTAGAAATAGAGGGTCCAGTCAAAGGGAACAGGAGGCGAGAGGAGTCGTGACAGGCGGGATTCATTTCGACACTTTTCCGGCCTTCTTCTCTCGCTCGATATCTGTGAAAAGAGGAAGGAACACTGCAACAATGAACAATGTACAGTACGTGCACTTGAGTAAAGGTTACTCGACAAACGGATGGATCTTTCGCATTGGAAATTGGTTAACGTATTCCTGTTTAACTGCTCATGCTGAGTGATTTGTCAGTCGCTTGGGTTCTAGTTCTACTTCTCAGCACCCATAGTAAAGTCTCATCAGTCAAAAGTGTTGCTTCACAAATCCAAACATCACATCTAGTGTCATTGTCTGTCTTGTGGCACACAAACTCTGTGGTCTGAATTTTTCATTATAATCCAAGTGCGGTCGGCACATCGGGAAACTGTACGTTCCACGGAAAGGGGACTGTACATGCAAATTAACATGTAAATGAATTACTGCTGAATTATAAACACAGGTAACAGGTAAACACAGATAAACATGCAAAACATTCACTGTAAACGTTTTTGCTGTAGTTAAGCAGCTAGTTGCCAGTAACTTACTGTAGATTTATATTTATCTAATTCATTGGCAACAGTTTGTTCAAAAATAAATTAATATTAAACATTAATAAATCTTTATCCTTACAGAAACAAAAACATTAAAATACCAGCCTCATGCAATGCATTCTGGGAACCAGAAATCTTTTTTTCAGTTTTTATTTCTAATTTTGGTTCCCAGAATGCTTTGCATGAGGCTGTTATTTTAATGTTTTTGTTTCTGTAAGGATAAAGATTTGTTAATGTTTCATGATCATTTATCTTTGAACAAACTGTTGCCAGTAAATGACACAAATGTAAATCTACACTAAGTTACTGGCAAACCGCTGCAGAAATGTTTTACAGTATGTGCAAACATCTGATCATTACCAGAGTTGCTCTTTGTGGCTGCCAGATGGTTGAGCAAAAATGTTTTCTCTAAAAAAATCTATTTTTTTCATCTACTTGATCAAACTTGGTGATTGTGCAACACTTCCTGGTTCTTCTGCTCGAATGCAGGATCACTTTACAATGTTGATGAGGGTTCATGTTCATTAATGCGGTTTGAGATTGTCAGGTACCACACCTTGATGTGTTTAACTGTGCTCTCCTGTTATCTTGAGAAATGGGCAGTGTGTGTATTCTTGCAATGTTTACTTTGCCGTGTCAGATAAGTACAAGACTGTGCGAGGCCACGCCGATGAAGCATGTAGCGGCCAAACTCGCTTACCCTCTTTGGTCGGCAGAGTGTTCTTCTCCGCTGTGTTGGTCTTTTTTAGACATTTCTTGTCAAAGTTCTCCACCTCCTTTGACACGGGGTTGTTGTCACTCATGTTGGAGAGTCTGTGAGGATTAAAGTGTCAAAACACTATTTGGAAAGAAATCTGTCACACGCAACTGACTATATAAGAAATATAACTGCTTAGTCTGGTTTACGGTCGAACCGAATTCTCAAAAAGAAAAAGCGCACTTTCAACTGCACCCTTTTTTCTGTACGGCGTAAACTTGAGTTTTTGTGCCTTGAAAGCGTAGGTGAGCCCCACCCGCCTCTCAGGTGTGCATGAAAACCTGCGTACATAAACCCTTATCAGCACCAGCAACACTGAACGTCACTGAGCAAAAAACGGATTTTCACTGCACATTGCTGCATTTCTCCTGTGGGGGCTTTCAAACGTTTTAAACAACACCCGTAAAACCACTGGATCTTTTATCTTGTGCATTAGACAAATGAAATCACCACACTGTCAGTGTTAAAACACGAGCCTCGCCACATGAGGAAGTCAAACATTACGCACTGGATTGTGCAACAATGAAGCAAGCATGACGTTTTGTGTCATACCATAATAAAGTGTTACTAAACATTAATAAAGGATATTAATACACAAAATTGAACGGATTTAGTTTTATTCCCTTATAAAGACTTTAAAACGGACATGTCTGCTGAGGTTCTTATCACAGATGCGCAAGAGTTTAATACTGCGATTCATTAAACACACACACACACACACACACGCACACACAACTGCGCCAGTGTTTAACACTTAAACAGTGTCATTACAGACACACACGCAAATACACACAAACAATGAATGTTCGAACATGCTCGTGTGTTAAACTACATGTACCGCACCCTACATACCTTAGCGTCAAATCCGAACACTGGCTCAGATCATAGACACGTTTCAATAATGGCAAGGTTTCCTTTACTTTACGGTTAATCTGGACATGTTTAGAGATCTCCGTCTTTCTACAGTGAACTACAGGGCGTCAAATACCGCGCTCCCGTTTCAGCAGAGCTGTCTGGTGCGCGCACACGCGTACTGCACAGACAGGTAATGCGCATTATCACGTGCAGCCTTGCCTTTACAGGTGTTTATTACACATTCAAATGCATTTTACATGTGCGTTTATATTGAATTATAGTCGAATATGCAATAATCGCGTGATCTACCTGCACATTTGAATTCGTCGACAAGCCACAATGTTCTGCGTAAATGATATTTCTCTGATGAAATAAGTGCATCATTCTGTGCACTTTTAGATTCTTACCTCGAGCTGTCGCTGAGTGTGTCTTTGTAAATGCTGTTGACAGAACGTCTGCGCAACGCTCAAGGTGGCCAGATGGTTTAAATAGCGATCACGCCCCGTTTCACAACAGCGCCGAGGTAATCCGCGCGCTCTGATTGGCCGAAACTTCAAGCGCGTCTTGTAAACGCTATCTAGTCACTTTAAAAACAACTGAAATAGACTAAAACCGAATAAAGACAACGGCGAGAAAACGTTAAGGAGCTCAAGCGAGACGTCACGTAATGTTCCAGGCAGCTGATGGAGATGTTTAGACGGAGAGAGTGAGAGCGTGGATGTGACAGCAGCGCCATCTTGTGGCGATCGACCATCAAGAACGACACTGTTTACACTGATTTGATTAGCCAACAAACAAGAAAAATCTATATTAATCAATATTTGTTTATTCTCAGAACATTCTTCCATTTCCAATTTGTCACAAATACCCATTCAAATGTCTTTGTTTATTCTTGAATATTATTGAACTGAATATTAATAAATGACACATGTTATTGTTTATTTTATTATGACGTTTTACAGGCACTGAAATACTTCATCCAACTTGATATAGAATAGAAAAGAATGCCTTATTAAAACTATCACCTTTTTCGTGCGAGAACACTGACTGTTAACCTGAGTTTGTGGCTATGAAGAGAAGGCGTGTTATAGAATATCATCTCGAGCGTCGCTCCAGCTGGTCATATATCGCAGTGGTGAAACCCCAGGTAATGCAAGAGCGACAGATGACCAAAGAACCTCCACGGTACAGAAGAAGCAGGCTGCGATGACGGGCAGCCCAAAGCTGCTGCCAACTGCTTTTTAACCCTCTGTCTCCTCCGTCTACTTGAGCCTGCATGTTGGCCACCAGCACAGAGAGAGGGTACAGCGGCAAACTAATCATCATTGAATTTAAGATCCCTGACATGAAGGATGAGGCTAAAGGGGAACAGCCATATACGCCCAGGGTTTTTGACATTGGATCCTTCAGGCCAAAATAAAAGCTGCTCCCTAAGGCATTACGGACAAGTATAGGTAGGAATGCCGTGTAGTACCCTGATGCCATTGGTCTCGAACTAAGCTTGAGCAACACGCTTCTTATAGTAGGGAGGCTGCGGTCATTCTTGCTGTTCTGCAGGACGTTTTGCACACGCTCGAACGGAGTAAAGAGCAAGGCTTCCACCACACCTGCACCTAAACCTGCCATAGCAGGAAGGACATTTGCGGGAAGAGGCGAATGAGCCCTGACGGACAGCTTCTGTAAGAACGTGTCCTGGAGGCCAAACAGAACAGTTCCGTTAAGACCTTTCATCAGCAGCGGTGGTGCTACGCCACGGTACAGTTTCAGCGGACCCTCCTTGAATAACTGGGCCAGCGTTTCACGTACTAAAGTGCTGTGCAGCTGCTGGCGAAACACGGTCTTGTACAGTGGGAAGGTGATGACGGTGGTCAGTGTGGAAATCAGGCTGGACGTTCCTCCATGCAAGTAACTGCGAAACCAGGTCGAGGTGTCTGAGGATTGAACCTCAACCCGATTGGAATTGCTTCCCATCTCTGATGTTGCTAGAGGACGACAGGACCAATGGTTATAAAGTGCTTTAATACATCGTCACCTTGAAATTATAAGGTTCTATCTGACACTTATTGTCAAAATTGAGCTCTTTACATATTCTGTGATAACTCATTTACATTATATCTGATTTTTGTTATATTGTGTATATTGTTTTACTTTTTTATCTACATAGAACAAGTTAGCGCATTAAAACAAAATACATAATAAATAGACAAGTAATAGACGAGACATTACCAAAAAGGTTACAATGTATTGAAAAGGTCATGTGAGGGTAGGTGTTGCATGTTTATAGAATCTATATAATACATTTTTAAAATATATTTTTTGACATTTTTTTAACCGAAACAAAGGGATGATGGTGTTTGGTGATGCTGCCTCTATACTTTTAACTGTATGATGCTAAAGGTGTTGTTGAGATTTAATGTTATTAATAAAAGAGTTTGTGTTGTGATAAAAGTATTTCTTGTTATAAAAGACATAATAAATAACATAAGTCTTGATTTAAAATGAGTATATAAGACATACAGCAATAGTCTATCAAAACATTATGTTTACAGAATGTTGATTGATTCGTGCAGTTGAAATAAATAAATCCATATATTCAAACAGGAAATGCCTACCTTTAAAAATCTCTCTATATACTCGTTCTGTAAAAATGACAACATGAATTGATTTAGCAGGTTTTGCATCATATGTGCATACATAAAAACAAAGCTGTGCGCCTTGATTTCAATGAAAGAAATAAAACGAAACATTTCAAGCACGTATGTGGCATGTTTATAAATGAACAAAGCCACTTTACTACCTGTGTTTAATGGGTGTTTTTCATAGATGTGTAGAAATAAAGCCGATGATGTGTTAATAATACATCCGTTAACCTCTTTGGCTGAAATAAGCAGCAAATACGTTAGAAACGATTGAACACAAATGATCCGGAGGTGATGCTAGCGCCCGTTATCCCCGCACACTGCCACTCCTGAATTATTATTGCTGGCGGTGACGTGTCTGTGACGTCGTGTTGCCTGCGTGATTTGACTTCAGAACGATCGCCGAATGACATCACAGTACCGCGAGAGCGGCGGCTCTGTGTTCGGATTTGCACAGCTCTCGCGGTACTGTGATGTCCAGCAGAATGGCAAATTAAATTGAAAATGTTTGTTGCCAGAGAGGTTTAAAGAAATCTTAGTCTAGAGATTATACGGTTTGTTTATTTAAAAATACACCTTTCATTATTTGTCTATAATGTATTATTGCTGACTATTATAGACTAATGTTCTTTTATACGTGTAGGTTTAACTATTAACTCATCCAATTGTCTTATGTAATTATGTCAAACTAACATGCTCAATTTAGTTATAGTGGTAGCTACTATTTTGGTTTGGAACAAGCAATTTGGTAACACTTTACAATAAGGTTGCAAAAATAAAAAGTTGCAACAGTAAATTTGGTTAAATTCATGCACAGCCGTGTCGACACACGGTTAATGAATTTGTCACGCAGCATGCAGTGTAGAAAATGTAAAATGATAATGGTTTCTATCATATGCGTTCTATTGTCTCTTGTCTGGTGTAGACAAGGTGTGTGTTAGTTAACGCATTTACTAATATTAACAAATTTCTTCGTAAATTGTTGTCATTCTAGAAAGCAGAAGTGTATTTTCTGCATTACATCAAAGATCCATCTTTCAGATTGTGTAAACGATGCACACCATAACCCAGTTCCACAATCAACACACACACACACAGTTAAAAAAACAATGTTCAAAGAATACTTATGACTTTAAATAAAATGTTTAATCATAGGAATGTGCAATAGAAATACCTAAATGAAAACAAAGTTTCCTGAAAGGAATGCCTAAAAACAGCATGTTAAAGAGGAATCAGTCTAAACACTATCAATATGTAACAATGTAAGCAAGAAAGCACGTTTATTGATAGAAATGTTCATATAAAGAGTTTTTAAAAACATTGATACTTCAATTCTTTAGTCAAGCACCAGTCTGCAGAGATCAAGCTAAAATCCAATTTCTTGCAAATGCAACATCGAGAATCTGAATTTATCCACTGATGTGCACATGCTAAAATAAGAGTAACAAATTATCGGCGCACCGTTTATCTTCCCAATCTCCACAAATTAACAAAACAAAAGCGTACACATAAATTAGGTTGTGACATGTTCTTGCCTTCAACAGTCACAGATTGTAACAGCAGTTTATAAGAAATAAAGAAACACAACGAAAAAAACATTGTATGTCCTGCTGTCAGTGGGGAAAAAACTCAAGACTTTTTCTTAACTTGAATATGGAAATATTTCCCAAAGGGCTGATCTCTGGTCTGGTCTCTTTGGGTGAGGTCAAAGCAGTTGGGCATCTGAACGGATGAGATGTTACAAAGGAACATGGCTGAAGAGATAAGACACTGATTCGCCATTGTGGGTCCTGCGAATGGCCTCGGCGAGGATCATGGAAATGTCAATTACCTGTAGAGCAGCGAAAAACATACTCAGTATGCATGTCTAGCACATTACAAAGTATTCTGGGAGAAAAGATGACAAACCTGTATTTTGGGACAGTGTTTCATCTTCTCCTCCTGAGGAATTGTATTGGTCACAACTACAGCCTCAAAACAAGCGTTGTTGATCCGTGAAATGGCTGGTCCAGAAAAGATGCCATGGGTAAGGATGGCATAAACCTTGGTGGCGCCAGCTGATATCAGCCTAAATTAAAAAAAAGGCAAGGATATAAAATTGTGCAGCTACAATCCCTGATGACATTTCTATCAAAGAAAATATTGACGGATGATTAGATGCAAACAAATACAGCATCTCACTTTTCAGCTGCATGGCACATGGTACCGCAGGTGTCTGCCATGTCATCAACCAATATGGCCACCTGGTCCTTCACATCTCCAACCAAAACCATGCGATCCACCTCGTTTGCTTTTTTCCTCTCTTTGTGAATAAGGGCAAAGTCAACATTTAGTCTGTCTGCAATGGAGGTCACCCTGTTAATGGAAGTTAAAGTCACGTCACAGGCAGGTCAGCAGGTACAGATGCACACAGCATAACTAATCAGACAGCCAAATAAACACAAGACGCTCAGACCTCTTGGCTCCTCCGGCGTCGGGTGAAACTATAGTACAGTTCTTCCATTCGGTAATATTCTCTTTAATCCACTGTAACACAGCAGGCTCGGCGTATAAATTGTCCACGGGAATGTCGAAAAAACCCTTTAAAAAAAACAAATCTTTCAATACACGCTTAGTGTAATCCTTTATAATTCTACATCAAGGTCTAGGAAATCCTGTTTCGAATATATTCTGCAAACATCAAGATAAATTTGTAATTCCCACCTGTATTTGAGATGCATGCAGATCCATTGTTATGATGTGATCAGCACCAGAGACTGAAAGCATATTTGCAACCAGCTTGGCAGAGATGGGTGCTCGACTCTACACAACACAACACAAAAGATCATTAAACGTCTTTTTGCAACGGTTTCACCACTTTCATATTTTTAGTCAAAGTCATCTGTTACATTTCAAACGAGCATTTCGATGCATTTTAAGCGCAACAATTCAAACAGATGGGCAGTGATACACATTAAAACACCTCTAGTGAGTGCTTAAAAACCTTCTGCCCACCTTATCCTTTTTATCTTGTCTTGCGTAAGGAAAGCAGGGGATTACAGCTGTGACTCGGGAGGCGGATGCGATCTTGCAGGCGTTGATCATGATCAAAAGCTCCATCAGATTGTCATTAATTTCCCCACAGCCGCTCTGGACAATGTACACATCCTCCCCACGCACACTCTCGCCAATCTCCACACTGCCACAACACCACAGTGCATAGAAAACAAGAAGTTAAACGCAGCAGCTCACATAAAGGCTTAATTTAAAGGGATACTATCCCGCAGTTTTAGTCCCCAAGAAGGCATTTAAACTGAATATGGTTTTCTTCTTGAAGAATAATGGAGTCAAGAGTTATAATACAACATATAATTTTTCTTCCAAGCGGTAGAATGGGAGTTAATTGGTGTTGACTTTTTGAAGCTCCAAAAAGTGCATCCATCGATCAAAGAACTGCTCGACACGGCTCTGTGGTCTTAAAGATCTACTGAAGAGTATCTATGATTTTGTTTAAGAGAAATATCCAGATTGACAGCGCTATTAACGTTGATGTAGCTTCCGTCACCTCTTGAATGCACGTGAACCAGAGGCTTGTTTTTCCAGCAAATGACGGTGACGAAAGCTCCTGCCAGAGTAGATGCTATCCTAGGACAAGGTTTTGCTTATTTCACTTGGATGACACATTTTTTAAATCCCAAATACTTAAATGAATAAATCAGCCTATGTAACCTATGTATCAGTTTAATAATTCACTAACACAATAGAAAACTTTATGGATTAAAGGGTTATAATGGGAGTTGTATTTGTTAAAGTGGAAACTATAATAGTGTACCACTGGTATTTGGATTCTATTGGTGTGATGTATTATTTGAATAAACACACTTTAAAGGGAAGTTTGTAATGGTTTTAATGTAAACAAACAAAAACAGATCTAACAGGAGGCATTTCCTTCATTGTTTGAAGAATACAGGAGTTACTGTTGGGTCTTAAAACTACAACAAATTCACAAAAAGTCGACAAACCCATTGTAGTGTGGTATTCCAGGGTTCATTTAACACGACACCATGGTGATATCGTGCTCGACCATGTAAATACACCGGTATTTTACTACGACTTATTTGAATATATCCACTGACTCTGTACCAGAGACAGATAAGAGCGTAAACATTACAGTACACCATGATGTGAAGGGAAACATTTAAAGAAACACGTTAAGATATTTCATACACAATTTAAATAGTAATGTGCATCGCCGCAAACTCGTAGCAGTCGAGACGGGTACAGTGTAAGCGCTTGGCGTTCTGGGAGTTGTAGTTTAATGAATCCCACGTGCGGAACACTGAAACGAACATTTGAACTACAAATCCCAGCGGCAAGTGAAACAGCACTTCAACATGTGAATATCACGTTTTAGCTCAATGTCCATGACTAACTTACCATGTTTCTTGGTTGCTAAACTTTTTGGTCACTACTTTGCCTAACTCCAGTCCAAGACGGTCCGCGATCTTCTGAGACAGGTCCTGGTGGGAGCTGCCGCTGAATATCTTGATATTAGGCATATTTGGTATATTTTGTATAGTTCCACGAGCTGCGTGAGAACGTAAAACCGACCGTGCACGAGGAAACAAGATGTTTTCTCGCAAACGACAAAACAAAGATGGAGCTTCGTTTGTCGGCCAGATCTCTGCAAACCGATGTGGATATCACCTTTAAAACGAGTCGCCACTAACTCTCCGCCATAGTTGATCATGTGCGTTATCCGCGTGACGCCACACATCCGCCTTTGCGTGCTGGCGTCACAGAGCGTCCTCGGCTGCCCCTGCTGGTGGATACAGGGACCGCACATTAGTATCTATTTTAAATTCTTGCACTTGTAATTTTACACATTGTCAACCTAAGTAGTAGTAATATAGAAGATTTGTACAGGGTTGTATCATTAATATTCAAACGCTTACTTTAATGATAAGCATAAGCCTAGACGTACCTATAGTGCTGCAAAACACGATTCATGAATACAATTCTATTTCTAATTTAACGGCCTTTAACTTACGGTAAATGCTACGACTGATTATCAGGTAAAACATTATTTATATATATTATATACATTTGACTTTTATAAAGTGGATCTTACAATCCCTGTAACACACAGGACCGTGGCTAAGGGGATGCAGCCAAAAGCGCTGTTTCCATCCTAAACCCACCCCTAAACCTAGGATTTTACAAGATCTTGGCATGCCTATGCACATGCCCATAGCAAGTATTCCATCCATCCATTGTCTTCTGCTTTATCCGGGGCCGGGTCGCGGGGGCAGCAGTCTAAGTAGAGATGCCCAGACATCCCTCACCCTAGACACTTCCTCCAGCTCTTTCGGGGGGACACCGAGGCGTTCCCAGGCCAGCCGGGAGACATAATCCCACCAGCGTGTCCTAGGTCTTCCAGGGAAGGCGTCCAGGAGGCATCCGGAACAGATGCCCAAGCCACCTCAACTGACCCCTCTCGATGTGGAGGAGCAGCGGCTCTACTCCGAGCTCCTCCCGGGCAACAGAGCTTCTCACCCTATCTCTTAAGGGATCGCCCAGCCACCCTGCGGAGGAAGCTCATTTCGGCCGCCTGTATCCGGGATCTTGTCCTTTCGGTCATGACCCAAAGCTCATGGCCATAGGTGAGAGTAGGAACGTAGATTGACAGCAAGTATTCCAATAAATACAAAATAAAGAATTAAGATTATGTCAGCCCCGCATAACTTTCCCTTGTGCCATATAATTAAAAGGTTGAATGGATTATGTTAAAGCATAAAGCTAAATCTCTCTTCATGCAGCTAAATACCTGCTGTTACAGAATTTTAACGGCCACTCGTGCTAGTGTATTTATTTACCCCATTATTTCTAATATTTATCTCTAACGGAACCAGATATTAAACATCAACTGGCTGCGCTGATGAAATCACACAATTGTTTACAACCAAGTAAAGACATTTGTTTCACTCAGCTCTGATGATGCAGTGGGATTATGTGCCACGCTCAGGGAAACAGAGATCCTGGCTCAGGGCCTCACACCAAACCAACAACTTTCCTGTCTGCCTTCATAAACCGCTGCCACTACATTCCATACACCTATATTTGAAAAACATTTTAGCCTTTAAAATATATATATATATATATATATAATATATAAACATTATTTCATAATTACTTTCAATCCAGCAATCAAGGTTATTCATTAAAAAGTGATAATCACCTTCTTTTACAGTTTTTTGATAAAAGTAATCTTCTTGTCCAAGCACATTCTCTTCTTTACATTCAGTTTGTGAAAAAATACTGTATGTAGAGTATTTACAGTATAAACTGTACTATATGCATTTTTATTTTATCGCATAGAGCTTCACAAATGTAATAAATATTTCTTGCATCTATACATGCTTTAGCAAGGTTAAAGTGACGTTTCACCCAAGAATCCTGTCATCATTTGCTCCCCCTCATGTCAATTCATATCTGTATAAATTACTTTGTTCTGATGAACACAGACAAAGATATTTGGAAGAATGTTAACAAAACTGCCATAGTAAGAAAGATGAAATGGTAGTCAAAGTTTCCTTAATTTTTCAAAATAGCTCACTTTGTGTTCAACAGAACAAAGAAAATACAACAGTTTTTTCCTACTAACATTATGAACCAGCAGCTCTCACAGCAGGACCATGTACACAAATATGAGCGATTAAAAGGCTTCTTTGCGATGCCCTGCAAGAACCATTTGGGTTGAGAAAGAGCCTTTCTGGACATTCAGAGAGAAACTAATGTGACTCAAACCATAGAGTGAAACATTATATTTGTGCACTAGATGTCAGTGTTTGCTTGTATTTCACAACTGTGTTATATGTAGGCTACACTTGTCATTGGTACTAACTAAACGTGTTTATTCTGATCGTTATGATAATGCAGCATGTGTTTTTTATCATAATAAAAGTATGGATTCACAAAACAGTTATTTCAAATGAATAAAATTGCAGAGGAAATAGAGTTACAGCCACAACACAAAAATGAAACGAAAACTAAATACATAATAGTATTAAGGAAAAACAATCAAAAGAGACGCCGTAGAGAGTCATAAAACAGAATTAGACTTGTATGCTGGGCGGTGCTGAAGACGTCAGAGCAGAGGGGGCGGAGACAGCGCACGTCAATATTATGGTGCAGTAGCAGCGCGCGCTCAGTCAGTGCCTGAGGTACCACTCATCCTTTGACAGAAATGGACCCTCAGCCATTTTTATTCACGTTTATTATTTCGCGTGACCATTTATCGCATTTGACCATGTCAACACATTACTCTCACGCACAACACGTCTGTTTTAACAGTGTTTGCTGAGTAACCGTGAGACGGGATACGGGATTTTCTCCATGTTTTGGAGAGAGAGATTACGGACATGGACAAATGAAAGGGACATCATCTGAACACTAGAAGTCACTGCGTGGTAAGCTTTCCTGAATCACTTACATCACATTCGATATCTGAACTCATCTTTTTCCGAAGGACTTTTTTATCTTGACATTGTGAATCCAGTGTCAGGGTTGACTTTTCAGCTCCGTTCAGAAAAACATTTTCCCGCACACTGTAGGCCTATATTTAGTTTCCAGGTGGAAGCAGGCTGAAGCTTTACTGATTGAGATATGGCTTTAGCGGACAATGCTGTTGAGGAGATGGCTTTTCCAGACATCATTGAGCTAAACGTCGGGGGCCAGGTGTATATAACTCGCTACTCAACTTTAACAAGTGTGCCAGACTCCCTCCTGTGGGAGATGTTCTGTCAGAAGAACACCAAAGGCTTGGCCCGTGACACCAAGGGTCGCTTTTTCGTGGACAGAGATGGCTTTCTTTTCCGTTACATTCTGGACTATATGCGGGACCGGCAGCTCGTCCTTCCCGACCATTTCCCGGAGCGAGGACGACTGCAGAGAGAGGCCGAGTTCTTTAACCTCCCTGAACTTGTCAAACTGTTAGCCCCGAAGGTCAGTAAGCAGAACTCTTTGGGCGATGAAGCCTGCCAGAGCGACACCGAGGAGTCCTCACCCAGCGCTGACTTTGCCCGCAATCTGGCCTCCCTGGGGGCGACTGCGGCAGCCTGTTCCAGCCTGGCATCGGTCGGAGGCGACGGCAAACGCTCCGGATTCATCACAATCGGCTACCGGGGCTCCTACACTCTTGGCCGTGACAGCCAAACAGATGCAAAGTTCAGGCGGGTGGCTCGGATTATGGTGTGCGGGAAAACCTCTCTTGCCAAGGAGGTTTTTGGGGAAACGTTGAACGAAAGCCGCGACCCTGATCGCCCGCCGGAGCGCTACACCTCCCGCTATTATCTCAAGTTTACTTTCTTGGAGCAAGCTTTTGACAGGTTAGCCGAAGCCGGCTTCCACATGGTGGCCTGCAACTCCACAGGGACTTGCGCCTTTGCCCACGAGCAGACTGACGATAAAATCTGGACCAGCTACACCGAATACGTATTCTACCGTGAGTGACCTCAAACTTGTGTTCCAGCGCCTCCTCCCTGAGATCACCTTCAGTAGATGTAGAGGACCCTCAATTCCCAACCTCCATCCAGACTTTCCCTCAACTCTGAGCCCTTAATGCTTTTTACCTGCTGATTTCAAGTAACCTTTCCTTCGAACGTTTTCCTCTTGCCAAAAGATTGCCTTCCCTCATATGTAACCGTGCTGTTTCAGCTTTTGTGTACTGTTGATCTTGATTTATGTCGTCCAGCTAGAAAGTTGGACACTTAACTGCTTAAACTAGCAAGTTAGCCATTTAGAAGGGCTTGGAAAGTTTCTTTATTATACAGTAGACTGAATACATTTTTCCTTCAAGATGTATTTTGATGTTTTTAAGATGCTGGGCGGTTTGACTATAGGATCATTATAGTCTTGTGTATCCTATTAATGGGGCCAAATAAGTAAAAAGGGATACTTCACCCAAAAATTCTGTCATCATTTCTCACCATCGAGTTGTTCCAAATCTGCTTAAACGTCTTTGTTTTGTTGAACACAGAAAGATATTTGGAGGATGATTATAACCAAACAGAATTTTCCCCCATTGACTCCCATAGTAGGAAAAAACACTTGATCATTTTTTTGTTCTGTTGAACACAAAAGAAGACATTTTGAAGAATGTAAAGCAAAAACAGTTCTGGGGCACTTTTGAACACCATTGTAATTTTTCCTACTATGGGAGTCAATTGGGGCAAAATCTGTTTGGTTATAAGCGATCTTCAAAATATCTGAGTTCATCAGAACAAAGAAATAGATAGAGATTTATAACAACTCAAAGGAGAGTCAATGATGACAGAATTTACATTTTTGGGTGAAGTATCCCTTTAAGGAAGAACTAGATGTCTCAAAAAGGTTTAATCACAATATGTCCACTGCTTTTCAATGTTAACTAGTGGGCTTGTGATATTAAAAGGTCAAATAGAAAATTAGAAAAAATTACCAGTTGCACATATTCAAATGATTTTAAATAATCAGAAACTGCGACATGGAAATATTAGTTGGTGGCGAATCGTGTTGTGTTTTTATGCGTTCAGTGTTTTGTTTGGCTGTGTTTAACAGATCACAGAACACAAGTTTTCAGTCCACATTTCAAATAGCAATGTTTTTGAGTTCAAATGTGTCACTCAGATGCATGTTTGCTGATTTAAATGACATTTTTCTGTGAATGAACAGTTAACCTGTTCCTCATATTGATTCACGTATATTTTGATAATATCGTTAGTTACTTTGTCATCTAGTAAATGTTACTCGCCATACTGTGACATTGTTTGTGTTGCTTTTTGGCAGAGTTGCGTTACGAGCTTTAAATGAAAGATTTCCAGGTAATTCTACAAACACATTTGTTATGATCTCGGGCTACAGTTGACATGCACTGTATTTATTCATTCTTTTCATTTGTGCTATGTGCAGGCATTAAAATCCTCTGAGATCTCAATTTACTGGTCATCTTTAAAAGGTTGTGTGCGCAGAGCATTGTTAGTAATGAAATGCTAACCTCACAGTGTCTTTATCAAAGCATGAATAAAAACATAGTTCGATATTTTGTCCTAAATATTATGTCTGTTTTACTTTTCAAATGTCAAAATGTTGTCATTACCTCCATTGTTTAGAGAAAAGCTTGATAGAGAGAGAGAGGGGGGGGGGGTAATGCCTTCACACCACTAGGCTACATTAAATAACATCAGCGGTTGAGTTGTGGTCTGCTGCTCCAATTCATCACAAATGTGTTCAGGAAGAGTTCAGGCAGGCTGGTCAAGTACACCAGACTCCAGGCAGATTTCTCTATGGACCTCGCTTCAAGCACAGGGAAGTATTATGGGGTGTCCACAAAGGTCTGGCCAAGTATAGAACTGGGATATATTATGTAAAGACAGTCAAGTCCTTTAAACGTTTTACGATGGAGCTTAAAACCATCTTGTACTCTCAATTGATCACTTATTAAGAATCGTTATTGATTTGTCAAAATTGTGTTGATTTTGGATCCATATTAAAGGCAGTAGACAGAGATCAAACTTTCTTAGGTTTCTATAGCTTGATTTTGTTTATTCCGATGTATAAACACTAGCAGTGTTAATGATTGATATTTGTACTCATATGCACGTTGCTTGTTAAAGGAGAAAAGCATTAAATAAGACATTTTTATTCCCAAACCCATTTCTCTACATTCTCTTATCAAATGTTTTCTCAACGTCTTTCTTGTAGCTGTTTAATTTGGTATATAGAAACTTTAAAGCGTGAACATAGGCACGGCCAGTATGAAAACCAGGACGGGACTATATCCCGCTTGGATTACTCAAAGCAGATTACCCAACTAGTTTTTGTGTCACTGTGTTCTAATCTCTCCATTTAAAACAGCCAACACACATTTTTCCTCCAATAAGAAATGATTGGCACCAACATATTTAAATTTCCTTTCCTGCTTGGTAAACATAGAAATAATGTATGTTCAGGCTCAGACAGGTATCAGACAGCCTGTGGTGATTCTGGGACTGTAGATTGTAGGCTCTCTCTCTCAGTATGAGCAATGTCATCATGGGTATCAAAGTTACATGGAATATACTGTAAAAGGCCATGACATAAATGCTTTAAACACCAGCTGGATCCGGATTAACATCTGCGTTGAAAAACAACGACACCAAACAAATTAACTTAAATTCACAGTCGTAAAGTGGAGGCTAGTGAAGATGCTGTAATCTGACATCATACCCTAACTGCACCCTCATCTTCCTGAATCACTGATGATATACTGAGGGTCAACACAAAATTAGATTTTTACTATTTACATTACTGATCATTACAATTCAAGAGTCCAAGTAAAAAAAATCTTTATACAGTAGCCTTTCATGGAAATTAATGTGAATTTGAACCAAGAATTTCCCTTTATTTCTTTGGCCGCCAATCCATCTTATTTGTGGCTGTACTTTCTTACCTAATGTGTTATTGGACAAAACCAGGCAGCACATTACATTTTATGTGAATGTCAGGAAGGCATCAAGGCACAAGACTTTCTGTCTCCTGAGATACCTTCATATGGTTGATTTATTTTGTATCCTTTATTGTCTTTCATGCACCACTGTAGTATGCAGTTTTGTATACATTTATGTTCAATTTTCACTTTAAATTACTTTTGATTGCATTTCTAGTGAGAATATAGTGTTGTATCTTTTTAATTTGTGATTGAATATTAAAGGAGCAATGTGGAGATTTTTGCTGCATCTATCAGTGAGGTTGTGACCAGCAGCTCACTCCACCCTCCCTTTCAAAGCACTATGGCGCTCTCACAGGACAAAGATGTCGTCGCGTTTCACTACTTTGCTGAAGGAGAGAACCCATTTACGAAATGCATTCTGTAGAGCAGTTTGTCCGTTTAGGGCTACTGTAGAAACAACATGACAAATGTCAGCTGCCTAAGCTTTTAGATGCAGTCTAACAGTGTGTTCATCCTTCACTCCGGCAATCATTTTAATTGTAACATTATGTGCTGATGTTATTTATAGTGTCCAGGCACAGCTGTTTGCAGTGGAACAGTCATCTGTGAACTCCAGCGAGAGGCTGTTGTGTGCCGTTGAGGTTAGGAGGGGGCTAAAATGAGCAGCTTTACTAATGAAAAGGGGCAGTGAGGGACAGAAGAAACTTCTGCTGAGGGTGACAAAGAAAGAAGGAAACTTCCATGGAGTGATGAAAAAAGCTTTTCATTTGCTTCTTTTGATGCATTCTTTCCGTCTTCCATTATGAAATATATTAGTTTATGCCAGAATTCAAATCACACATGAAGTTTGAGTGAAAGAGTGTAATGAGGGTTGTAGCCTAGGCAAATGGATGGCTTAAGCCAATCTAGAGTCTATTTGGGTTTAGGGGGTGTAAAACCCTGGGAGCCAATCCAGGATCCTGTAGAGAAGAAGAGGGGGCCAAATACTGAACCCAGCGGGTACCCCAGTGTTTAGTTATTGTATCCTAGAGACCCCTACTCTCCAAGATACCCTAGATGACCTGTGTGGTGTTTTGGTCGCGAGGACACAGTTAAAGGTCAGTTTCCCTGTCATATGTTCTCTTTTGGTCCTGATGGTTTTCTGGTGGAGCACGTGGCTAAAATTAGTGTTCGTTTGCCATGTGTTTTTATTCCTTTGTGTTCTGTCTTGTGTCAGATGTGGTATTTTCCACTGTCAAGTTTCGCCGGCTGTCTTGTTGATCTGTTCCTATTCCAGGCCAGCCACTCTCCAGGGTTTACACTAGGCTTGTGCTGGTGATACATTTTTATGTTGCGATAATTGATGAAGCTTTATTACGGTAGTCGATATTATGACGTGATTAAATGCATTACAAAAATACAGTAGGTCGAAAACATAAGTAAACTTCAGTGTTACTGTGTGTTCACATAGAGCGCGAATGAGGCGTCAAAAACGCGCTATTCGCGAGTAGTTTGACGCTTGAACATTTTGTGTTTACTCGCTTCATTCGCGTCATTCGCTTCATTCGCTTCATTCGCGTCATTCGCGCTATTCGCGCATGAAAAACGCGTCATTCGCGCTATTCGCGTCATTCGCGAGTGAAATTCGCTTCACGAAAATGTTTTTACAATTTACCGGATTCTCCGACCTCCTCACTCACTTTCTTCCAAGCAAGATCCTTTTTATTCCTATTTTTATGAACACGTATCATATAGCTCCGGGTGTCCACACACTGAGATGAGCGTGTCCTCCATTTTTTATTTCTGCCTCTCCTCGCTACGTCGTCTACGTCACTACTCAAGCAGGCTCCTGATTGGTTAACGCGGCGCGAATTTCCGCCAAAGTTCAGATTTTTCAACTCGCGCGATTCGCGCGATTTGCTTCATTCGCGTCATTCGCGCAATTCGCGTCATTCGCGCCATTCGCGCAATTCGCGTCATTCGCGTCATTCGCGCCGCCTCATTCGCGCTATTCGCGCCGCAAGCGCGTCTATCGCGTCTTTACATTGACTTAACATGTAAATCACTCGCGCTTGACGCCTCATTCGCGCTCGGTGTGAACACACAGTTATAGTGTCAACAAAAAGTTTAATACGTCTTTTAAATATCAACCAATAATAAGAAATAATAGGAAAATAAAGCTTAATGATAATTTGTCAGATGTTTAATGAAATATAATAAATATATCTTTGATTACTTACTAGAATTTAGTAAAGGAGCAACACATGTAATAGTGATGATTAAGCTAAAGATGTCCACTTTACTTATACTAATTTTTGCTGTACAATAGTGTATTAAACATACATAGTCAAATACAAATGTAACGATAATATTCATGGCTTGAAAATTAAATGGTAATTTGACTGACACGTCACTATACACTATAAATAATGACCTGTCATTATCAGTACAACAATAGTGCTAATTCATGTTTTTTTCCCAGATAGCAAGCAGTAGGATAGCTAATATAGTTTAAAAGACATTTAAAATCAGCATTCTGGGGCAATCTACGATAGTGTTGAGTCCCATCTTCAACTTGAAATCAAACGAATTGTTCTGCCACACTGCCGGTGTAAACTACATAAACTGCTATCAGTGGCTTACTGCATTTTATTTGTTAAATTACGAGACGCAAACTTGAACATATCTAGCGGACCAAGCTAACTCTGCAACTGTCAGGAATAGAAATGGCAATAATCCATGCCATTTTGACATTTTAGTTCGGCAACTTGTTTCTATGTAGTATTCAGAAACACGTAAATATGAGAAGTGGCGTAACAACTCATATTTCACCTTAGGCCGGACTCGGCAGCGATCCATTTACGCCATTCTTCTCAACGTGGGGCTGTTGAAAAAATATGGGACAATCTTTTTTACAGTGATTTGAAGTGCCCGCGGTAACACTACTGTGGATTTTTACTACCATGGTGTACCGTATTACCGAACGTTTACACAATGTACGTTTCCGTTCAGGAACTCTGTGCTGGTGTTTGATACTGAACCTTTAAACGGCCATAGATGGCCAATTTTACTGACAACCAGCCCGAAACCAATCAAATGCTGTCTAGAAGCTTGAAAAAAAGAGCAATAACTTTATAGTTTTGATGACAACTCTTATTCTAAACTGCAGAAAAACAGTCATAATGTGTCTGAAGTTCTTACATATTGCCACCTGTGAATTCAAACACCATATTGTCGCACAGAACTGTGAAGCTGGGGTGCAGACAGCATTACATGTTAAAGCGTAAGCAAAATGGGAATCATCTCGACCATCTGGAGACTTCAGGCTTTAATCTGCCCTCTAATAGTCAATAATCTCAAGAGATCTTCAGTAGTCTGACCCAATAGGATTAACCAGCGTGGCCTGCAGCCTCTTAGCCAAATGCTGCCTGGGACTTTGACCTGTACCGCGGCTTCTGTCTGCATAACGTGTTGCTTATGAGCATGCAGATTGCCAAAAAAATGAGGCTTTTACATGGATTACTGTTTATTTTTGTCACTCTTTCAAGATCAGCCCCTCTTGCGTTTATAACACAGTGAGTCAGATGAAGACTGGCATGTGTATGATGCTTTAAGAATCTGTCACGGTCCTGGCAGCTATAACTGCAGTGCTGCAGATAAATAAGGGACTCGGGGAGAAAGTTCAAAGAGAATTATAAGACAAATATTGACACAGTGGGATTAATTACAGGCCCTGTCTACATTGTTCAGAAAACACTTGAGGGAGAGCAGACAGGCATTGCACAGATGGAGGAATGTGAACAACACGGATACTTCCGCCACAGCAGTGTTTCTCTCTTCCCTGTTATTTTTACACACAGCAGAATAACACACCAGAAGTCACAGGGCTATCATGGTGAATATGCATTTAGGATTCCAGGTCAAGTTGGATTTCTCTGTGGTATATAAAGAAATATCGATTCAAACCCAGTGCATTTTGCCCTCTGTAGCACATATGAAGCCAATATGAGCCGTAGTCATGGAGACGAAACTGACACGTCTGACAGGTCACAGACTCTTAACCAGCACTGCGTGAACTTCACATTACGCAAACGCTCAGACATTTGAAGATCTATTTCTGGCTTTAAGTCATATAATATCTAGAGTACATTTCCTAAAACTGGATCAAATTGATCGCCGTTTCCCATAGTTGCAATAGTTGTGCGGTGTCAGGCCGGTTATGAAACTCAAACTCATGGAGCAGCGTTTTAATAAAGCCACGATGTTGTTTACACTACGCACATGTTGAATACAATGAAATGGATTGTGCAACATTTCAAGAGAAAGCTAAAAAGCGTCCTTTGTGTTGTAGGAGCGAACTATGAATCGTGTCAACACACATCATGGTGGTGAAAAGAGCATCTGACTTTATTTATGTTCAAAGATTTGCGAAGGAGGATAAATAGTCCTGCACGTATTCAGCCATGAATAACCCTCTGTAACCATCATAATTGAGTGATGTGGTGGGTGATGTTTTATGTACATCACGTGCCTTTGTGGTACTACCCGGCTTATCAGCTTTACGCAAGCATGACATGAGTTGAACTACTGCTAGAGATTAGTGAAGGTTAGTAAGTTAGTAAAGCATGGCTACACTAGTCTCATTTCAAAACACTGTTATCAATGTTCACATCCATTTTCTCTAATGTACTGTATGTCAGTTTGTTTTAGTGTAGTGGTAGTTGTGTGATCATTTTGTGTGTATAGCACTAGTGTTTGGTTTATCTCCAGTTTGTCTTTGTATACTGTTTGATGGTTGTTGTTCTTTGTGTGTTTTGTCCCTCTGTACCTGTTTATTCCTCTTTTGGATTATAAGAAAATTCACACATTGCCTTTGGCTCCAATTTGCTATCACTCATTACAGAATGCCGCAGACGCTATTGACGGAGTTGAATGGTGTGGAATAGCTTGTTAAATCTGCTTTGTGAACATGATTCTGGTGATTGTTTCACACTCAAACACACACATGCATGCACATGCATTACACATTCATGTTTCTCATAAAAGTGCTGTAAAAATGCGCCATGACAACAGATGGACTGCCCGGAGGACAAGATACTTTAAACTACTTTTAGATTTTACCAGGGCAATGATGAATCTGACATTTCCTCTTTGGGGGCACCAGCATGTACTTTTTTGGAGGATTTTTTGACAGGAATGCAATATAATATACACACACACCTTACACAATGAAGCGTTATGTTTTTATTACCTCAGAATGAGATCTACATACAGTACACTGCTGGTCCCCTTACATGAATTCTCCATGTTGTTTCTACAGTAGCCCTGAACTGACAAACGGCTCTACAGAACTCTATATGTATTATCCATTAAGAGGTGCATGTGAGAGGTTACACATTTAATCTCCTTTACGGCTCAGACAAATTCTTCAACACAACAAACCTTTGGCGGATTCAATACGCGTGGAGGAATGCAGGGGTTTATGTGTGTGAGTTAAAGCAGATGAAATCGTGCCAGAGCTTCAACACAGATGAAAGCCATGGACATCTTTGTATCGCCACATCCAGGGTTCCTCACACCTCATGCTGCAAGCACGCATCATGAGGCATGAAGTCTTCCAAGGGTTTTCCCAGCCTTCTCATTATCCTAACTTACAAATCAACACCACCAAACCGTGAGAGTGAAGAATACAACTCTCATCATGTCATGCTTTTAAGTGCCAAACTTTACTTTGAAGAGTTGTGTTGACTTCATTATGTTGATAAGTACAGAAACAATGTAACTTAAATATCTGTGGTAATTTGTTTACACCAATATTTGAGTCATAGTAACTCAATGTAATTGTCTCAGTTACGTAATTTGTCAAGATGCAAGATGTTAACACTCCTCGCCAAACATAACATTTCAAACTCTGTGTTAGGTGTTTCAAAAGATGAAAACTAAATTGTTTAACATGTTTATCATGAAACGTGAGCTGTGAGATTTGGGACTACATGAAAGATGTGTGCTGTGTTAAGAGCAGCATTGCTGAAACTGGGTTGAGGTTTACCCTTTCCCAGCATGATTTTCATGGTACTGGATAATGAGAGAAAACCTGTTAATGTGTTTTAATCAAAATGAGAACAGACGATGGTAATCTTTCATATTCTGTTTTCTAGGTATTTTAAAGAGTTCTGGTTATGTTGGAACTTTCATATGGTTAACACTGTGCAGAAGAGCGTTTGCCTTTTTTTTATTTAGCTGTCAATCTTAAAATGATTTTATTTATATATGTTAAGAATCTTGTTCTTCTGGCAACCCGTTAACAGCAAGCTGACTGTGTATTATTATGAAAATGTATTTATTGATGTGTAAGCTGAAACATTATATTTGCTACACGACCACATGACAACAACTACATTTACATTTAAGCATTTGGCAGAAGCTTTTATCCAAAGTGCATTGCATCATCCTATACATTTGTTTCAAGGTATGTGCAATCCCCTAGGATCCAACACACAACCTTGGTAGCACCACGCTCTTACCTCTGAGCTAGGAAAGCAAAAGGGTATTCCCATTTTTGTGAATTCTAGCAAACTGTGAGTGACGTCATTGGACCGTTCCAAGTTGGCGGACACGTCTACGTGTCTGAAGTGAACAAATGAGGCACATAGTAATATATATCAATGGAAAAACCTAAGAGTATTTAATTTTGAAGACATTTTGTAAGTGTTTAACCCAATATAGTTTGTTAGTTGAACTTGATTTTGTTAGTTATCTCTACAATATTTTTCATGGTGGCGCCAAAAATGATCTGGACACATAAATCACACCTACAAATGAACATGGCCAGTGGCATAGGGCCTGGGCAAAAATGAGCGGACACCTTCACACAGAGTCCTTTACTTGTCTACATATTCCTTAAGATGTATACATACCGCCTGTGACTCTGTCACTGTATGTCTTGCACTATGAGGTCATCAGAAAGCATTTCAATTGTAAATTGTAACAGTTATAAACAGACACTGCAGTGGCTGAAAGTCGCTCATCATTTGCATAAAGTTGAACAACCCTTCACTTTGTCGCTTCACTAGACACGCCCACTTCTTGTCGCCAATGGCTTATAGGCCCTTTTCACATGACGTCACGCATCTTCCGTTCTGCCGCGAAGCAGTGTATCGTTACTTCCGCCAGCGCCTCAGAATGGAGTTTACACAGCTGACACAAATACGGCTAGATGACAAGTCACTTACGACAAGATCAAACGCTAGATAACGGATACAAATTCTTCGATGAAGGTCTTCTTATAAAGGTAAGTGTTTTGTATTCTTTTTGCGTTAGCGAAGGGGCTAGGATAAGTACTTGAATAAGTGTTCTGTCAGTCAATAATGTTATGAAATATTAACATGCCTGATAGTAAACACAATAATAATCTTACCAATGTCTTGACCACTCGAATTTTGAGTCGCTGTTGTTAAATTTTAGTGCGACGGCAAAATGGAAGATCTTCTTCTAACGGAAGTTATGGTACACTGTTTGCGAAACGGCGAAAGTACAATGACGTCATTGTGAAAAGGGCCTATTGTTACCAATTGAAATGAATGAGATCATGTCGCTCCCAATTGCAGGATATAGCCAAAAGCAAATTAACACGCTCAATACTTCAACTAGAATCTTTCCATAGTTTCGGCAGTCCCTGTATTGCACTTTGTGAGCACATTTTAAGCTTATTACCAGTAAAAAGAGAAAAACACATTTCGGTTCTTTCCTTTTGTTAATTTATCTGGTTGATTGATTAAAGTATTGATAGAAAATATCCATAGTTCACATGGGTGATAAACTTAACCTGTGGTCACTCCGCTCCAGCATTCAATTGCTCTTTGCATTTCAATAAAGCTTTTAAAAGTGAGACTTAAGGCTCGAAATATTCTTTCAAAGCAGAGGCAAGGCTTTGATAATGCAGACAGAAAGGGGACAATGTGACTGGATATTCTGTGTGAAGTCTCTTTGGCCACTGCAGGAGAGAGACCTCCGGCTGAATGACCTCTACACTGTTTATCATGCTGAAAAGACCAGCTTAGTTCCATGGATGGTTTATGACAGTGCTTGTTTTAGTGCATTGGTATGGTGTGTGTTCTTTCTGAAAGACAACATTAGTAGAAATTAAGAAATGTTTCGTTCCTTTCAAGGGCTTAGTTGGCAACAATTTTGGTTTATTACACCAAAGACATTGAGATCCCTTGAAAGCAAACTGAACTCATTAAAAAAATGTAGT
This sequence comes from Barbatula barbatula, assembly GCF_947034865.1. Classification (NCBI taxonomy): domain Eukaryota; kingdom Metazoa; phylum Chordata; class Actinopteri; order Cypriniformes; family Nemacheilidae; genus Barbatula; species Barbatula barbatula. Next base: position 21,219,055 of record NC_136781.1, on the reverse strand, counting down.
GAAGCTCTCTTACAATGTGCATCCTGAACACAAAATACAGGTCATAAATCCCCTAGTTCATCACGCTTCTTTCTATTACAAATTTTCTGTATTGGTATACAGTACAGTGTAAATGTTCTACTATTTAAAAAATGGTAAAATATCTGAATCAGGTTTTGTAAAGGAGAATAAGCATCGTCAGAGTCTGATTGTGACATCAACACCAACTTCTGAAAACACCCGGAGGATGTCCCTTATGCTTTTGCCCCGTGAAATACAAACATTTAAGCATTGTAATTCATATAGTTATTGTTTTCTGTCGACAGGAGGCAAAGCATCCATGTCAACCTACATAAGTGAAGGAGGTATTGACAGCACACTGGAGGAGACAGTGTGTAACCTACGTACAGCCTCCATCGGTAGCCTGGATGACACTAACGTTACCCTGGAACCGGAAACTCAATCTCATCCAGACCCACCCGTATCCCAAGTCCTGGACAGTCCTGAACCCCCTGTGCACTCAGAGCTGAGCAGCCCACCAGTACCCATCAACAGTCCCGCCCGGCCCACCACCCTGCCTCTGAAAACATTACCCCGAGCCACCCCCACCTCCATTACCAGAGAGAACGGTGGTCCGCCGGGCAGAGACCCTGAGGAGGAGGAGAGAAAGCTGATGGACGAAGAGCTAAAGAAGTGCATCGAGGATTTTAGGAAAATACGCATTCCCAAACTTTTCCCTGACCGCAAAAGACACTGGCAGAGTGATCTGCTCAAAAAACACAATGCATAATGTTTTTGACTTTGGGCTTCAGAGACTCTTGAAACTGACACAACGTTGAAGCATTTCACACACAAAAGACAAATTATCTCTGTTCCAAAACTTAGAGAACTTAGAAGTGGTTGCAGAAACTTCAATCCCATAATGCTGTGCAAATCTTTATACACGTATTCACTGAGTGTTCACTTACAAAAGTTACCTAGGATTTAGTAAGCGTAGAAACCCTTTTTTGGTCTATTGATTACTATGTGATATTTGTATAGTGTTAAATACTATTGTGTAAAAAGTAGTAAAAACTGGTATATTCAAATAAGTGACAATTTCTTATATTTTCTTTTATTTGTACTCACGACAATCCTAAAATGGCTGTTACACTGGCAGTCTGCCTTGAAACGTAAACATTTTAGAATGATTTCATGACAATGAGCTTAACCATAAAGACGACTAATATCTGCTGCGTGTTTATCGACTGAATTAGCTATTTGGTTGTCTTGTATAGCTGCTTTGATGCAATGCAAATTGTGAAAGCGCTATAAATAAATGACATTGAATTGAATGACAGTGATCGTGCAGGGTTCGTGTTTGTGACCGATCCTATAAGAGACACGCTAACATCTCCAAAACACAGCGCCAGAAATAGAAGAAATCACAACATTAACATATTTAGCAACTGGAGAAATGCAGCTATGCAGCACCTTCTATAGTGATCACACAAACAAGTACAGAACTAACAGAAACTTATTGTGTAATGTACGTTGACATTAACAGCATGGTTAATAAAAAATGAATCTCGGTTCTCAGCTAAATGCATACACTATTGGATTTTCAATTCATCCATAGTTATGCGGCTGTACGTTTAAGGTTTCCTACAATATTGTTTTCATTAATGTTGCCCTGCAGTCCATTGTGTTATGTGGCATGTCAAATAACCACATGCAGATCAATCCTTGAAGCCTCAAGCAAAAACAAAAACAAACAACAGATTTTTCTAGATTGTAGAATCTTTGTAGGACGTTTCAAAGTGTTTTTTATCTCAGTAGTGGTCAACGCAGCAGTGCATGGTGACTATAGCTCCTGTGCGCATTCTTCTTAGGAAGCTCAGTATGTTTTATTCCTGTCCGTGTGTTTGCGGGTAAACGTTTCCCTTGACAAATATAAATCTGTCTGGGCTGATGTTGTTGCTCATTACAGATGATTGCCGTATCAGCTCATTTCTGTGTAATAGTGTGAGGAAACTGCTGGCAGTCAAAAGCCTGCTGCACACACGGATAACAACTTCTCATTTACTCACAAACAGAAGCACACAGAGAACTATGAGTCTGACACAGTTAATACAGATGTACAGCAAATGCATAACATTTACATTTAGTCATTTAGCAGACGCTTTTATCCAAAGAGTTCGGGGAGCAATAAGCGATGTGTCATAAAAGAGCATTCCAGTGATAGTCCTGTATGCAAACATCAGTGATTTGAATCTGATCCGCTTAAGTGTGGACCAGACATGAAGGAGCATCATATTATTATCTTCTTTAGTTTGAAGAACTGTGTTTGGGAGGAAGAATCAAATGTGCCATAATGTCGAAAAAACAATAACTATGCACTTAGAAAGATTTCAGAGATGAGGTATTACTCATGGAGATTACATTTAATCCAGAAAGCCATCCCACACAAAAAAGTACAATTGTGGTTATCAAATGAATACGGCACAAATATGAACTGTACAAACCTTGGCTTTGTGGCGGATAATCTCTGAAATAATTTTTCATACAAGACATTTAATAACACAGAGTATCTCCAAATCTGATTTAGAATCACGAGTTATCCAAACAAGATATCTCATGACCCTTTATAACTAAGTAAAGCTTTGTTCACACAGTAGCTGTTGAGATACTGTTGGAGCTGTAGTTCAGTGTTCTGTGCACATGCTCCAGACCACTTGACTTTAAGCCAAAAGCACTCGCTGTGAACACCAGGTTTAAATGCCATCTGCTGGAAAGAGAAAGATGTTTTCTGTCATGTCAACTTCCTATCGAATTTCGTTGTTTTTAAACTGAGCTCGTGGTATTTTAAGCCCAAGGACCTCTAAACCCAACAGAAATCTTGTTTATTAAAACATGTTTATTAAGCCGCAAGGGAAACAACCTAAAACTCATATATCTCATTCTCATTAACGCTCAGAAAAGATTGATTATGCATTGTTTTATTTTTCTCTAAAGCATTTTTTAGGAAGCCAAGTCCTGATGTTTATTGTGCTGATTTAAAGGTTATTTATAACATTGCTTCTTCTTATCATTTTTTATTTGAGCGGCACAGTTTTTCTTTACAGTCCATTAAATATCTCCACACTCTGCTTCATCCTTACATCACAAACCTCACTCATCGTGGCTGCACTCTTACATCTGAGCAGATTCTCTGTATGGCTTTACGTTTCTTTACTAATGGAAGCTTTCTTTATAACACCGGGGATGCAGAACACGTTAGCAAGGCAACTGTATGTAGAGCAGTAAGAAAAGTGTGAATCGCTCTCAAGCAATTTTTGTTAATTTGTGTTAAGTTTCCTGTGAGAGCCATCAAAGAGGAGTTTCATAGGATTGCAGGTGAATGGTGAACGTCTTTCTGAATTATGCTGATCAAATAAATGTGGTCTTGCTGCCAACTCTGGAAATAAGCGAATAATTTAAATACCCTTTAGGATTTCCCATTGTGATTGGTTGCACATTTAAAAGGTCCAACTTGCGTGGTCTTCGAACCGCCGTCGGTCCGAATGGGAGACGGGCGCTGTAACAATGAGCCCTAGAGCGTCTCTGTTGGTCGGGGAGTGAGGCTTACACACTGCACAGCTCTTCACTAGCTGGCCTCCGTTACACAGCTGGAGCAGGTGCAAGCATGGCCAGTTTTCTGTCTTCTACAGCCACAGTGCTCGGTTCTCATGTCCTCATAACTTTCAAGGCCAGTTTGTTAAATATATCAAACATTTCCCATCCTATTAGCAAGAGCATTTAAACTCACCGGACTGAATGATGTTTTTATATTTCATTTTCAGCTGCTGCCATGTTCTTTTTATTGCAGAAGGATTGCACCTACATGACAAAAACCGTAGGTATATATGTGTATATATATATGTATATCTTATATGTAAATGTATATATAGTGCCTCCAATTCGACTGGCGAGAAATAAACAGAGCGCTTTTTGTCACGTGGCGTTGCCATGGTGAATCGTGTTATCTTCGCTCAATTGATGATGTCTTTTTAAAGCCGCGGTGAACGCGCGTAACCTCGAGTAAACTTACTCAGAGTAGATTGAACTCACTGAAACCAGCTGTTCTGAAACAGAAAACTCAGAGTAGAGATTATCTGAGTAAATCAACTCAGAGTTCATATTTTAACTCAGTGTAGCTTGAACCTCCTTATTGAAACGGGTCCCTGATGTTTAAGTTAAAAACAGGTATTATTAAATCACTTGTATTAAAATTGCTATGGTGGGTGTCAGAGCTGGGTTAAATTAAAGTGTAATAAAAGAAACAGAGTGGGAGAGACAGTGTGTCAGAAGTTGATCTGATTTCCTTTCTTTCCACAACATTAACATTTCCATTTGCATCATTAAAATCCATGAACTAATCCAGTGCTGCTGCTTTAATCTCCTAATACAGACTCAATACAGTCACTCCCCACTGTGTCTCTCTCTCTCAATTTCACTTTAACTGGGCTTTATTTGCGTGACAAAAACTGTACATTTGTGACTTAAACAATTCTTTCTTATTCTCCACTTCCCCACATTGCAGTTTTAAAGTCAAATGCTTGTTAATAAGAGGTGCATATATAACTAACAGCTTTATTCAAAAACATACGCCTTTATATATATATATGTGTGTGTGTGCTAACATTGCTTCGTGCAATGTGTTTGGCTAACTGAGACAAGCACTTGCATTGCTGCCTTTGTTTTCACAGATTGCTTAAATTGTTATGCCTCATGTGTAAGTCGCTTTTGATAAAAGCATCTGCTATATGACGAAATGTGAATGCAATATTTTCTTCAGGAAATATAAAAAAATCTGTAATTTTGTTATGATTACTGTATTTCTGTACACGATGTTACTCACTGCCACAAGTTTCAGTTGTTCAGATTCAGCTGAGGGGAGACGTCTAGAAATTGTGTTCTAAAAATGACAGTCAGCAATGATTCCCGCACAGTTTCTGTATAACACCTACTGGACAAAATACCACGAGACAGAAAATAGTCCCCAGACTCCTTTGTGTTAACCACGATCAGGTGAAAACACATCCCAGTAATACTCAATCAGCTGAAACACTACACTACAAGTCCTCTGTTAATCTTCCCGATCTTATTTATTTAGAATTTACTTATTTTTATATTTCCTTTATAAAAAAAAGCAGTTGTTGTGCTGGACGATAAATATAGTTAGAAGCCATTTATTTATGATGTAGCCAATAACCATGATAAAATAACTATGATACAAATAAGCTTTAAGTGGCTTATTGATTTTATTATAATGGTAACAACAGCAATATGATAAAGAAACATATAAATTCTGGCAAGTTTACAGTTTCTAAGCAACTTCATTCTGTTAATATAAAATGAAATGTCAGTGCAGTTACAAACTCTACAGTAAATTGGCATTTTACAACAGCAGTGTCACATTTGATATTTTTAGATAGACAATTCCATAGTTACAGGCTATATTCTGTCAGCATTACAGCTTTAAACGTCTTTGAAGTTGTCACGGTTGTGTTTTAGTTCAATGAGCCTGTGTTCCTTCATTCGTGTCATATGGTTGTCAGTTGCCCGACGCCTGTTTCAGTTTCCCTTGATTATGTTCTCCCACGCCATGTATGTATCCCTGTGTTCTCCTCAGTTTGTTGATCGGTATTATTTTAATATTCCGTCGTTGTTGTTTCTGTTTTCTAGTTTATCTCCTGTTTAAGTGAATAAATCTCTGTGTCTTTGCTTGACAGAAGTGTCACAGATCGTGTGCGCAGTACTGTACATGTAAGCAGACGGCTGTATGACTGATGAAATACTGTCAGTATGTTGTGCCAGAGAGCAGACACAGACTGATGGAGCCTTTCAGACCGCAATTAAACCATTAATCCAACTGCAGCAGGACTCCTGCATTCATGGATTAATAAACAGAGCCAATTCACACTCATTTGTCCTTCTCTACCTGCCGCCTGCATCAATAATGCATTAAAGCCACACACCACGAGTCCACGTGTCTTTATCTTTATCAAATAACAAATCATTCAATGAAATAAGCATCATTTATTTGACTGTTTGTGTCTTCACACATAAAAGCAAAATGTAAATGTAATATGATATATTTTATTTTGTATTCTAACATATATTCTAATAAACAGCTGTTATTGCTCACACGGTGTACTGCATCTTAACCAAAGTGGATACAACCTCTTGTGCACCGTGATGTAAATATGTGGTTATTTACTGTGTCATATGCATTAGGCGAAAATTATAAATGTATATAGACGAACAATAGGTCTGTCTGGTTCATCTGTAAAAAGAAACTGTATTGAAATGTTAATGTATTGATCTGCAGACACTGTGGCCAAAGGGGTTGTGATCAAACTGCAGCAGGACAGGCATCAGATGTGTGGTTATCAAGCCTTTGACATCAGATCCCAGAACAGCTTCTTAATCAGTCAGTAATTCATTATGAGGTCTGCTCAGGTGAAGTGTAAAATAGCTTAAAACAATACTGTCCAGAAATACTAATGCACTGCTCACATCAGCTGAAATATTAAACCATCCATCCACACCATCTCAAGATGTAGCCTACAGATCGAGTCTCTTTCATTTAAAAAAAAGTACTGCATGAAAAGTTTTTCAGCTCTCACTAATGCAGTAAGATCAGTGTTGGGAGTAACACATTACAGAAGTAACGATAATACAGTAATATATTCGTTTTTGCTGAAACACAGTAATGTAACGCATTACTAATAACAATCGGGTAATATTATATCCCTTTCAATCTCAGTAACTCATACTACATCAACGTATTTCACTCCTGAAATTATTTTTTTCTTAATTTACCAACAAATTCCATCCCCAGAGAAAAGATGGTTAAGATGACTGCAACGGATTCTACAAGAATAGAAACAAAACGAAAGTAAAGAGTTTCTGCGTTTTACCTTGTCATCAGGCTATAGTTGCATTCTAGTGGGCGCAACCATAATTCACCAGGGGGATGTTCAAGCTCAAACTGGGGCGCAACGTTTGTGATTTTATAATAAACAGAAAATATAAAAAATCATTTGTATGTGTTCCTAAATCTTTGTTCTCTGAGATCGCAAGCTAGTTTAAATGTTTTAAGTTTACTAAATGCCCCGATAGTGTTCGGTTCACATCATCATATTAAATGTTTCAAAACTGGTGAGCAACAGAATCGGTAGCATTACTTATGTAATAATAAATTATTAACAATAACTCATTTATTGCCATAACTTGTTTGGAGCAACAACTTGAAACATGAAAATGTACACTTCGACCAATGTTAGTGAATTTGGCCTTAACATAAGACTGACATCTTTTTCCATACTTAAAAGCCAGAATATTCCTTCTATGAAGTTCAAATAGGGTCGTCGCCTTCAAGTTACAGACTGTAATTCGCAAGGATGCTTTTTTTGTTTATTTTAAAACGCTTTACTATTAGGATTAATTGACAGTAACTAGTAATATATAATGTATTACATTTTGGAGGTAACTTTGCCCAACACTGAGTAAGATACTGACTATTTGTATACTATTTGTGTGCGAAAGTGGCATATTCGGTAACCCTTCTGACTGGGCAAGCTCGTGATTGGGGTATAGCTGTCTGGGAAGCTCAGGCTCCCTGTTGCCTCTCCTTGAGGGCTTTCTCCACCGAGATGACGTGCCACTTCCACAGGTTGGCTAGAGGTGATGAGGCGGCCACCCAGCTGTGAACTCAGTGCAGAAGCCCGGTGACAGATTATTCTTTCCATTTCCAGACGCTGGCAGCTGCCTGTGACTGGAATGAGGGAGCTTTGCGCTCACTGTTTCTCGACAGTCTCAACACTGCTACTGCGGACGAGATCGCCGCCCTTGATCCCCCATGAGACCAGGAGGAACTCCCCAACCTATGCCTTTAGGTGGAGAGGCGTATCAATATTATCAGTTTCCTCTATTTCCCTCGCAGGAACTTGGTGCTGCGGCATTTGTCCGGCATGGCCGACGCACCTGGACGAGAGCCAGAGGGGTATTGACCCGAACCGCTAAGAAGACCAAGGCTCTCCTCCAGTCTACATGTGTGGTCAGCAGGTATGGCTCTCCACCAATGACCTGCCTCTCCGGGTGCCTTCTCGGAAACTGGTTCCCAGGTTTATTGGGCCATACCACATCACCAAGGTGGTTAATCCGGTGGCCTATCCCCCAGTCTTGGTCGAGTTAACCCTGTTGTAACAAAGATCCATAAAATAAACAATAACACAGCAGTAAAGGACCGGCAGCCAACTCACGGTAGACTGACGGCCACAAGAACATAAATACAAACTTAACACATGTTCCGGTCCCCTCTCGTCAACAGTCCTGCCGCTCGTCCTCATGAGCTCCTGATCTCCTCCATAAGATATGCGGGACGGTGCACGCTCAGCTGATTCCCACTATCACTCACGCCACCGGCATCACGGCTCTCGTCCCGCCTTTCTCACCACACCTGTATTACATGTTTCCAGGGTTAAGCCTGTCGTCATCGGCTCGCCTCAACCCTGCCAGCACTCGTCCCGCTCCCCCTCCCCTGCGTCTTGTGGATGGACCCCTAGCGTACACTGTCAGGAAACTGTTAGATGTTCGGCGCCATGGCAGGGGCTTTCAGTAATTAGTGGACTGGGAGGGCTATGATGCAGAGGAGAGGTGTTGGGTGCCGTCTTGTGACATTCCGAAACGGTCGTTGGTCGTGGACTTTCACCGGATATGAGGTGAGCCCCCGAGGTGAACTGACAGTACAAAAGATTAAATGTACATACATATTTACTCCCATAAAGAACATCAGTCAATGACTTCTCTCATGGCATAAAAAACCTATAAAAATCAATACATTTACACCTATTTTATTTGTATTTATCTTGACTTGTTTATTTTAAATCACTGTTAATTGCTTGTTTCGTCCATATTAAGACTTTGTAAGTATTCAGTCAAAAAGTATTATCTTATTAAATGTGTTTTGCTGATATGTATGAGTCTGAGCTCATGTTCTGTGAATTCCTTATTAGTACTGATTGTTTATTGCTTTGACCCTGACTGAGGCAGAGGCCACCAACAAGCTTTCTCCAGACATATCACTCCAGACATCTCAATCTTGGGCAGTCAGGGTCAGTCATTTTCGCTGTCCCCACATAGAGGTGTGGCCCATTCCCTTCAGGTCTGCGTACTGGAGTAACTCATTTATTGTCACCACAACTCAGTACAACTCTTTGCATCCGGTGTGTGTGTTTTTTTAAAGGCACGCACACATCTTCTGACAAGTAAACGGTGCAACAGTTTAAACTTTCATCCATCCGCGCCTTTTTTACTTACATTTTGTTAAACCTGGAATCGCTTGATAGTAGTGGCGATGGTCCATCTCCGAGTACTGAGACAGGCAATCTTGAATGATGGTCAGCAGTCTGCTGTAAGATTAATCATTCTTCATCTCATCACTTTCATTTGTTGAGGCTTAACATGTGTAAACTGTTTTTTGGTGCATAAGGAGGCTGTCATGATCCGTGGGTTGTGCGTGTCCCACCCAAAAAATTTGTTAAGTGATGTGGGGAGCGGTTGCTTAAACTTCTTAGAGTAGTGTTACAAGTTAGTCATCTACTGTCATTGTTTTCTTCAAGAATGGTTGAAGTCAGTTACATTAAAATGTAGATTTGTCTGATTAAAATTTCAAAAGTAAGATAACTAATATCTAGTCAGTGAGACTAGTTGTTCAGGCACAGTCTTAACATAGCGGCTATGTTTGTAAGTCCTCTACAGAATATAACGCAACCCATTAAAAATCTAGTCGGCTTCTTCATTAACTTTAAGGTGTGACCCTGAGGGGATTTAGTGAATTTGACAAACAGTTTTGCCAGTGAACTTCCTATAATCTGTCCACACAACGATGCCTCTGCAACTATAGCTCACTCCAAATGACTGAAGAAAGCTTCATAAATGTGATTGATGTTGCTATCTGACGGACAGCATCTCTCACACTCAGGGATTATACGTTCACTCACTGCAGAATAACTCTTCATCAACACAAAACTGCTTACCTGACTACAGCGTGGATAATAAAACAACTTTTGCTATACAACTTTGTGTCACAAATGTTTCACTTCAATCAGTAAAGCTTCCATGCAGTCTTATAGAGTTATGAGTTGGATAGGAAGTCAAATGCTTGCTGTCAATTCAATACTTACATGATGTGATGTTATGCTTTATTTTATATTACATTTAAAACAATATCTGCATTACTTTTACACAGTGATTACCAAGAGAAACTGAAAATGAAGACGGTTAAACAGCAGAAGCGCAGCCACCAGGAAAGATTTATTTTATTGATTGTCACTGCTGCACTCAATCGATAAGAGAAAAGTGCAGTGAACTTCAGGAAGAAGTTTTCATGAGCCGCAGAGAACCCACCTGCGGCTGAACATCAACAAGACGAAGGAGCTGATAAAGAATTCAGGCGCCCATGAGACCTACTGGACACATAAATATCAGACCAGACTGCACCAGAAATATCCGCTCTCTCTACTGTCTCTCAGGGCTTTCAGTGTATTCTGAGCATTTCTGACCATCTTCTAGCAGTCTGCACTGGCTGCTGGATGTTTAGATTTGCTTTATTTGTCTTACTGTGTACTAGCAAAGGGAAAGACACCAGTAAACAAACTGGATGCAGGGTTTACACATGCTAAAGACTGACTATTTAGGTTAACCGGTTCTTGAATTAATTGAGCTTTTTTTGTTGGTGCTTTTACACTGTGACGTTTAGCTGATGTCCTGAAACATAAAAAAGAAAAACTTCTGATCATGGTCGGGCAAACCCAAAACCAACCACTTTAAAACGGTCAGTCAACAAGTTTTTGGGGTCAATTGAGAATTCTTAGAAAATGATTTTTAAAGTGTCTTGTGGTGTCATCCCAAGAAGGTAAAGAATCTCTCTAACGTACCTTCTCTGGATCGGTTCCACATCTGTGTAATGATCTGCCTGCTGCTACAAGATCAGCAGATTCTGTGGCCATCTATTAGAATCATCTGAAAACACATCTCTTCCGTCAGCACCTGACCCATCAGTTATGACTTTGATCTCTTTCCATAAAAAAAATCTTATCTCTGTATACTGTGGTAGGCTACAATATATGAGACCAGTTCTATTAAACTTTTGCTTTTTGTTGTCCTCATGTTGTTGCTTCCATTGTTTACCTCATTTGTAAGTCTCTTTGGATAAAAGCATCTGCTAAATGATGTTTAATAAACAAAGTTCGGGAGAAGCCCTGGCAAATTACTGCACACCGAGCACATAATCGCCAATCAGACCAATTATCCAACCAGCGTCAGCAGAACACGTATAAATATAGGGAAGCTCCTCACCTCAATCCTCTCATCCGATTCTCGCAATGATCCTCAAGTGGAAACCATGGCAGAGTTCAGACAATTACCTTCCATCAACACCAACGTTACCTCCGCCCCAGAAACGTCAGATGAAGATTCCTCAACGATCATAACCCCTCAGTCTCATCGTCCGTGAGCAGGAAGCAGAGCTCAATCAAAAACGCGAGCTCTACTCCGAAGCCAAAAATCACACGGAAGGCGAAATCCACCCGGCCTCCGTCAGATAAACCAGCTACTTCCACACCTCCGTGCCGTCCTCCATTCCGCGAGGCAGCCAGTACTCCAAGAAGCACAACGACCAGGGCGCCTTCCCCTCCCAGGACTTCCGGCTCTCCAGCATTCCGCTCAATCCCGCCCATAGAGAAATGGACGATACCCGCAATAAAACAAGCACTAGAAGACGCTGACATCCAGTACTCCAGGAGACTCGAGTTATACGATCTACTCATCTCCGAACAGCCCGAGGCGCGGACCGACCGGCAAAGAACCACACCTAACATATCCAGCCGCACTCGGAAGCGTCCGCGTCCCTGCCCGGAGGCGGCTCCAAGCCCCCCACCCGCTAGGAGGAGTCACCGCATCACCCCAGCAAGCAGGAGCCACGTCAGGGAAGACCTCAACGAGTCCTCGCCGAGCGGTGACTTCGCACCAACCACAAGACGCCCAGGCCGCGCATGTCCACCTCCGTGCGCCAGCCAAAGAGGCCACGCCCCCCCCGGACCAACCTGATAGCCTATGGCCAGCAGCCCCGGCGGTCAGCAACCCCGCAGCAGCTGACAGAGCAGGGCCAGGTTTCCCTCTACACTTCCCTCCCTAACAGCCGCCCCATACCCTCCCTGTTTTCCCTCCCCCAGGTCTTCGTTCTCCCTTCTGACTGCCACCCAAATGCCAGCCCCGCCCAACGCACCAGTCCGGGAACCCCCTCCAGTCTCCAACGCCCTCAGAGCACAGATCCTGTCAGGTGGGCTCCTCTCCATTCCCCCGCCTTGTTCTCAGCCAAATGCTCAATCCGCGTAGCCCATTGGAATCAGTGCCCGTACTGGGGAGCACTGGATACAGACCTGCACAACCGCGTTTTTCTAAACTGCCCCAATATCTCCTGCGCGGTGTGCAGATCATCTTCTCACGACACAAACTCATGCCCTTTAGTCCACCCTCCCTCCCCTTCACGTTCCACGAACACATATTCTAAATAAACCAGCTACGCCCCGCACAGCCAATCTTCAGCTCCAGCTTCTCTTCGCCGTATTCCCGCCCAATATCCAAACACCAGCGTCTGCACATCCTTTAACTCTAACAGATGCGTCAGACAGCGCTGCCGCTTCCTTCACGTTTGCAGCTTTTGCGGCGGCGCGTACGCCCGCCTTATATGTCCGGTATTCAAATCTGCCAATAAAAACTCCAAACATTATTCATTGTCGTCTGAACGCTAGTGTGGATTTCCACGTGCGCTCAATTAATCATTACCGCTAAACACGTACCCGTGGCCAAAACCAAATCGCTCACTCCCTTTCCCGCTTCTCATCGCAGAAATTCTGACGGCTGGCACCCTCCGCGGACCCGGTACCTATGCCAGTGCCTCCTTACATGGAATTAATATTCCCATGAACCACCCACTGAGATCCCTCCTAGACTCCTCCCTCAACAGCATCCTCCAGGCCGTGTCCCAAGGACCCTGCAGTCTTACCTTACGGCTTGGAAATGTTTCAAATCCTTTCACAATTCATACAATCTTCTGTTTCCAGATTTCTCCCTCATCACAGCTTCCTTCTTCATATCCCACCTTAGCATTAACACACTCGTGCATTGGTCACGCAACGCGCATTGGTCGCACAAGGGTCCCAGTCACAGTCGTGCATTGGTCACGCAACGAGCATTGGTCGCGCAAGGCCCAAAGTCACCTACTCGCATTAGTCACGCAACACGCATCGGTTGCACAAGGGCCCAAGCCACTTCGTGCATTGGTCATGCAATGCGCATCGGTCGCACCAGGGTTCCAGTCACACCCGTGCATTGGTCACGCAACGCGCATTGGTCGCACAAGGGTCCCAGCCACTCAACGTGCATTGGTCACGCAACGCGCATTGGTCGCACAAGGTTTCCAGTCACACTTGAGCATTGGTCTCACAACGCGCATTGGTCACGCAAGGCGCATCGGCTGCTCAAGGGTACTGGCCCCCCCGTAGCGCCAGCCCCAGGAGCCAGCGCACAGAGTATGCAGCGATAACCGCCTCAGGAACCAGTGCATTCCGCTCTGCAGGAATCCCACACTTGACGCCAATATCGCCCAGCACCTGCTCCATCTAAACCTCCGCTTCGTTTTCCAGAAACCGCCGCAGGTCAAGCCAAGAAGTCTCAACCTCCCTATCCAACCCGCCCAGCCGAAGCGGCATCCCACAACCGGCCGCGATCCACCGGATTTCTGCATCTTTTGGGGGTCATCAGGGCCCAGTACCATGTACTGTCCGGCGCCGTCTGCAACTTTTTGGGGGGGATGGGCGCTCAGGGCTCGGGCTAGGTCCGGGCTCTGGGCTCCCTTCCCGGTAAAAGCCCTCTCCCCTGACAGTACGCCAAATACGCATAAATCCTAATTATCCGCAGCCAGAATTTGCAGGGGCGAACTCGTGAAGTGACTAATAGTAATTGTAAAAGTGTTTTGTGTAAAGAATTTTTGTAGAAATTACAGTATTACTGGCAGCGGTTTGCCAGTAACTTACTGTAGATTTACATTTATGTCATTTACTGGCAACAGTTTGTTCAAAGATAAGTTTATCCTCACAGAAAAAAAACTATAAAATAACAGCCTCATGGAAAGCATTCTGGGATCCAAAATTTGAATAAAAACTTTGCATTAGACTGTTATTTAATCGTTTGTCTTTGAACAAACTGTTGCCAATAAATTAGATAAATATAAATCTACAGTAAGTTACTGGCAACTAGCTGCTTAACAACAGCAAAAATGTTAACAGTGCTCCAATGCGCCACTTTTCCTTTGTGTTTCCTTGTGTTTGGATGTGGATGTTACTATATTATTTCAGGTTTTATTTCATATAAGAAACCATTACATTTCAGGGTTACTACAATGATGACGTTAAGATAAATAAATATACATTTTATAATGTTTTTGTTAGCTAAAATGAGAAACAAAAGCTCGAAAAATGCGACCTCTGGAGGACACATCCAAATCCTGGCCAGGACACGTCCGGGAAAAATGGTCAACCTATGAGTCAGCCATGTCCAAAAGATTCATAAACTGATTGTTCAGTTATTCTACTGGATTATTTAGAAATACAAAATAACGTTTTCTCCACTCGAATCAGATATCACTACACGATGCTTATGATCTGCCAACAACACTGACTGGTTCAATTCATCTTTGCTCCTCAAAAACTGTATGAGCATACACATATTCCATGTTAAGCACTTTGTATCAATACAAGCTGATTTTACAAGCATCTAAACACATGAACTGAGAATTCAGCAACGAATGTCTGCAGCTCATCTATCTTTCTGTCTGTCTGGAGCAGATGCAGCACAATTCACACTGCAGGGCCAAAAAAAAGAAAAGCTTTAATACGTTCTGATTTTAATAACATACCTATTCACTAAGTTTGCAAGAATCAGATACAAAATACTGAAAGTCTTTCTTGGGCGTTTTACAGATGGCCAGAAGTATTTAATCTTCAGAAAATGTTGATCGACAACCTCATGATGCCAAATGAGATATTATACAAGGTTAAGGACATGTCTAAGTATTGTTTGAATTTAGATGCATCAAAATAAATGTCTAAAAAGGACTGTTCGCTGGTCATCATTTAATTCGCCTCAAGTTGATTCAAATCTGCACGACTTTCTTCAGTCCAACACAAGAAAAGAAATGCTACAGTAAGGTTGCTCTTTGAGTGAATGAAGACTAAATCTGTCACACTAACATGTCCTTTTGGGTTTTATTGGGACGGTTGGGCGAACTATTTCTTTAGGCTATCAATTAGTAGAGGCTTGCTTGTTTGGGACCAACTATATCCTCAAACTGTGCATCTCATGCCAACAAGTTCAGAGCATGTTTTGGTTATGCGTTTATGTATACAAGTGCATAAATGTAGACAATGTAGACAAAATAATCGTTATAAACAGCAGACTTGAACCTATAAAAGGTTTATTCATAACTATAGTTTTGGAATGATCAATCGTTAAATGTCATAAATAGATGTATTAGTAATGAAATGAATAACCCAGAATCACATATACTGCTTGACCGATTGAAAGATCTGATGGCTGGATGCAGCATGATGTGACAGGACAAACGCCTTGTGTTTTTAATAGCATTTGTCATTGTGTCCATCATTGTTGTCAGGATCTTCAGCGGGCTGCTCCTGCGTCAGTCGCTATCAATTATTCAATCTCTCTGACTGAGAAAGAAGCTGCATGTGGTGCTCAGCAGGGCTTTGAACAGAAGGTCAAGCTCTCGAGGAGGTATTCATTAAATTCACCCTCCTGCCCATCTGGCCGCCCGCACGTAACCGCAGCATTCATTAGCCTCATTGAGCCCGGCGGTGCTGTCACCTCTATAACCTCAACAACATCATCATCAACACCACAAATAAATCACACAACATGCAATTCATGAATCAGGTACAATGTCGATTTTTTTGTGTGATTTGCTTCCGCTGCAGTGATGGTTGTGGTTTACAGGTGGGGCTTCATTTTTGTTTTTTTTATATTTACATTGCACATATTCATATAAATTAGCCACCTTGTGAATTGCTGTGAGTTTAGGCTTAATAAACACATATTCCTCCTGTCATCACACACATGAGAGTTGACTGCTGGATTTAATGCTTTAATAGAGTTTCACAGATGTGTTTCTGAGGGCATTAAGATGATTGACAGATGAATTTTAAGAATAAAGTGATAGCGGTGCTCACAGTAAAGCAACAGATTCATGACCAACTGAACCTAACATTCATTTACCGTTTTCAGGCTGTTCCTGCTGGTTTTTATCACTCTTTTTGAGTATTGTCAGTCTTTCTTTTTACTAGTAGGCGGGATTTCATCCATCGTCCATAGTAATAGAGCTGCGGCAGACATCAATGTCACAGTGATAGGATGTTCTTGAAGGTCTTTTTGGCATTTTTTTACTGGGCAAAGACAAAGATGTTGTGTCTCTATGGCTCAGCTGGCTCTTTCATTGTACTGTAAGTCTGTATCTGTACCCACTGTGTCATTTGTCCCATTAAAATCATAGGTCTAATGGCTTGGTAAATGATTTTATGCAGGAGGTTTGAAATAATTATAGTTAAGGGTTTGTTAGTCTCGCGTTGAAGGTCTGGGAACTTTGGCCGCTTTCTTTGGTCAAGGCCAAACCTCTTACTTTCAAGAATTTAGTGTTTAGTCGATTGTAATGAATTCTATTGCAACCGATGTAAACACAACAGCTTACTTCTTCGATCAGACGCCTTCATGTTGTTTCCTAGCGTACCGTTAAAGAACACGACACGCACGTCTCCAGGAAATCCTGTGGAATTGAACCAATCAGATGACGACTTCGAACATGCTGAAGTGTTTCCCATGCTGAAAAGTCATCAGACGTTTAGCCAGCGGGCTGTGGGCGTGACGTCTGAGACTACAGGTTTATATAAATGTTTACCTGAGAACAATTACATTTACATTTAGTCATTTAGCAGACACTTTTATCCAAAGCAACTTACAAAGAGTTCAGGGAACAAAAGTAACAGTGATGCGTCTCTGTACGTCGTGTTTCTTTTATGTTCTTCCTCAATGTACACAACAGCAGCAAGATGTCTTTCGTGGGTGATGAATAATCTCTGCTGATGCGCATCACTGTGGATGTGAAGAGGGGACACGCGCTCAAGGCCAGACATGTTTTAACCTTACAAACTGAAAACACTGGGAGCTATTCACTCAAACTGAGTACCATCCCGACAAAGCCTTGTATCTCGCTGAACTCTTCCATCCTCTTTGTTCCTTTATATCAGTATTCAGCTTTCTCAAAGCAATGCTTTTCAGAGAAGCTTGACACAACGTTATATCCGTAAACATGCCTCTGTTGAGAATGCAAACCGTGGGCAGATATTCAACGTGGACGCATTTGTTCAGGCGTCTATTCTGGTGGATGTGTGGGCTGATCAGTTACAGAATCTATTTCAGTGACAGAGAAGATGAGAAAAGTCTTCTGTATAATTACTGTCATCTCAGCTCAAGACAGAGCCTCCTGTGAAGACTGGAATTATCCACTGCTTCATAAAAAAACTAAACAAGAGGAGTACATGAAAAAATCAGTAAAGCAAAGACACGTTTATTTCCACATTAGATCCACAGGCTGTGTCCGGAAGCTGTAAAAGCTGTGAAGTTATGGATTGATAGGACAGCAGACAAAAGCCAATTAAAACTTTATAGTTAAATTGGTAACACTACAATATAGTTTGACCAATGTAACTATTATAGATTATAATAACACAGTTCTACCGTTTAAATCTGATCACTTATTTACGACTTAGTCTTACTTGAGATGTGAGAAACAAATGCATTGTAAGTCGCTTTGGATAAAAGAATCTGCCAAATGCATAAATGTAAGTCCCTTAAGAATGTTAAGCCTTACTTCTCAAGGGATTGAGGAAGACTTTGACATGAGGAGAGCTGTGCTGTTATGCACAAGAAGTGGACAGTGGACGCTGTGTTGCACGATAATGCCCGGCCATAAAGATTGTGGTTTAAACACTATGGTGTGTTTGGCTCATACTCTTCAGTTAACCATAAATGAAAGGCTTCTGAGCCAGCACAGTATCTCCAGTTGCATTTCAATAGGGAAAAAGATAGTCGGAGCTAGGATAACCACAAAGGATGCAAGACACACCATAACGGTGGAACAGTACTTATTACATGATTTCGAGTTTATTAACGCAAAAGCGAGCACTTGGTGCTTGGTGCTCTGTCGAGGCTCTGAAATGTTTACTGAGCAAGAGTATTAGCACAGATAGCGGGGTGAAGACAGCACAAACTACTCTGCTGACTTATGGGTTAGAAAGCAGAAATGCTTCTCTTTGTAAACAACATGTCTCTTTTACATGGACATATGAAGTGGCCATATCTTCTCATTTATTACTGTTCTGAAAGACACACAAAGTAATGCTAGAATATTGTTTCATGACACATGAATTTTTATTATTTATACAAGTAATGTTTATGTGTCTGCAACATTTATGAATTATTCATTTGACAGTTAAAAATAGTGGCCATAGGATTGTAAAAGTAATACCATCGCATCTCTTTTGTTCGCCTACCTGTTCTAAAAGACACATTATGCTTTTATCCAAAGTGACTTACATTGCATTGTACTATACCATACGTTTCTGACTATGTGCAATCCCCCGGGATCAAACCCATGACCTTGGCGTTGCTAGCGACATTCTCTAACCACTGGCACATGAATGTTGATTTTTTTATGCAAGTAATTCTTTCAGGACCACTGGCTTCAAATATTTAAACATTAGGAATATTAAAGGTTGGCGGAATGAAACTGTTCTTGGCAAACTCAGCCTTGCATGGACAGAGCGAGAGCGAAGCAATAGATGTCCCCCAACCTGGGAAACCAGACCAGTTTATGATGCGTAACAGGATTAAATTCAAATGATCTGCGGAGATGGGGATGGAGGTGGGTTTTGAGTGTGGCACGATTAAGCAGGTGATAAGTAGCAGAGAAAGGCAACTTAAACAGGACGCAGTCTAGTATGTGTTGTGTGACTATTGGTTAACGTTGATTAGCTGCACCTGATGTGACCGGCTGATGCAAGCTTGAGTCACGTGACCTGCCAGAACTGACGCTACGCTTGAATATTTAAGAATGATCTAATTGTCTGTTAAAATGTTAACCATAGGATTGTAAAACTAAAGTAATATCTCTTATGTTGGTCTATCTGTTCTGTAAGACACAGGTCAGCATGGTGATTATTGTTTTAATGCACATGAAATTGATGCGATTGTGGTGAAATAGGATTGATGCCACGCCCATCATTAGTATGTTTCCGAAACGAGCTCTATATAAAGGGGTTGCTCCGGTCGGGGGATGTGGCGTCATTGTTCAGCTAACTTCCGTTGTGGACTGGTGTTCTGCTGCCTGGTGTTCCCTTTGGGAAGCCGGACACCTAGCCTGGCTCCCTGCTGGCGATCCCCAGACTCTGGTCGGCAGATCTAATCAAACTCTGCGATTTTAATGTTTTCTAACCCATGCTGTCATTTGCATTAAGATTATTACCGATTTTAAAAGAGCCCATGGGGTTTTCCCAAATCATTGATTAAAATAAATTATATTTTGATATTCACGTCTCATTTTCTTCAGTCTATTAGAAATCTGAACCTGTGTCTGAGTTTATATATTTCCCAGATAGGTGTGCTGGGTGGCGTAGTCGGTTATATCAATTCCCTTTCTTGGTTTATTGTACCTTCCTTCCCCTCCCCTGAGCTTCGGTCACACAAGGAATGTTTATGCAAGTAATGTTTACTTGTTCGCACTATTTTTTGAATTTATTTTTTCAGTCATAAGTTGGAAATATGTTCTTTCTTATTGAGTACTACTAATCACCAGAGGTGCTAGGGTGCTCTAGGTGATTGTATATACACAATTAGGTAGTAGATTTGTTGGGCAAAGGAATCATGGCTTTCCTTTTTGGTTACCACAAAGGTCCTGATTGGGAAACTTTGGTTTTAAGCTCAATCAGAAAAGGAATCTTTGTTGCATCAAGCATTGGTAAGACCTCCTTTCACTGATTAGTGACCAAGATGGGATTGCCATTTATAAGCTGTAACTCTACTTCTCCATGTGGATCTCTGGGATCTAAGGCACGAGGATTGTAAAGATCTAGCTGTATACTATATGGAGGTTTTTGTTCGCTTGTTCATCATCATACTATTTTCATGATGGCCATCTTCAGCTTCATCAGTCTGTGTTTCATAAGCTTGAACTGTATCAGATAAAGACTTCTCCGTGCATTTTGGCTCACGTACTGTGGTTATACTGTTTCCATGACAGGATGATTTTCTAAAACTAGGATTTCAAGGATTGACGATAATTACCCTGTTTACATCCGTACAGTTTGTGTTAGTATTTTTTCTGTCTGTCTGTCTCATGTGATATATATCTGGTTTAAGTCATGGCTATGTTAAAGGTTGGTGATTTCTTATAGCAGCCTCAATCTAAGTGTGTTTGAGTATGTTATGATAGGATTTGCAGTTTATGCTTTAAAATAAAAGCAGCTTGTCCACTGTATTTGTCTTTCTATTTCAGATAAATGCATATTTTATTCAATGTTCATCAGGTAATATATTGGTTACCGGCTCACAAATTTAATCGTTATCAGTTACAGGGCAAAATTTACATATTGGTGCATCGGTAATATTTATTGTTTTCCTTTTTTGTGATGAGAATTGTTAGATTAGAGAGAGAGAAAGAGAGAGAGATTGGCTGTTTTCTGAGAAGTTTGAGGATCTAAACAATATTCTTAAATCTTTCATAATGGTCAAATATCACCGTTAGGCCTGAAAATATGTGATGCTGGACACCAAGACGAGGTCAATTTATCAAAACTTTGAAATGATTTATACATCATCTGCAAATGCTAAATATTGCACGGTACTGTGGTAGGCTATATGAGACCTGTTTTATTGCATTTATGCTTTTTGTTGTCCTTATGTTGTTCCTATTGCTTACACTGTTTACCTCATTTGTAAGTTGCTTTGGATAAAAGCATCTGCTAATATAGACTAATGTGAATTCGCCTTTAAAGTTGTCCATCAGAGGCTGTAGGCTGTTGCTGAGAAGAATCAGGTTTGTTTTTTACGCTCTCTATAGGCTTACCGCTGTAATGATGTTTTGGAGAGTAGATGACCCTGAAAGCTGAAATACTAAGCTTTACGCAGAGACCAAACTTGGGGAATTCTTAAAGAGCGGGCAGCAGTGAGTGAAGTTTGTTGGCGTGTTTTCGGCCATTTTTGTTTGCAACTTAGCAGCCTCCAGTCACAAAAATAAAGTTTTGATATATTTACTGTATGATATTAACAAAATATCTTCATGTAACATGATCTTTACTTAATATCCTAATGATCATCATAGCCACAAATATTCCTGTGCTACTTATGAGGAGTTTTGTGGTCCAGGGTGATGTGTATGAATCCATGTTGAATGAGTTTATTTAAAAGGAATTCACTTTCAGCTCTGTAGGAGGTAATCTGTTTCCTATTTGGATTATTATTCAGTGCACTGAAGTGAATTCTAGTCAAACGTACTGAGGCGCACCAGAGCATTTAAGCAAGCAGCGAAGTAGAATAAATCTACAGTGCCGCAGAACTCTCTATATGATGAAAAGCTTAGTGATGGATGATGTCAGGATGATTATTATATATAGATAGCTAAAACATCAATGGAAATACATCCACTGGGAAAACACTGCGACTCTTTGTTTTATACAATTAATTAAATCTGTTCCCATCAGAGTCGAGTCCACCACAGTGGTGGCCGGTGCAAAATGTTTGGGGGGCAGCAGGCACAATAATCTAAAGAAATGACAATCTCTGTATACATGTCAATAATGTGAAACCCGGGTGGCCCGGATCGTGGAACAGAGTGAGTGGAGTCCACGAGGGGAACTCGGAGTTCGACTGGGATGATGTGTAGTTGCTACAGAAGGCTTTGGATAGTTTTCAGACAGCTGTAGGCCATCTAACAGCGAGCATTCACAAATTCACAGAAGTGGCCAGTGAGTGTACATTTACCCACATTTGCATTGATAACGCAGCCACTTTAAATTCACATCATGTTTAATTTATGGGTCTCTTGACTTTGGAAAATGATTTTTAAATAGAGAAAAACAGCTGCCAAATGAGACAAAAAACTTAGCAAGAACACTAAGTAAAAACTAATTTGTGAATATTTGTGTTAATGTTCCTGTAATGAGTAGTGTTCAGCTTTGAAATGCTGAAAATCTGAATATTTATTTTTGTTTTTGAGAGAATAGTTGGAACAACAACCCTAATGTAATCTCAATATTGCTGACTGTATGTCTTTATTATGGAAATAACAAGGAATTGTTAAATAAATATTGTAATTTTATTGTGATTAATTCAATTAATCTGAATAACGAATCAGAATCAAATAAACTCTTAATCGTTTATTATTTTGACTAAACCATGTAGTGTTATACCATATCATCACCCCAGTATGAAGTATGTTGCTTTCTAACTTAGACTGTTCCCAAACCGCTGATCTACTTCCATACTTCCTATAGGTGATGAAAATCAGTATGCTTATAGTCTGAAATCTATGAATGCAAATATCTTCCTCGTATTTAAACTGCAATTGAATTTAAATGACTATTTGGGGGTCATACATACTGATTTAACGTACTGTCACAGTGTGCTGACGACTCAGAGGTAAGGTTGCGCAGTCCTGCAGGGCTCCAGTGTTCAGCTGCGTTCATGATGCTCAGCTGTCCTGTTTCCAGAAACAGAGGACGGGACGCTTGTGAAGCCATGGCTAATTGCTCGCTCTCAGACCCCCCTCAGCTGACTCTATAGAAAAACAGCAGCACTTATCACCATAATGAAGAACAGCTGCTCTCGCTCAAAAACAACAACTAATCACAACGAGCTGGAAATGAGAGAGACATGCAAACCCTCCCCAGTTACAGCTTCTCTCGAATCCTCTGCACTTTACATTCTGTTCGCTTTTAAAACATCTCTTTTTTGCTAACTAGGACATATGGGAGGGTGTAGCATCAGTTCCGTGTAATCTCATTTACAACCATTGAGATTCACCGTAATGTGCATTAGATCTGAAAAGCACATGATAAGGCTTTGGTGCATTGAGAAGCACTAACAGAGCTTGTTGGCTATGCTTCTTGTATAGCGTGTACTTTGATTATAGTATATACAGTACTGTGCATGCTAAGCTCATTTTTGTATGCATTGAGCACTGGATACTATTGAATGTTGCCCTTTTTTATGAAATTGTTACACAATGCACTTTTTTTCAACCGTACATTTATTGTTTACATGTAAAGTCTCTATTTTATTCAACTAATGGTCACGTCTTGCCAATAGTCGACTGGTGGTCGAATCATACGTGTGTGCGCGTGCATGTTGGGACAAAACACTAGGTGGTTAAGGGTACAGAGCTATTTTCCCTACTTGTGAAACTCGCCATTTAGCAAAAATAGCCTTTGTGGCTGTGATTTTACACTGCAAAAAATGACTTTCTTACTTAATATTTTTGTCTGGTTTTCCAGTACAAATATCTTAACATTCTTGAATCAAGATGCATTTTCTTGCTAACCTATGAAAATAAGTCTTCTTTATAGGCAACAAATATGCAAATTCAGTGAATAAAAACAAGCAAAACAATCTGCCAGTTGGGTAAGAAAAAGAATCTTGAATCAAGGTTGACCTTTTTCTTACTCACTAAATTCAAGATTATTTTTCTTACCACACTGGCAGATGTTTTTGCTTGTTTTGAGAACAAACGCACTTAAATATCATATTTTTTCTCTAAAACCAAGACTTATTTTCTAAGGTCATTTTGCTTATCAGGAATCTTGATTCAAGAATTTTAAGTACTTAGAGAGTCATTTTTTGCCGGGGTGAAGGTGTTGGTTAGCCACATGCTAAAATACACGACTTCTTTTGATATCAGGTTATAAATATATAAAAGTAAATACACACACAGTCTGTGTATTGAAAGTCGTGCTGAGTGACATTCAAAAAAGATTGTGTTCGTGGACACCCAAAAATGGGGACACAGATTCCAAATTTTGTGTCTATGCTTTGAGACTGAGTTGGTATAGTATGACGTGAATGCTGTCTTCTACTATAACTCAGAGTCGCTGTCGGTGTGGAAAAAGAAGAAAGAAGTCACAGTCAACATGAGAAACAAAAGGAGTTTATACAATGATGAAAACACATAAGAAAGAATGTGGTGCGGAGGAAGTTTGTTAAACGGGTGTCATTGCAATTAGACTGGGTTGAACTTGAAAACCTACAGAGAACTTTTCATTTGCAGTCCCAGAATTACACGATCTGCTTGCTGCCATCAAGATACTGAATTGAAGCCATTAAAAAAGCCATTTTGTTTCCAGAATGAAGAAGTTGCATCTATCAGCCGGAGATACGTAACTGCATTTACTTCAGTCATTACAAAGTTAGCCTACAAGTTGTAAAACAATGGTTCTGCTATATTGTTGCCTCACACAACTGCACATCTTTTTTTAATATACAGTCAGAGAAACACAACTACATCACAGAACAAAGTCAACATTCATTTATGATGAGATGCAACACACACATCTTCATGAGGAGTTGAGAGGTAGAGCTCTGTGTGTCCTACAGTGAAATCATAATGAGAATGTACACGCATCTGCTTTCATGCTGTGGATGTGTCCAGAAACATGTGGGATAGATGTTTTCTCTCTATCCTTTTCCTGTATATCTCACTCATTGAAACTCGTGGGCTGAAATTCACTGCGTATATGTTTCTTTTGTGCTACAGTAAGAAGACTTTAGATATTTAGATTGTCTTGTGGTAATGCGTATGTCAGTAAAAAAACAGCACTAATCACATTGCACCCACATGGCGCCCAGTTCATTTGGGTTGTCTCCTAGCAATGGCAACCAACTGTTGGGTTATACCAGTCCAAAAAATTGGTCAACTAGCACTTAAAAACAATCCAGCATTTTTCTAGAGACTCATTTTATGTTAGAATATCATATCTACATGCTCTCATCATATTAGTGGGATATAAATTGGAGGATACAGTATTACGAGCAGTGTGTGTAGCAAGACATGGACTTTAATGCCATCTAGTGAACGACATTGATTCACGATTGTGTCTAAAGCCCATCATTTAAAGTAGCCTTACTTTTGACCAATGTGCGATCCAATATCTTTACTTTTAACCCCCAGATTATAAGAGTAAAGATGATGTACGGAAACACTCCAGAGCAGTGCTGCTTCACAGTTTGCAGACAGGGTGAGAAAACTTCATGAAAACCGGATTTAGGTTGCAAGGCCAAACAGTTGTCGTGTTGTTGTGAAATACAGCGCACATTTCTGAGTTGCTTGCAGCATGTCTTGATATCTATCAGCTCTTTGTTGTGGCTTGTGCACAGCAGCAGCGGAAACCATGTGAAGTAAGAACATGTGCAGCCCCGTTGCATGCCAGCAGCATGTCGCTGTGCTCACTGACACATTTCCGAGACGCTGACGTCTCCTGTCCAAAGTGTGTGGTTTTGTATTAACCACAAATACTCTACACAGAACTACAAAAACAAAACAAAGTCAATGTGAAAATTTATTCGGCATAATTTTAAATAATTTCACGGTTAGTTCATTTATACAATATCTTTTGGTTATAAAAAGGCAATTTTGATCAAATCAAGTTCCCAGTGTATAAATGTAGTACCACATACCACAGGCACACAGACAGTATGCAGCGTGACGCTGAAGTTACATTGCAGGGATGAAACAGAAACCAGTTAACAGTCACGATCACTCGTGCATTCACACCTTAATATGACAAACTTCAGTCCCTCACATATTACATTGTAGCAACACGGAACTCTTGCTTACTGAAGTCTAAACAAGGATTGGTTAGTTGAGACACTCTCCTGGTTTCACGGACAGTTTGGTATCAGTTTAACATACACGAGTCCAGTTATCCCACAATACACCTTTGTATCCGAAGGCACTTTCAGGCCATACTTGGCAGGCAAACAAACAAAAAAAGCTTAAACGTAAAAAGGTAAAGCATTTGAAAAGTATGCCTGTATCAGTTCTACTAAATCATCAGCTATATTTATGCTTTCAGCATCGATGTCAGTTCAGCAAAATGTTTAACCACAACTTCATGAAATTATGACAGAGAATCTCAGCACGTACGAGGGCTTTGTTTAGACGAATAAAACATTTCACGGTCCGCACTTCCGCCTATCATTTCAGGTTTAGATGAGCAAAACGTGTGACGATAATACTGGAAAACCGTCTCGCATCTCGATGATACTGGAAAATGTTACAAATGACAGACAAAATTTGGCCTAAATAGACGCAAAACAAATCCTCTTCCAAGGCAAGGCCTGCTGGTGAACGTCAGAAAGGCATGCAGGGTAACCTGTAAGGCCAAGGAAAAATGTGCTTCTGGCCAAATGTGATCTCTTGAGAGCAGAAATTGATATGATACTTGTAAAGGCACTATTCTCAGGATCCAGCGCCGATATCACACGACACATGAATGTCACGAAAATGATCAAGAAAAATCCCAGAGCATAAGACGTGAAACAAGAAATAATATTTTGCAAGAAGAATACTATTCTGGACCAATAAGACATTTAACAATGCAAAATCTCATTCTCATTAAGGTTATTATATTATATCAAGAAATATTTGCTGTTCTGTATAACAGAATATCTTACCGGTCCATGAAATAGATTTCCTTCGTGCAAAACCAACAGATATTTTAGTTTTGGAGTGAAAAACAACCCTTGCATCCCTAACAATCTCTTATTTTACAACCCGTTCAAGTATTGCTTTGGAACAAACTAAATAGATTTCCATAAAACATGATATGAAAATATCTAATTTAAAAAATTCATTTCGAAGGCACGTCAACATTTTGGCAGGGGAATATCCCACGATGGGCCTTTAAACTGAAGTCTGACGTGTGGCCCTTAATCGAGGGCTAAAGACAAACAGGTTGCATAAGTGAGCCACACCAGTCTTCAGTATATATTGCACATCTGAATTGGAATGCACATGACGTCAGGTCGGCAGAGGAATAACACCGCTCCTGACGAATAACCGTTTGCGTTGAATGGTGTTGGTTACACGTTGTTATAAATCATCATAAAAACAGTGGCAAAAATGAAGATTGATTTAAAAGTAACTTGAAGAAACGAGGCAGCGTCAGGTCAGCAAATTCTGCAGGAGCGAAGAAAAGAGCATTGATGAGAAGAGATGGATACAAACACCATGATGTAACCACGTGCATGGCTGGTTTTTGATGCGGTCAAGTCCATATCCATTTGCACAGGCGACTATAGGAGCACACACTTCTTGGCATTCTTTTTGGTAGCGGGGTAGAGAACCGCACGCACAGCCTCTACGAACACCTCCCGAACGCCCTCTTGGAGGAGCGCAGAGCACTCCATGTACTTGACTGCACCAATCTGCTTGGCCAACCCGCCGCCCTGCTGCTGAGTGGTGGGTGCCAGGCCTTGCTCCTTCAGCTTCTTCACCGTTTCCGTGTCTGAGCGTAGATCCCTCTTGGTGCCCACCAGGAGGATGGGCACACTGGGGCAGTGGTGAGACACCTCCGGGTGCCACTTGTGACGAACGTTTGCGAACGAGGACGGGCTTCCGATGGAGAAGCAAATGATGAAGATGTTCGTTTGCGGGTAGGAGAGCGTGCGCAGGCGGTCGTACTCCTCTTGCCCCGCCGTGTCCCACAGGTTGAGGCTGACTGTGCGCCCGTCGACGCTCATCTGAGCGCTATAGTTGTCGAACACGGTGGGGATGTACTCCTCGGGAAAGGCATTCGTGGTGTAGGAGATCAGGAGACATGTCTTGCCTACCGCCCCGTCGCCCACCACTACGCACTTTATCGTCTGCATTCTTCGTCCACACGGCCAGCGGCACCTACAATCGAGTCAAGCACGCCGATTTAAGACAAACTTGTGGCTCATAAGTAAAAAAAACATGTCAGAAGGAATAACCATTTATGTGGTTAAAAAACATGGTTAAACTATGGCTACTGTTGCAGAACGATGGTTAGTTTGTAGTTACCGTGGTTAAAATGGAGTAAATGTGTTATAAAAATGGCAAAAAATACAAAACAAAAACCAGGGGCCTGATTCACAAAAATGTTCTTGAGACAAAATATAAGAACTTTCGTAAGATAAATTATAGGAAGTTCGTAAGAATGTTCGTAAGTGCAATTCTCAAACATGTTCATTTTTGTTGAAAGTATAAAATAATATGATTTAACTTGCTTGCTCATGTGGTAACTGTATATGTTTATCTATACAATAAACTTAATGTGTGCAACAAGCACATCGCATTCTCATGTAGCCTATATATATTAGCATGTGATGTGTTAAACGGCATTTACGATCGCATGCTAGCCAATATGCTAGCAAGCGTTAAAAATATTCTACTTATAATTATAATGCATCCCTGAAGCTCAGTGGTAAGAGCGTTGCGTTAACAACGCAAGGTTGTGTGTTGGATCCCAGGGGATTGCAGATACCCATTTAAATTGTTTTATAGGATAATGCAATGTAAGTCGCTTTGGATAAAAGCGTCTGCCAAATGCCTAAATGTAAATGTAATACTTTTTGTATGTTACTACAGCATAAGACTTGTGACCCACTCCGGGGCACTTTGTCCCAGAATATTGTACAACAACGCACTATAATAATGAAAGCTAAAGTAAGGGAGAACCTTTACTCATTAAGGAATATTGATTTTGATATAATAATAAGTAAACGTCAAAATGATGATTCTCGCTCAGTTCAATACACGTCACATGGGAAACAAACAAATACATGAATTAAACATTTTCCCTTTTGAGATTTAACACAACCGTGAGGCTGTCAAAATGTTAAGATGATATTTACGACAGCTTTTTTGTTTTGTTTCGAGAATTTCTATTAGTCTCAAAGAGTAATCTTGAGAAAGAAGCTTTTTACGGGAATACATAACATTTTTCTTAAATTATAATTTAACATGGCAGTTAAGAGGAATTTTCTTCTTAAGAATGTTTTGTGAAACCGACTTTCTGCACTTTTGTTATGAATGATTTTAAATTCCAAGTATTAAAAGATAACACATTAAGAAATGCAAAACGACAACAGCGCGTGTGAATGACAGGATTAGAACAGGTGAGTGTTTTAAACTGTAACTAAACTTCACATTGTTATTGCGGAAGCTGCTAATGTTAGCCGCCGGGTAACGCTAACAAACTTCAGAAGGCTCTTAAACATACAACAGTCATTTAGTTTAGATATTAAATTAATGAATCTGCATATGGTCGTGGATGTGTTGCAGACTTGAATGTCTTAATATTCTGGCGATCGCATCTGAAAGCAGCTCGATTAAAGTGGCCGGTGACTTTGATTTGCTGCTGTAGCGTGAAGTGACTCAGTCGGGCGTCAACAGCGAAGGCGCGGGGCTACGAAAATATAACAAGTCATTTTTATGTTTTTTAATCTTATTTATATGATTGATTCTAGTAAGTGATTTTGTATTTTGATCACAACACTTAAGATTTTCGAATCTAAGAAACGAGGCTAGGGCTGCAGTTGGGACGCGTCGCGTCGCGTTCCCTGTGTAAACGCATGTATGGTGCGATCAGATTTGACAAGAAGTTCCTGCGCGCGCCCAATGACAACAACGAGTATTTCCTGTTAAGTTTGAGCGACATCTCAAGCGTTTCACTCGGGAAGTAAATCTCTCGACAAACACTTTTCTCCGTCCGAGCACATTCATGACAATAACGTGTTTAAAACAGTTTGATAAATCCTCTCACCGCCTCTGAAACCTCTCCGACCAGCGCTCCGTGTGAAACAGACCCTGTGATAACGCAGCAATGCAATTTCAAAATAAGAGCTCAGCGACATATTTACCGGAACGCGTAATATATCCATTTAAACGACGTTACGTGGATTTTGTTACTTTGATTGTCGTGTGATCATCATTATTTAGTCATATATTTACAAGGGTTGTTTGGTAATTTATGATGTCCGCGGAGTTTATTTCCTGTCAGATATGAGCTTTAACAGGAAATAACATTAAATAGTTTCCTAGGTTAAATATTTAATAATTAACAAAAATATTTGCATTTAAGATAAAAACGCTTAATCGAAGTTCATAAAGCATTGGGGATTATTTTTATCCAATTGTAATAGCAGGGTTAATACATGCATAAGACTTCTGTACTGCATTGAACACTCCGTGTACACCTAAATAAAGCTCATAAAAGCCCTATTGACAGGCTTATGTTAAAGTACTAATACAAAGGTTTTGAGGTTCCAAAATTTAAGTCTATTTAATGCCTTCCCCATCTAAAATGATAATGACTTCAAACTACAGTTTTGTTCATAAACCAGCACAGTGTAAAATTAACAGATTTTATTAACTTCATATAATTTGTATTAAACAGAAAAAGGTATTGCAAAACTGTATTACAGAGTTCTATGGTTAAAGAAAGCGGTAAGTGAACCTGCTTTCATAAGGCAAGAGAAATAAGTGCTAGTACCAGTAAAAGGGCTTCACATTTAATCCAATTTAAAGCATCTCAGGACAAGAGTTTTTCTCTTGTTCTTTGAAAAGAGAGACGATGACATGTGATACAGTTCTGTTCAACAATAGCTTATCAAATATAGACAACACAGGTCTCACAATAAAGCATATGGGACGTACAGCCACAGGATACCTAAAGTCCATATTCACATACGCCAGTAATACACAATACACCAGTGTGTGTTGACTTAAAGATTTTATTATAAAAGACTGCATTGGAATATTACTTCTAACAAGTATTCATTGAAATCCATACTCGACATTTAACATGTTCAACAAACAGACATCAGCTTTTGTACAGAGCTACTGTAGGTCAAGTTCTCCATGAGCCAAACAGTCATTTCAGATAAAAGCTTGAGCAGAAGGGTGGTGTGGTCAATCATCTTTAACATAACAGCAACACCAACTAAAAGAAGCCCACCTTTAATTGTGTACCTGTCTATTCCCCCTCCCGTAGGCATGTAGAGCATCTTTTCCATAATAACACCCAAAAACTTCGGGCCATAACACCGATAAAACTTAAGCCATATCAGCGTTTTGCAAACAAGTCAATGGCTCCACAAGATCAATAAACTCTCCTGTGACAAATGCAAAACTAGGAAATCTTTCTTTTTATCATAAATAGTCTTATACTCTTAACTCAAAGGGAACAGGCTCAGACATGTACAGATACTAAAATGTACAACAGATGACCATTTTTCCAAGCAACAAAACATGAATGCAGAACAGACACGGTTTCATCTAAAAATGAAACGATGGTGAATTGAGCTCATTTTCGGTTTGAGCCCTGATGTTACATTCATTGTAGACACCCTAAAGCCATTTAGCCATATATCCACATCTTGATGCTTTCAAATATAACAATTTCAAGTAGTACCCTACCGTCAGCAAAACACAGATCAAAAGGTTGGAATGCACGTCTAAATGGCTCATTTTGTCTACGATAAGTGTGTAAATCGCACAAACGCTGACCTTAAAACCCAGAACAGGAAAATCTAACACTTCATTGCACATTTTGCTTCTTCGAAAGTGAAAATTTATATCAGACAGTAAATTAATTTGAATTTCCAGACATGAGAGGTGGAAGAGACATGATAACAGATGTACTGTAGGTAATACTGCAAATAACACAGTATACATGAGAATGACGTGACCGATGCTCAGGGTAACACGTTTCTGCTCTCAAGCCATTCAGTCCCACACCAAACTTCAGATGATGAAAACTTTTACTGCTGTCCCTCCTTCTTCTCTCCCGTTTCTCCTCCTGAGCTCGAGCCGCTGCTGCCGTCTCTCTCTGATGCCATCTGTCCAACACAAACACCACGACAAGACACCGTGAGGCGTGAATTCAGCAGTTCTTCATCAGTGAAGACATTATAATGTGTATATATCATTGAGGATACCTTTTTATATGCCATCTCAAAGAGTTTGAGCGATGCCTGCTGCAGGTTTGTCGCTGCTTGTTTGATGTTCTCTCCAGTTTCGGTGTCTTTTCGCGATAGCAGATCTCGTACTTTATCCATCTCCTCCTTCAGCTTGTTACACTACAGGAATCGAACACAAACCGTTACACAACACGCAGCATCGATTGGGAACTTTATCATGTAGATGTCACAGAAAGCGTCACACCTCATCGGCTGGAAGCTGGTCTTTAAACTCCTCCATCTTTGACTCTGTGTCGTGAACAATACCTTCCGCCATGTTGACGGCTTCCACACGGTCCTACAAAATAAGAAATACGGTTAGGCCGGGGCTTAGTTTCTATTTAACATCTTTATGAAAAGATTCAATCGGCCATTTGTAATAATATGTAAATGCTGATACCTTCCGCCTCCTGTCCTCCTCTGCGTACATCTCAGCGTTCTTGATCATGTTCTCAATGTCATCCTTGCTAAGTCCGCCAGATGACTGGATGACAACTGGAATAAAAAGTTATGTTTGGGGAGCTGAAAGTTGTGTTTTAACAGCATCACACATCCATCCAACAGTCCAGCGGGTTATAATGACCAGTGGCACTGGCTTATGTGTAAAGCTTGTTAGTTAAGTTATAACTGAGCAATGTCCCATCAGGTGATCAGAATTCCCATCTGGTTAGGACACGGTAAGATGTGATATTGCGTTTAATAAATTGCACTAATTTACATGCAGAATATTCAAAGTTTTTTTCCATAATATCGTGATACTATCATATTGTGAACGTATCTCTAATGTTTCATATCGCAACATCACTTCAGACAGACAGACACATGGACTCACTCTGCTGTTCGCGGCCGGTGCCCTTGTCTTTAGCCGAGACGTGCACGATTCCATTAGCATCAATGTCAAAGGTGACTTCAATCTGAGGAACTCCTCGAGGAGCCGGCGGAAGCCCCACCTGATATAACACACACCACATTACGTTACCGCACAAACACTATATTACACATGACTAAAAAAGCAAGAAAAAGCTGTAAATGTTCATGAAAAAGATGAAGACATACCAAGGTGAACTGTCCAAGAATCTTGTTGTCAGCAGCCATCTCTCTTTCACCCTGACAAACCTTGATCTCTACTTGAGTTTGTCCGTCAGCAGCGGTGGAGAAGACCTGAGACACACAAGACAAACACTAATCCTTTCTGTGCACACATTTTCCAACTTCAAATAAACAAAATAAAGTGAAAAAGAAGACTGAGTGATGCAACAGTTCATGTCAAATGAAACTAGGTGCTGCTAATTCCGAACTGTTAAAACAAACAATTTGTTTTTAACATATGGTCTAATAAACAAACCTGTCCTTTCTTGGTAGGAATGGTTGTGTTTCTGTTGATGAGTTTAGTGAAGACTCCTCCCAGAGTCTCAATACCCAGAGAGAGAGGAGTAACGTCCAGCAAGAGCACGTCCGTCACGTCCCCGGCGAGAACTCCACCTTGGATAGCCGCTCCGATCGCCACGGCCTCATCTGGGTTTACAGACTTACTGGGCGCACGGCCAAACAGATCCTGCACCGTTTGCTGCACCTGGTGGTGGAGTATGAGAATAAATATGATGTCGTTTTCCTCGGACAGAGTATGTCGGTTCTGGGTGTCCGTGACGCACCTTAGGCATCCGGGTCATTCCGCCAACCAGCAGCACTTCACCGATGTCGCTCTTGGAGACTTCGGCGTCTTGCATCGCCTTCTGACAGGGAGCCACAGTCCTGCGGATGAGATCGGCCACGATTCCCTCGCACTGAGAGCGGGTCAGCTTCATGTTCAAGTGTTTAGGACCAGAGGCGTCCATCGTCAGATAGGGCAGATTGATGTCAGTCTGTGTGCAAAATGAAGCAGACGGTTACTTCAGCTCAGCACTGCACTTCATGACAAACTGAAGAAAACAACAGATCACGTGTTTTGAAAAATTCAGTATTATAAAATATCATGCATTCATAATGTTAACAACAATATATTTTCAATGTCCAAGAATCATCTGATATTTGGTCATTAGTTCCTTATCTGTGGAACTTGCTTCCACAGGACATTCGCAATAGTGACTATCCAAATACTTTTAAATCTCGGTTGAAAACACATTTTTTTAGGCAGGCATACAGGTGATGCAATGCAAATAGTTTTATGCGGTTTATCTGCTTGTAAGGTGTCCTTGAGTGTCACGTAAGGCGCCCATCAATAACATGCATTATTATAACTATATATGAAAATTATTGTATCATAATTTTTCTATATAAACATGAGCTTTTGGATGTACGCGTGCATCTCCCATGTGAGCGGTAATGTTACATATTCCGTTTGCGACACAATGAAACCGTACGGCTGAACAGCACGATGACTGTAATATGCGTTTAGCAATTGCACGTTCACATTACGTTATATTAAATCCACTAACACTCACATGTTCCCCTCATACCTGCTCAACACAAGCATATAACATGATGCGTTTTTCTAGTTTTAACTGTTTCTCTGTATGCTACAATGAGAAATAAGGGTCAGAAGAGGAAGGGGGATAGACAGCGTGATGCGATCGCTTTCTCTCACATATCAAATTTAAGCATTTATGTTGATAAAAAAAATATGTCTACAGGTAATCATGAAGCCATTATGACTGTAATACACAGCAGACATCACATGCATGTTGTGGTAGTAACATTTTTATTATTTTAAATTCAACATATTCCGACAGACCATGGTATTCATTTTCGGGTGGGTGCTGCTAACTTGAAGATGCCAACAAGGAAAAAAAGTAGTTTTGAGCGCTGTTCTCTATGTATTTGCTTA
Source organism: Barbatula barbatula (assembly GCF_947034865.1). Classification (NCBI taxonomy): domain Eukaryota; kingdom Metazoa; phylum Chordata; class Actinopteri; order Cypriniformes; family Nemacheilidae; genus Barbatula; species Barbatula barbatula. The sequence goes on along the minus strand of NC_136781.1, from coordinate 21,184,065 downwards.
AATATTATGTATGTAATTACCATTGCATGCTATTCAGTTGTTAAAGAATTCTAAACCTAGCAGTTATTATAGGGAAAGCAGATTGCTTACATCGTGTAGTTGTTTGCAAAATTTGCACAATTCAAATGTTCTGTATTTTGACTTTAACTGTCATGCATCCTGATTCCTTCGCTTCATCATGAGTGACACCCTTTTTATAAACACCATTTTGTGAGACTTACAAACCTGTATAATACTAGTGTAGCATTCTTCTACAATATTCACTTCAATTTCTTTCAAATGTATTCATGCTGTTTTGTTCCAGGGCACCAATGTAAATGAAAAGGTGATTTAATATTTGTAGGATGGATTAAGACTCACCTGCAGAGATGAGGACAGCTCACATTTGGCTTTCTCAGCAGCCTCCCTCACCCGCTGTAGAGCCATGTTATCTTTGGTCAAATCCACTCCAGACTGCAATGACATCAATTTAGACCACATGAGACCAGATCAGACCGTCTTGTTCAGAACAGCTTCCGAGGAAACGTTATTTTACGATTAGTCAACTAATCTGCCGATCACTTTTCCGATTAATCTCGTGCTTGTTGTTGTTTTACCATATAAATTATTTTGTACATTTTCCAGGAAAATAATAAGCACAGCTTCTACCGTTAGTATTTTAAACTTTAAAAGTTTTATTAAATCATTTTCTAAAAACATACTTCAATTTAATTCAGTTTATTCAAACATAGATACTGCCTAACAGTGCAGAACAGCCTGAAAGGCAACATGTATATTAAAGACGTAACTTCAAATATATATCCTTCCTAATACACTGCAAAATATCCTGAGAGGCAACATATAGTTTCAAGTAAAATCAAACATAAATAATGCCCAACAAGAACAGTGCACAAAAATATTGGGGGACTGTGTCACAAATTTTAAGTAACTTCACAAAGTTCTAGTTACATTTCAAAAAGGGTAGTGCATGACAACAATAATAGTATTTTAGAAAGGTGACGTATTCATGTATTTTATTATGAAATGTATGAACCGAGAAAGCATGACCAAATGTAAAATGTATACAGTGAAGGTCTAACAATGAAACGTGTTGTTTACTATCTGTTATCAATTTCCGTGGATGTAAGATTGACATCTGACTAATGTTGAAGTTTTGTGCAACCGTAGGTAACTTACATTAGCGGTTAACATTAGCATTATTATATGGGAAGCAAAACAATACAAAAGTGGGACGAGACAGTGGGGTTTTACAGAGCTTGCACCGCGCTGACATGTCATCTGCACGAATCAATGGACCGAGCGGACGGGCTTCCTAGCGCCACCATATTATTAGCATATGTGCTAGCCGATAGCTTCAGCTCTAGGGTGACGTCTATTATGAGTCATTGACCGTAACAAAGGCTCGTCGGAGAGTCACCAGATGTTATTTCTTGAGGTGCTCTTGCATCGCAGTCGTGCTGCCGTGGTAGGTTATGCCATTATTTTGGCGTTTATAAAATTATAAATTATCATATTATTATAAAATCACCGTTTTGTTCGAACTCTGTTTGAAGTTCCCACACTTAAACATATTAAATAAAACCAGACCACGATCATGTTATCTTGTCATTTGCACTATGCCCGGGAGCAGAATCCGCCATTACTCCAAATAACCTAAATCATGTGACGCGTTAACGCATTTCACGTACGTAGTTGCAGCCCTAAAAGGATCACAGGCGGTTGGTCTTACACTGCACACTGTTTACATGCCAGGTGAAGAGACAAACCTCTCTCTTAAACTCCTTCACAATATGTCGGAGCAGATGCTGATCGAAATCTTCTCCACCCAGGAACGTGTCTCCATTGGTGGACTTCACCTCAAACACGCCCTTCTGGATCTCCAGAACAGAGATATCAAACGTCCCGCCGCCAAGATCATAGACTGCAATTCTGTCAAAGAATGAAGACAGCAATGTTAATTCTTCTTAATTTAATCAAAATAAAAGTCCCAACATTTAAAGGGATAGTTCGAACCCACACAAAAATCTATATAAATGTCTTTCTTCTGCTAAACACACAGGAAGATATTTGAAAGAATGAACCAAATACTTTCCATTCTATGGCAGTAAATGGGTGACGAGGTCTGTTTGATTACTGACATTCTTCCAAATATCTTCCTCAGTTTAGCAGAGGGAGAGCAAATAACAGAATTTGCATGTCTCTTTAAAAATGTCTATTCACAGACAGCCTAATTTGCAAAAAGACTTTGACTAAAGAGTAGGTAAGTGTTTACGAGGATGTAATGTTTACATTTTGTCCTGAGTCTTATCCAGTCCATAGGCTAAAGCAGCGGCAGTGGGCTCATTGATAACCCGCAGCACATTCAGACCGGCAATCTGTCCTGCATCTTTCGTCGCCTTGAGAAAAGACAACACGTTACAAATCACTCATATCACCGGTGTCCATATCTACACACATACATACTGCAGGGGTTACTATAGTAAACGACAGTCGATTGTTGTATACTACAGTATCAAACAGTGAATCAAAAACACTACAAGGAACTTTACTAAAGTAAGTGAACAAGTATACTACAGTATTATTTTATGAGGGACAATAGAATCAAATAAATCAAAGCAATTAAGAATCACAGCCGAAATCCTCATGTTTATAAAAACAAGTAGAGAAGAGAGGAAGTGTTTACCTGTCTCTGAGAGTCATTGAAGTATGCTGGAACTGTGACGACAGCATTCTTCACCGTATGGCCTAAATAACTCTCTGCAAAAGAGACAACCGTTGTTTTGATGGAGTTCTTCTATTTTTTTATGTTCAAATGACTTTGGTCTTCACACTGACGTGAACACAAACTCACCTGCGGTCTCCTTCATCTTCATGAGAATAAACGCTCCGGCCTGACTAGGCGAGTAAAGTTTGCTGTGGGCTTCAAGCCAAGCGTCTCCATTAGAGGCACGGACGATCTTATACGGCACATTTTTCCTGTCAATGACATTACAGCTTATTTACCTGCTTGAATTACAAATGTAAATGTCAAAGGAAGTTAACTGTTATAAAGTTTACACATATTGGACTTGCCTATCTAGCATTTTTTGGCATCTTGGACACACTAAATGTCTTTCATGAATCAATACAAAGCCCTCTGGAGCACTTCATTTTGATTGGCCGATAGTAACATTCAAAGTTCAGGTTTTTCCAAATAACAACCATCTAAAACTGCCTGTGATAGACTTTATTTTCATTAAAGTTTTAGTTATCAAATATCTTACAAATCTTTCTGAACTTCGGCATCATCGAATCGTCGTCCAATCAGACGTTTGGTAGCATAGAGGGTGTTGTTGGGGTTGGTGACAGCTTGACGTTTGGCTGGCATTCCCACAAGCCTCTCGCCATCGGATGTGAAAGCCACCACTGAAGGTGTCGTCCTCGCACCCTCAGCATTTTCCAGGACCTGTTACACAATCACATCACACAAAGTCACTTACTACTTTTATTTTCAACACAGATATTTAGCAAAACTGATTTCTTAAATAAAAGCAAGTCAACGGCAGAAAGAAGATACAAAACCCTCTTTAAAGAGCACTTGGTGGAACATTATGAAGACGAATTTGAAGCAAAACTTGAGAGCGTGTACATTTAAATATGGGAACTTGTAAAGTATTTGCACCGGTACACTAAAATGCATAGCCTTTATTATATTTTATTGCTTTTCTCAGGTACATATTACAATAAAGAACTTGAATCTGATAAGGTTGATGTATAAATTAACAACCTAATTAACAATCTAACTAAGCTGAAGCAAGTTCGCTGATGATAAGGATCAATATTAAATAACAGGAAACGTACAGTCAGCCTGTCATTATATATAAGGCTCCTATATGAGAATGATCAGAATCAGGTCTTGTATCACACAGAACAGCTTTATTCTGCGATAACAACTGACTTGAAACATTATCCTGCGACTAGTCATTACCACATGAGTAAATAATTGTGAACTTGATATGGCTAAAATATTTTTAAGCCGAGTTCCTATCTATATTAACAAGAATATGTGGGGTCTAATGTAGAGCTGCAACTAACGATTATTTTAATAATCGATTAATCTGTCGATTATTTGTTCGATTAATCGATGAATCGGATACAAATTTTTAAAAGCATTAATTTTCAACCCTTTATTGAAAAATAGAACTGACATTGCAAAACATATTTCAAAAGCTTTATTATTACTTATTATATTATTATTACAGCTGGCTGTGGTTTACATGATGCATTTCCCATCAAGAAGCCTCTCATGGTTTGCTGTTTTTTTCTGGAATTTTTTCGGGTCTCTCTGATGGGTCTTTCCTCTACCTCCGCTCTGCTTTTTTAATTTATTTTTTCTCCGCTATGCTGCGCGGCGCGATCAACTTTTTTTAGTCCTGTGACACACTAGATGCGTGGCGTGACCGTTTTTAAATCGGCTCCCATGTTAACAGGTTAGAGCTTGCACACTGCCTGCGTGAGACGAGCCGCACGGAAAACGCGTGCATGCTAGGAATTGAATCGACGCCTATTTTTCACGAGACACGCAAGCGTGTTGGAAGCGTTTCCAGGCAAAATAGAATAGGAAAAGATGTTTATATGTAATTTTGTACACGAATACATATTAATGAATGCCATTTTGATGTTTGAAAGCTAATCATCATTTATTTGATCGTATTTTCAAATTGAATTTCATTAAACCAACATCACGTTACGGGGTTTACATGTCCACTGTAGAAAACATCAGGAGTTAAATCATGTTTATAATGCATTTTTGGAGAAACAACAAGTGAATATTGAAATAAATTATACATTAATATTCCTATTAAGTATGAGATATTATTACTAAAATGTTGCAAATGAATACTCCAATTAACTACTTTTTTCCATAAAATCTTCCTCCAAGAAAATGCTTAGGCTATATCCAATGAAAAGATACATTGCATTGAATGGGAATATTAATTTATGTCCATCTTAAACACATATTGCATAAAGTAAACTCGTGCATCAATTGATTACGTTACATCTTTAATAACATATCTGAGAATCATCTTAATACGAATTGTGGTTCGTATTAAACCCCAAAATGTATTGGTGACTGAATTATTTTTGTTTTTTACGCTCTTAACAATGTGATTAAAAATGGAAAAAAATATGACACACTACAATAACAACGTAGTCTAGTGTGTCATCTGAGTGACGGTCCAACATCAGGTAATAAAGCTACAAAACATTTGGAAATGTTATTTAAATAAACAGACAGCCTACTTACTCATTTTTCGGATTTTGGAAGGTGTAGGTTATGTGAAAAAAGTTTAAACTTGTCGTGAATACAAGACCCTTGTCTGTCGGCGGCCTCCCTCTATGTCACCTATAGCAGCAGCAGCGCGCCAGCGCCGCGTCAGGCACGGTGCTGGTGTGCAAAGATACAGAAAACACGACGCAGCCGCCACAGAGCTGACACGCAACAGAAACGCCACGCTCACGCCACTCAAACATGTGGCGCGCGTTATAGTCGCGCGATACAACGAATCGATAATGAAATTCGTTGCCAACATTTTTAATAATCGATTTTTATCGATTTTATCGATTCGTTGTTGCAGCCCTAGTCTAATGGTATAGTTGAGGAATTGTGTGGTAAATAGGTCCAAAAGTATCTTCCAAAACACAGGATTAATGTAAAGATGAGAACTAAACAATAAAAGTTATATGTTATTTGTATTATTAAAAATTGATATTTTTACTTCATCAATTGTTGGGGTCATACGGAGTAGTGTAAAAAGGAAACAGGGACAATATTAAGGTCGAGTATGTTAAGTCATTTAAGTATTAAACCAGAAACTGACGAATGATAACATTGAAAATTCATCAATCGTCACCACGCTTGAGCACAGAGTCCATTGCAGTGTTTATTATAATCTATCTGTGCGAGTCATTTCTTATTCATGTGCCCTCTTATCAAAATCTAAAAATGCATAAAAGGCCTGAGACACTTTCTAATGACCGGCTGCATGGTTAACGCTTACGTATAAAGCTACCGGACAGTTCAGTATCCTCTTGAATGGCATTACAGTATGATCAAACAAGCTAGCAGCTAACCTTACTGTTACCTTCAAATGCCAGTTCTCCATCAAGATTACACGTGCATTAATCTTAAATGATATAATCACGATGATTTGTGCAAAATTATTTCATAAATGAATCGCAGGAAAAAGGAATGACATTATTGTCAAAAGCCCCAAAACAGGCAATGATTCACCATAATCACAATTATTTCAATGAGCATTAATCATCCGCTTAACTTTAAGATCATGACAGCTCTGGCCCTGATCTTTATCCAGCAGATGGACGTTAGCTTACCTTTGCTTGTTTGCCCTCCATGACAGCCACACATGAGTTTGTGGTCCCCAGGTCAATACCGATGACAGCTCCTTTGATCGCCTCCGAACTGAAAAGCACATTAGACAACATCATGTAAAAAAAACGTATAGACACAAATCACATTTTTAACAAAGTTGTAGAACGCGACTCACGCATAATGACGCCTGGCTGTAGTCTGCAGAGTCTGTTGAGTCAATCCATTCCAACAGGCCTAGAAATAAAGAGAACCGTTATCAGTACTTATGAAAGTATGTGTAGATATGGTATTTACACCCATGTTATTGTTACGACATCATATTAACGTTAACATTTAAAAGAACTTGCTTCAATAACTCAACAGATGAGAAACTGACCGACACAAAGCCAGTCTGACCATGAGCAAACCTCCTAATGAACTAAAGGAGAATCACGTGCACTACACTGACTTTCTACAAGGCAAGCCAAGTTTATTTATATAGCACGTTTCATACAAAATGGTTATTCAAAGTGCTTTACATAAAACAAGGAATTTAAAAACCTTTAAAAGGTTTTATAACGGGGACACTGAAATACACGGTGTACTTATTAACAAAAGACTCCGATGAAGACACATCCCATCCTAGGATAGGATACAGGGGGAGGAGATGTTTCAGGGACACTTCATCAAGGTCATACAAACCCACCGTGTTTGAATCCACAGACCTTACAATGAATGACCTCCACAGCAATTTCATACAAACCACCCGAGACACGAGGCCCGTCCAAGTGTACAGGCCAGATTTCATCAGTTTATCTTCCGGCCACTCTTACAACATGTGACGTGCGTTCTTCCATAGCGATCAGTTCATTATAAAACGCTCCAGTCAAACGTCACACATGCCCATCAGATCTTATTGCCAAACCCAGTGCACTGACAGGTAACGTCACGTCGCACCGTAACATCTACACATCACATGAGTTCTAAAACAACACGCACGCGGACACTGGATAAAACATCAAGGAGATCTCGAATGCAGCAGTACAGTAACACTCACCTGCTTTATAACACGAGACACATCGCTGGAGGTCCTCTGAGAAACCGACGCATGTCTCACTGCTGTTCTCGCTGCTGACAACATATTGCGTGAATTTCAATTCAACCTCAATAAACGTATCGTGGCAGATGTTTGTAAATCAGTTGAATGTCTGATAACAGATCTACTGTGCGGTGTGCGGAGTCCCCGGAGTGCCTGCTACGCCTGTTGTCTAACTAGGACTCTTCTCGAATTATCCAACACCACATGGCCATCGGACGGACCCCGCAGGCGGCCGAAGCGCGCCTGAGCATAATTGTAACTTCAAAAACAATCATATTGGTGCCGGATTTCATCGTTTAGTATGGGCTGTGCGCAATGTTTACGCGAACGTACATGGATTTAAATCTTACGCAGTATTTTAAATATGGCTGTGACAAAATACACACGCGTGCATAAGGCATGCGCACGGATGTCCCGTAAAGACGGCACTCGTGAAGGTCAAAGCAAAACGTTGCGTAGTTATTACATCATACAGCTGCTCCGTCATGGCTGTCCTCGCGTTCTTCATCCTGTGCTTCTTCTCTATATTGTTAGTTCGAAAGAAAGTCATAATTATCAAACTTGTTTGGAATAAATAACAGTTCGTCTTTTCGTTATGATAATGCGTTACAATTCTAATATTATGCCAATTTAATTTAAATGGTTCATGTGATTAATCTTAGCATTATATTACTTGAATAAAAAGGTTTGGAAAGTCTACAGTTTGTTTAGGGCTGTTTAAAAACAAAGTTTGTCAGCCCAGCAATTCTAGCATCAGCTAAAATGAAGTTCACAGTGCACAACGATTTTAATAGCATGATCAATCTTTAAAAAGACATAATGCGGGATTATACCAGTGGATTTGACTCCATTACGGCAGTATTGACACAATTTATATCGTGTGCAACGACGTTAATGCAGTTCAGACTTGGATGACGTATTCGATGACGCAAGGTTGACGATGATGACATGTTGGCTGTTGTTTGTCATCGTTCAGTTGTTCATTTATGCCTTTTAAGAAACGTGTAATATGTTTTGTATACTTAATAGTACAAACCTACTGTCATATTTTCATAGAACATACCTACTGTAAAATATTTTCATAGTCCATGCCCACTGTATCATATTTTCCTAATATTGTATTCTGTATTTATTCACTGTATATTCTGCACTTGCTAATGTCACTTCTGGTTAGACCTAAACTACATTTAGTTACACTGTACTTGTATGCAATGACAATAAAGTCTAATCTAAGTGTCAGTGGTCACCTGCAACATGCGTTCTACAGTATATTAAAGGGATTAAAGGGCCTATATGCAACATGAACACACAATAAAATATTTTGAGAAATGTACAATGGGGTCAATCATCAACATTCTTCAAAGTATCTTCTTTTGTGTTCTTTAAAAGAAAGAAAGACATGATGATGAAAGAATTTTCATTTTGGGGTTAATTGTCCCTTTAAGAGATCATACACTTTAGTAGCCTGTCCTGTGTGTTACCCTTCAAAAGGATCAGTTTAGTGAAATGTTTCTCTTGACTTTACAAACCGTTTGATCTGCTTAAATGTCTGGAACTTGTTTAGAAGACCATATAACTAATGCAATATAAATTATAGGATAATCATATACATTATAATGATATACTTTTTGTACTCTTTTATTTCTAGATTAAAATGTTGTTGAACAAAAATATTTTTAAAAGAATGACTTGGACTCAAAAATGAAGAGAAAGCCCTCAATAAGAGTCCAGAATGGATCATTCAACATGCATCTCAGATTGAGAGATCCAGTAGCTGCTTGACAAGACGACAAATTCGACATTTCTACATATTCTACACAACGTGACTACGTTGAGATGATCAATTATAACAATTTGGATTTATTTTGGATTTGTTTAGGAACAACATGGTCTCCATAGCGTGTCATTCCATAGTTTTAATGAGTTTAGTTTCATTATAAAATATTAATAAGGAAGTGACCCTAAACCTTTGATGTAAAAATAAGTCATGTTGTAACAACAAAACCCCTTAAATGCCATGTCATAAGCACTGGTTAAACCATTGTGATTCATATTCAAATTAAGCTTCTTTGTGTATTTCTGGGGATAAATGCACATTTTAAAAAGTGCTCTCCCTGAGAGGTGGCAAAATATTAAAAAGAAAATTCTGCATGTGCAAAAACACGAAAATTTAAACAAAGTATTTTGTTGTATGGACCGGTTTGGGAACTCTTTACTCTTCTTGACTCTTCAGCTATAGTTTGGTCTCTACATTCACAGGTAAAGTTTATGTTTTTAATTCTATATATTGCAAAATCTGTGTTTATTTAGAGATAATTTGGTGCTTATACATTTAATCAGTTACAGAAGTCTGGACAAAATCATCTCAAATGAATGAAACAACATTCACAAGCAAATTGTTGATTCACAAATACATAGGAAAAATTGCGCCCCAAAAAATACAGTTTTAAAAACGTACATGTTTTTGTCACAATATATGGAAACTTTTAGCATTTTGGGGAAGAATCAGGTAATGCGATTTTGACTCTGAAATTCTTGTTGTGGGCAAAAAACAATGTCATACTATCTATTGCGTAGGGTGATTTTGGAGGTAGTGAGGCGCCCCTGTGCATATCAGTGTCTCCATGACAACCACTGTAAACCATCAATGCCAACACCAGCTATAGGTCAGCTGAAGCTATTTCTTCATTTTCATTTCGCGAGGACTATATATGAGGAACGTCTACCGCAAACAGACAAGCCGAAAACTCTTTGTCATCTTTGCAGAGTTGAACTGAATGAGGCCTGGTTCATGTTTTGTGAACCTCATCACAAACCTCCATCAGCACTCTTCATGGATGACCAACACCACTCTAGTGAGGTCAGTGATGATGTCCCTCAGAAGTAACAGAACCTGCAGTATTTATCAGTCATAATGGATGACTAACCAACCAAGAGAGTGGGACAATGTTTAATGGAAGAGATGGCATTGCAGCATGTTAGCTTCTTGCATGTGCTATTTGTATCAGTGAGGCGGAGAGCATGAGCGCGGTCTATATTTGACACGCAAGTGTTTAGTTTACCCGTTTAGTGTGGAGTCAGCTGTGTCATATGGACGCACCGTAATGTGAGACGGGCCTGAACTACTTCCTCGCTTTACACCTGACACCTACCCAGACAACCTGCAGCCAGGCTCCACAATCTTTTCACCCACCGCAAGGGTCGACCCCGCTTCTCAGTTCCACTTCATGTGAAGAAGACATTCAGTCTAAGGAGGAGAGCAGGAAAGACTTGCTGGGCACTCTCTCTGAGAGGGGACGGGAAACGAGGTGGGGGAATTGGTCTTTATAACATCCTTTAGCCTTGGTGTTGTCAACCCAGTGGAATTGTTATTGGTCCCTCCACACTAGCAGGACACACCGGTAAGGCTCCGCTTTGAGGAACAGGTGCATTGTTAGCGGCCGTGACAATATCTTGTGCTTCTTAAGCTGAGGTGTGGCATTTAACTGCTTGAAGAATAGATTTGTGTTGTGCTTATATTTCATTGGCTTCTCTATGCAAATTTTCTTCACGTTTATATAAAGAAGATTGTATTCTTGCTCATGTTTGAAGGGCAAACATTACATGCTTGTGCCAAAAATACAGCTGGCATTAGTGGTGATATTGAGACATCTTGTGTGTATCACTGTTGTTTATGCTCCTCTGGCTCCATGACATTAAAGTGATAGTTCACACCAAAATACAAATGCGCTCATCATTATTTACTCTCATTAGGGTCAAAAGCAGATATTCTGAGCAATGTCTCAGTGGTTTTGTGTTCATACAATGGCAGTCGATGGGGTTTAGTGTTTTTTGGTGACCAACATTTTTCAAAATGTCTTGAATGACATGAGGGTCAGCGAATAATGTAAGAACTTTCATTTTTGGGTGAACTGTCCCTTTAAGCCAGAATCAAATAATTAATTAATAGACACAGTATACCGTATATATTGCTTATATTTTCTGCATAATTTGTGTAAATTTGTATTATTCTGTAACAGAACAATTTTGGAATTTATTTGAGATCCTTTGTTAATTAAAGTGATCCCTCACCCACAAATGTAAATTCTGTCATCATTCACTCACCCTAGAGTTGTTCCAGATTTTGGCCACCATTGACTCCCGTAGTAGAACATTTGCTGTATAAAATTTTTAGTCCTGTTGAACACAAAAGAAAACATTTTTGATGAATGTAGAAAGCCAAACAGTTCTGAGGCACTTTTCACTGCCATTTTTCCCACCATGGTCATCAGAACAAAGACATTTAAGATTGTGAACAACTTGAGGGTGAGTAAATCATGACAGAATTTTCATTTTGGGGTGAACGGTCCCTTTAAGACATGATTCTTACTATTGTCATTATATGTAAGAACAACATGAACACATTTTCCAGCTCACTATGCACAAATGTCATTTTGATGTTCATGGTCTGTTGACTGTCTAATATAAGGGCTTATCAGCCACTCATCGTGCTAATAAGAGAAAGATAAATGTTTGTGATTGATGAAAACGTTTAGCGAATTATGCTCGTTGATTTGGAATACCACTTTTGTGATGCCAGACACCTGAAAGATTTATCCTGTACCATGTGTTTCTAAATCCAACACACAGACGGCACAACCAAATTAGCTCAGAGCTCTGCTCAGGTTTCTTTACTGAGTACCAGTGAAAGGAAAGTAAAGGGTTTCAATCCACAGCATTGCCATATGGATCAAAGTAACCTACAGTGAACACAGGCTTGTTTACATAGTGTAGACTACAAAGACTACAATTACAATAAAGAAATGAAAAAATAGGGGTTGTGTGTGACAGATCTTGAAAGTATGGCAATGTTGGAGTATTTGTGCACAAGCTTACCACAGATATGCACTTTTACATTTGCAATAAAACACATTTATTTCCAGTAATTCTTTACTTACTTGTAATTTTTCTTGTTTGTTTCAGTGTCTCCATCTTACTGGGCTCATCTACATTCATTGGAGACACCTGAAACATGGCAGAGTAAGAGATAGCAATTTAACGTACAGTTTGTCCAACCTAATCTCACAGGAATTTTTATTTATTTCAAGATTGTGGCTAATACGCTGTGAATCGCACAACACGAACAATTGCTAGAAAAAATGCAACACTAAAGCCCCAACCCTAACCCCGCCCCTAAACCTAAGGTGACAAGATCGTACAAAAATGTATGAATTAGATCGTATGAATTCATACAGCCAAAATAAGCCACATCGTAAAAATAGTTAAGATTCTGCCGAGATTGTGTTCATTTGTCCCTCTGAAATCTTAAATTTTCAGTTCGTATCTTTTCTGTAAAAACTCGAAAATCAGGTATTGAGCTAGTACATAAACAATCAGTGTTGAAAACTCTCTCCTTAGATTCGCTTAAGAGGACTAGGTGTTGTAATTCCACTATTCAGCACAGTTGAATTGCCCAATAGGACATGTCCCACGCTTATGAGTTATAGAGGGAGCAGTCAAGAATATGATTTTAGGAAAAGGAGGTCTGAGGTTTCACTGGGTAGTCATCCTCTGTGTTTGGGGGAATAATGATTCTAGAAATACATAAATATCTTTCCTTGTTATTATCAGAGAGACATCACATGAGTTGTGATCCCACTTTCATCACATCCACCTGGGTGAAAGATGTCTTTTGGTGAGGTGCTGCTGATATTGCCCTTTGTATGGTTCCTAATCAATGCGGCATCATCATCAGTTGTGCACACCTCAGCCTCATTGGGTGTTTCAGCCCTTTATCACAAGACACCCTCAGCCAAGGGAGGCCCAAGGGAGGCCTGTCCTCTGATTCCCACTTCCTTAAGCAGCCTTTTAGTGGAATTGGAAACAAAGCCTCTGCCGCCTACTTTTACCAGGAACCCTTTCACAGTCCATCCCTGCTCTTCCGCCTCCGGCTGAAGGAGATTCTTTGTTTCAAATGCTTCAACTATTAGGACTGTCCTACTGGAGCTGGACCACAGAGTCTGGCCGCAGGTTGGTCGCTGCGATTTCCAAGGTTAAAGTAAGTCTTTGGTTTAAATCAACTCGCATTTCCCCCCTGGCTCTACTCAGCAGGCCTGAATCGGGGGTTAAGGGCTTGGCCCACGTTTTCTGCCCCCCCCCGAATAACCTTTGCCTTTTTAGCGAGTTAGCCTGGGCGTTTTGGGGCATGGCATTTGCTGCCACTCTCTTGTTCTCCACTGCTACAGCCAAGCACTTTAGTACTTGATTGTGGCGCCATGTGTATCTCCCCTGTGTCAAGCTCTTCTTACAACCCACAAGAATATGATTAAGGTTTGTTGGAGCTGCACATAGTGCATCTTGTACATACCAAACCTGCTAATTTGTTGGTGAGGGCAGCACATCATATGAATCTCTTATGATAAAACTTAGCCTGTTTGTTTCCATACTCCACAGATACACAGATGTTGATTTTGCACCACAGATACGGATTTTGCGCCGTTCAATGCATTACCACCTCATCCAACGTCATTGCTGGGCATGAGAGACCGGTGCATCTACTTTCTTCCTCTTGACACAAACCTCCTCCAACCAGGCGACATTTTTCCTTTGGTGTCACTTTTCGCCATGCTTTTTTGCCTTTTTTTGGTTGATGCCAAACCAAGTCCCCCTCTGCCATGGTGAACTTGTCCCACAATGTCCTTATGTCTGAGTGATGCCTTTGGATCTCCTACCACTGTTGTTGGATTCCGTTTCCTCCCTGTCGCTACTGTTGGAGAAGAATCTCTTACACAGGGATCACAGGATTCTTTGAGCATCATCTCTAACCTTGTTTTAGTGCATTTATATTCCTCCAAAAGACTTGAAATGGGAAGAGAGAGAGCTCCATTAACGTACAGCCTTATGTTGCTAAGGCATCTTGGCAGCCCAAGCTATTTCCTCACTTGTGTACTCAGCAATCTCTCCAGGTTCCCGGCATGAGACACCGTGAGATCATACATTGAAATTGGCCACATCAGGCGTGGCAATAATAAAAATTGGAAGCACCAGAGTTTCAGCTTCAGAGGAAGAGATGTCTTATTGCTTTTCTTTAGTCCACTGGCTGTCACTTGCCTGCGTTGTTGTACCTGTTTGGCATCGTTAAGGTCTGCGGTGTACCACCGTCCGAGGCTTTTGATGGGTTTTCCGTGACCGTTGGTTTGGGCTCACCCTTTATACAGAGCCTGTCATTGGTAAGCCGACCCTTGACAATAGAAATACTGTCGGATTTGCTGGGCTTGACCTCCACTTGTGCCCAACTAATGTTCTCCTGGAGCTTATCCAGCAGCCGCTTTCTAAATGCACTTTGGTTGTTGTAATGGCTGTCATCTCATCTGTGTATGCCCTGATTGGAGGTAGGTGCAACACATTTTTCAAACGCTCTCCTCCAACCACCCAACGAGATGCCCGGATTATTATTTCCATTGCCATTGTAAAAGCCAGTGGTGAAATTGTGCAGCCTGCCATTATGCCAACATCCAGCTGTTGCGATGTGGTGGTACTATACTGTGTGGTAAAGAAGAATTGGAGAGCCTGAAAATATGACTTAATCAGCTTATTTTTCTGCTCTCGAACGTGGAAGAAGTCAAAGGCTGCCCACAGCAGCTCACTTTTTGCTATTTGCAACTGGTTGCCAGATGGTCTTAGCATGTTCCAAACATCCAGAGCACCCCCCTATGCCTGCCTTCTGCACTGAAGTGTCAATAAAGTTGTTACTCTTCAGAAATCCTGAGAGTCTATTGGCCACAACGCTGAAGAAAATCGTACCTTCCACAGAAGAGGCTTATTTGGCAAAACTGGTCAATAGATGAGGAGTTTTTCTCTTTGGGGATCAGTATGCCTCTTGTTCTTCTCCAGACCTTTGGTATCACCTGCTTTTGGCATGCCACAGCCATTAAGCTCCAAAGGTACTTCAACACCCCAGGGAATTTCTTGTATAGCCTGTATGGTATACCGTTGGGTCCCGGAGCTGAAACTGATCTTGGCCGTTTTAATGCACTCTCAACTTCGCTCCATTTAGTTGGCCTTGTGTCCATCTGATGTTATGGTTGCTTTATTGGTGGCATGTCCTCTGGAATGGAAATTGGCTGCTGCCTCTAATTGTCGGAATATGTTTTCCATAGGTGTTCCTCAAGATCTGTTATATGTACGTTAAGGGTCCCAGTTTTCTCCTTGCTAAAGATGTAACTACTGTGGATCTATGCAGAAAGCGGTCCTTTTTCTTATGTTGCATGCTCAAGCTCTCTGCTCTTCGCAGTGAGGCCAGGCGACTTTTAATATCACTGTGTAGTACCTCTAGGCCCTTACCCTTCCTCTTCTGTGGCCTTCTTCCACTCTTTCCTCAGGCTCCTCCGTTCTCTCACAAGTATGTCAATTTATTTTTGTCTCCTGGACTTATTTCGGCCCATCGTCTCTGTAATAAAGTTCCATAGAAGGGAAGGAAGGAGGCGGGAACCGGCGACATTCAAACAATAAAACTTTAATTAAACAAACAATAAACACGGAAGTAAAGACCGGCAGCCACCTCACGGTCGTCTGCTGGCGATAAAACAAACACAAACTTCACACATGTTCGGGCCCGTCCTCTCTCGTCAATAGTCCTGCCAGTCGTCCTTTTAAGCTCCCGATCTCCTCCGTGAATGATGCGGAATCGGTGCGCGTACAGCTGATTGCACTTATCACTCACGCCACCGGCCCCGCGTCACAGCTCTCGTCCCGCCTTCCTCACAACAGTTTCCTTCTGTGACCTTGGGTTCTTGCTTTTCACTCCAAATCTCTCCACTCCAAATCTTTCCCCCATCTTCTCCAGTTTTCTTTCAACATCTGCCTTTGGCCTGCTAAAAGCTGGACGAGATCCAAGTCAATGGTTGCCCATTCTTTGTTGCAGGATTTAGGCCAAATTATCTGAGGTCTTCCATCCATTTTTCCTTTCTACTGCTTGCTATGTAGTCTTCAGTTTGCTGAATGCTGGTAAGTTTATGCCTGTTTGGGCTTCATCTGGGGTTCTGATACCCTGTGAGCTGTGGTGCTTGTCCCGCCACTGGGCTTCACCTGACTGATTTGCCCTACCTCTTGAGAAGTATTGGTCAATGCGAGGCCCCTCACTAAGCTTCTCAGGCACTTTTTCCTGCTCTGATGGATTTTAAGACCTTTCTCTGATGTGACCTTTGTTCAGCCACAAATGCATCTCTGTATTTTCTGTCCTGTTGTTCCAACTTCTGCTT
Source organism: Barbatula barbatula (assembly GCF_947034865.1). Taxonomy (NCBI): domain Eukaryota; kingdom Metazoa; phylum Chordata; class Actinopteri; order Cypriniformes; family Nemacheilidae; genus Barbatula; species Barbatula barbatula. The sequence continues at coordinate 21,167,375 of NC_136781.1, read as the reverse complement.
TGCTGATCTCCTGGTTCATTATAATTTCTATTCCTTGGTCTGTTGCCAAGTGATCCGCCGATGAGTCATCTTGCGCCCCCGCTCTCGCAGACTCCAGGGGTATTCTTCCTTTTGTGTTTTTTGTGGCCATATGTAGGTGGACCCATTACGCTTTAGTAATGGATCCTGCCGACATTGGTAGCTAGCCCATGTCTGCCCCGGTGGGGTCTATTCCCTACTAACAGGAGTTTTTCCAGGCTGTCACCAGGTATTTTCCTGGTTGTTAGCTGCCCTTTCACAGCAGTCACTAGTTTTACCAGAGTGTTCAGATTCACTTAATAGGACTAGGTGTTATAATTCCACTATTTAGCACAGATGAATTGCCCAATAGGCCATTACCCACGCCTAATGCATGGCAGAGGGAGCAGTCAAGAATATAAATGTATCTTTAAGCTTAACATTACTGTAACAACACAGACAGATAGTTGATGGGGATGTTACAGTTACAATATATACACTGAGCTTTCCAGTAAGATCTCAAGGAAAATGTCAGTTGTTTTTCAGCACATAAAGTTACATGCTGTTTTATGTTTCAAAAAGAGATGGCGATAGTGAGGCAAAAGTGGCAGCTTCAGGACCATTATTTCAATACATGTGCATTAGATATGTTTACAGTATATGCTGTCATAGAACTGTGACCACACGTTATCACGCTGTGGTGTATGTTGTTTTTTCAGAGTCCAGAAAAAAACCTCAACCATGTCTCTAACAATCTCCTCATGCTCACGGGAGACGTCGTCTTCATCTTCATCATCCTCTTCATCCACTACAGTGCTTCAGCAGAGACACTCCAGTTTAGTACATCCTGTCTGCATCAGCCCTCAGATGGTGAGAACAAAACAAACAAACACACACAATGTTGATGTTTATCAAGTTCATTTGTTCAGTTTTGTGTGATGTTACAAACATCTTGTACAACTTTTGGGAGTAATTGCTGTAAATGAATCAGATGTGGCCTAGTGGTTAGAGCGTTGGGCTTGTGGTCAGAAGGTTGCTGGTTCAAATCTCAGTGCCAGCAGGTCATGACTGAAGTGCCCTTGAGCAAGACAACTTACCCCTGATTGCTCTGCAGAAATGTGACAAAAAAACTCAGAGAAGTCCATAATTCTCGATGGTCCATTTAATGAGAGGACCCATCACAGCTTCATACATGCACACAAAATAATGGTGCGCTTTTTCACAGCCTTCTACAATGCTTTACTGCCCCCTGCTGGACAAATCTCAATATCCACATACAACAGTTGGTGGCGGGATATCTTGTATAAAAATACAAGACTAATCCCAACCCTAAACCTAAATCACGTGAAAGGGCAGCACAATCTGATGGTAGCTGCGTGTGTCAGAACAGCAGAGAACGATAATTTTCTCAATCACCCAGTCAAATCCAGCCTACTTGCGGCCTAAGCTCCTCCCACTTGCAGTTTGTGTGGTTAACTCCTCCCATCTTCAGTTCTCCGAGCTATCCCTACATGAAACATATCCCACAGCACATTACTTTTCTACAGCACATTACCATTTAAATGGAAAACAGTACATTACTGTGAGATTACAGCAATTGGTTTTATTCACTGTGTAGGTTCAGAGCTCAGCACAGTGTTCTGGAAAAACAGGAGTGTCTCCAACCTTTGTGAAGGTAATACAACAGTTAGGTGATATTTATTGTGTCTGTTTTAGCCGTGCTTTGATTTTTCTGATGGTTACGCTGTATATTCAGATCATGTTGTGTCTGTAGTGTCTGCATGATGTGAGTACAGTAAAGGGTCAGCTGGTGGTTCTGGAGTGCCGGATCAGAGGAACTCCTCCACTTCACGTGTCCTGGTACAGAGAAGATCAACAAATCATCGACTCGGCAGACTTTCGTATTCTTAGAAAGAGTGAGTGAAAGCTCATGTGATGCTTTACTTGTACCTGAAATTCATCAAAATTCATATGAACCACATCTGTCCCAAAAAAGCACCACTGCAGTACCGCTTATGACTTAGGTCTAGTTCATATTTGCTATAAAAACTAAGCACCCTTTATTCGTAATTTGCTTTCAGAGGCAAGTTCAACTTCTGTTCCCGGTGAGTAGACTTTTCTCTTGGACACATAATGGATAGATGCTGAGTGACAAACATGTGTATTCTCTGTGACTTTCAACTTCTCTCTGTTTGTATTGCAGAGGAATTGTGCACCTTGGTCATTACAGAGGCGTATCCTGAAGATTCTGGGATGTTTCAATGTACAGCATCAAATCATAATGGATCAGTGTCATGCAGTGCCATTCTTGAAGTCTATACAGGTAACCTTATGAAGAAAGACGCGTGCTGATATATGCGGTATTACCTACTTATGTATGTGCGCATATTAATCTCATAGAGAGAGAGGGAGAGCTTCGTTCACTTGACACATCATGATTTATGAAAAGTAAACCATCATAAATAATCAGATCTCTCAAAGAAAAATCTGAAATGTAAAGGAAAGCAAACTAATGTGTATTCATCTCACCGTGTCCTCTGAAGATCTAGAAGAAGTTTTGGGAGATGAAGATGTAAGCTCAGCTGGACTTGAGCAGGATGATCTTACCTTTATCCCTCCTCCTCCCGAATGGCCTGACAGCTCTGAGGAAGAGAACACAACTCCATTGGCAGGGTGAGAGATGTCAAGCACACAAACAGCACATACAGAATGCCAAAGAATCGTTTTTAAAGCCCAGATGAGGACTGGGTCTGTGTTTTTATGATGGCTTCTTTTAGCAGCTCTTGTAGTGTGATGCTGATATTCTACCTCAGAGTTCAGCATGTGTTGTGAGAGGACCACTGTTCTGTCCACAGAGGTTTCAAGGTTTCCTTTGGCCAACTGTAGAAACCTTTAGAGTTTCTTAAAGGCATAGTTTCTAAATTCTGTCATCATTTGCTTCCGCAGAACACAAAAGAAGATATTTTGAAGAATGTTGGACCCATTCAGTGCAAGCTTGCACTTACAGAAGTCAATGGGGTCCAGTGCTGTTGGTTACCAACTTCCTTCAAAATATCTTCTATTGCTTTCTGCGGAACAAAGAATAGAGGTTTGCAATGACAAAAGTGGGAGTAAATGATAACAGAATTTTGATTCATGGGTGAACTATCACTTTAACTTGGGTTTGCGGCTGTGTTTGTCACTGAATTTTCAGATGTTTAGATTTATGGTTTTGTAAGCGCAAGGGCTTTTAGAGAGGTGTTGTCGTGCTGCGTCGCATCCAGTGTGGACAAAATGTAAAATTATAATGGATACTAATGCATTCTATGTAAGGGATAATGTACAGGCAGACGGTTGTTATCGCAGAAATAACAACCAGCGCAAAGCGGAGGGTTTTGTATCACACTGGGGCTTATTTCACGATAACAGCAGGCTGCTTGTTTGTTGTTTGTTCCTTGTTCAACGTTCAAATGTCACGAACAGGCAATTTGGTTTTATAATTTGTGAATATAATGTCATATATGTTATTAAAAGACATACGAAAAAAATGCTCAAAATGATTTGCTGCATCCGGGGTGTTATTCCTTTTGAGAGGTTGTTATCTGGGAATAACAAACCTGCAAATGTCGCTACTGGCCAATCAGAATCAAGCATTCCAACGAGCCGTGTAATAATGTGTTTTATCATGTCGCGCCGAATCCTCATGAACATCAGTTTACTGTGACCTGTCTGTTTACTCAGGACTGGTGTCAAGTGTTATTCTAACATATCATGTTGTGTGTCAGTCCATCTTTGCGTTTTCTAGTGAATATTATTGCACTCGAAGAGCAATCAATGAGATGATGATCCTTGTAAATGTGCCGCCAAATGCCACATTTCACATAAGAAATATGTCACATGATGTTACTGTGGTAGATGACTATATGAAAGAGTCAAAGTCAAAGTGCTAATGCAGCCTGTGATTGGTCAAATGCATGACACACAATAATAATGGGATATTCCACCGATTGTCATCATTACTCTAATTTCAGACCTGTAATACATTTCTTTGTTCTGTTGAACACAAAGTAAGATATTTGGAAAAATGTCAGCAACTACCATAAAGAAAACATGAAAGAACAGAAAATGATTCAATGAGTTTTCCTACTACAGTGGTCAATGACTATGTTTTCATGCACCCCCATAATGCGATTCTAATAGGATTTTGGCAATACAGCGATTTCCCTAAACGCAATAATTCGATTTAAATAATGTAGTTAAGATCATATTGGCAGTAAGCATTATCTTAGTAACATATGTGGCGCAATACTACTACTACTATGGCCGTTCATGTTGAGTGGCCTCTGCCAGCTCGCCATATAGCAAACTTTTTGGAAGGCGAGTGTCATTCATTCGATTAATATGCGCGATCCAGCGGAGGTGGCGTTCACGAAGGATGGTGTACAAGTCACTAGAACCAGTTCTCTCTAGTATGACAGAGTTTGTCGCATGACCCTTCCAGCATACACCCAGTATGGAACGCAATGTTTTTGCCTCCTGTATGTTGTCCATGTCTCACTTGCATATAGTAAGGTGCTTAGTAAACAAGCATGGTATACACGGACCTTAAGGAGTAATGAGAGGTTCTTGTTGTGCCAAATGCGCTTGCTCAGTTTTCAAAACATTGATGATGCCCTCCCAATACGCATGTCAAGCTCTGCGTCAAGATTATTATTGTTTGATACCGTGGAACCCAGGTAGATGAATTTGTCTACCACAGATAGACATGTGTTGTTAATGTATACTGCAGGGTTTAGAGTTGCAGGCTGGGCAAGAATAACTGTCTTTTTAAGACTAATCTGCAAACCAAACTCAAGACATGCAGCGGCAAAAGATGAGCAGAGTAGTTGTAGATCTGCCTCTGAGTGGGCAACAAAGGCAGCATCATCAGCATAAAGCAGCTCATGTACCAGAACATGGTGTACTTTAGTCTTTGCCCGCAGTCTGGCCAGATTGAACAGTTTGTATTGAGCTGCGGGTGTGTAAAAGGATACCTGAGTCATCAGGGAAGGCGTGGCGTAGAAGGCGGGGCAGAAAAGAAGATTCCGAAGAGGGTAGGAGCAAGGATACATCCTTGCTTTACCCCACACCTTATCTGGAACTCGTCTGAGCGAGTGCCTTCAGATTGTACAGTTGCCTTCATGCCCTCATGAAACTCAATGATCACCTTCAGTAACTTTGGAGGGCAGCCAAGTCTTTGTAGGATGAGAAAAAGTCCAGATCGACTAAGGTAGTAAAAGGCCTTGGTCAAGTCCACAAAAACAAGAACAGAGGTTTATGCTGTTCAATACACTTTTCCTGTAGTTGACAGACACAGAACACCATGTCTGCTGTGGAGCGGCCAGGACGAAACCCACACTGACTTTCAGGGAGGATACGTTCAGCAAGGATTTGTAGACGTGGTAGAATAGTGTGAGCAAATATCTTGCCAGCAAGACTGAGCATTGTTACAGTCTGCACGGTCCCCCTTGTTTTTATAGATGGTGATGATGTTGGCATCTCTAAGGACATCTGGGAGATATCCACTGTTCCAGCACATCTCAACCAGATGATGTAGGACAGAGGCAAGGACATCATCGCCTGGCTTATAAGCCTCAGGGGGGAGGCCATCAGAGAGACTTGAGACTTGTTATTTTTCATTGATTTAATTGCAGATTTGACTTTCCTTAATGGTAATGTCTGCATCCAGATCAGACATGGTGGGGAGCTTAGGAACAGCAGCAGTTATTGCCAGTAAGTTGGCTGTGACAGGCTGAGCATAGAGAGGTCTGTAGTGCTCTGCCCATCTTGCCAATTGAGATTCCAAATCAGTCAGAAGTTCGCCTGATAGGGAACTTAGTGGAGAGGATTATTTAGGGACTGGGCCCAGGGCTTCTTTCAGACCTTCAAAGACACTTTGGATGTTTCCAATGGATTCACTTGACTCAATACGGTCACACAGTGTCCTCCACTGTGCCCAGAGACATGTCCACAATGCCCTAAACCAAGGGGTCCCTAAATCATTCCAGATGGGCCTCAGTTCTATATGGGAACAGAACGTATGTTCCAGCATTCTATGGACCATTTTGTAAGATGTAAACAACACTGATCCAAAGGCAATCTTCTATAATGATCTATCATTAAATAAATCTTTGGTTGAATTCAGATGATTAGTTTAAGATGGTATGTTTGAAGTTTTGTGTCATGAATTTTCTTCGATTGGGCCACGAAACGATGAATTTGGGTTAAAATGTCAATATTGTCGTCATTGGTTAAATTAAAGTATATTGACTACTTGTGATTATATCTAAATATAAAATGTAATCAAAATACAATTACAACATCAATTTCATTTACATAAAAATAACACAAGGACATGATGCACATTGCCACGTAAATGTGTTAGCTAAGCCAACCTAAATAGAGCATTATAAAGTCTGCTGTACGCTCTCCGTGGCATTAGATGAACATGAATAATATATAAATAAATACACACTTCATTCAAACTAGTTTTGTTTCATAAAATATGATATAATTAACATCCAATTCAGTATAACAACTTAAATTTGAAATGAAAACCAAAGTGAGGTGCAAATCAAAACCTTTGTTATGTAAAACAGAGGACAACACTAACTGGACACAGGTTTACAAAAAATTACAACCTTCATATGAGGCGATATTCTAAAACATGCTATCGTTAAAGTCATAATAGGCTAGATGTTTGTTTCTCTGCATTGTCTTAATGTTGAATAGGTCGAGTCTCTGGAATGGTGAAGTATTTTGGGGGCGTGTGCCTCCTGATCTCATGACTCGCATAGTTTTCTATAGATAAACAGCGTCCATCATTCAGGCCAACCGGATTTCATTGAGTGAAGGGATGCCAGAGAATAGAACCCTTACCGACCACTTTACATGCGGTTAAACCTAAAGTCATTTGAACAGACAGGTAAGCACAAATCTAGAACCATTTCACTGCCACCAGAATCTCAATACACGGCTTACTCTGCTTGTTTACTGTTTTTAAGACTCATCATTCTGCTGTCTTGCCTGATTTACTTGATCATCTGAAATGTGATGTATAAGATGTGTCATTTGTGTGAGCTCCGGACGGCCGTATGTACATTTGACCTTATCTCTGATGACCTTATGGATTATGTCTTTCACGATTTATACAGTAGATGGAATACTGAAGGTCAACTGGATTGAGGCAGGATTTGACAGCCTTTGTTTTGTGATTCTCTGTCTTGTTCTTTCGATACGATTGGATGTACCGTATATACACGTTTGGCATTGCATGTTGTGTTATGCACATTTCTTACTTACATTTCTTACCTTATTAAACGCTCCCAGCCAAAGAACACTGAAATGTTTGTTCCCATCTTTATTCAACAATCACAGCCATTGACTGAAAACTTTAACAAACGCTAGCTTAACTCTGCAGAGCTAGACAAAGCTATTCCCACTTATAATTCATGAAAAGTGTTGCCATGCTTCAATAAAAAATCTTCAAGGTAAAATGTTCTTGGAAGATATGCAGTATTGTATAAAATGTTTAAAAAAGTGTCACATCAACACTCATACAGTAGTAGTAATGCTCTTTTATTGAAAATGAGAATGTGTTGTAGGGAGTTTGGATCTTTCTTGACAATGACCTCCAAACGGGTTAACTGAGATTCAGTGTAGCTGTAAATGAACACACACCTGTCACGTCTATCAGACGCTGCTTCATGATCTGTTTTTAGCTGCGTTGCTGTCTAACAGAGACAAACCAGCAGTACACAGAGTTATCATATACACTACAGAACATGTCTGTTTTACATTGAGCTGAATTTATGCACAACATACCTCGGTTATAAATCAAAAGGCCTCGGGTTTGGCCTGTATTCAGCTGTATTCATATATTGGTTAGTATTAGAAATGTAAGCAAGATTTTTCATTGAGCAGACGTTTGCGGAGACAGACAGGGATTGTGGACGGCTGTTTTTAGAGTTTAAAATGCTCTCTGTTTTTAATGATGTGTTCTATTTGGTATGAGAAGATCAGGGGTGAACAGGTGATAACACCGACCTGACCCTTATATATCGCTGAATAAAAAGCAAAGGGACTGAAGAAGGTTTAACGGAGCTTTAATTTTCTGCTGTGGATTTAGAGATTTTCCATTTAAACTTTACTGTCAGTTTTAGATGTGGCTCAAACTAAATGGTGACTCATTGTGTCATAACCACGGAAAGGGTTTGTTAAAGATGAGGTAACACGCAGTTTTGAAATAGCATGTTACCTCCGCTTTAAAAGTAGTGAACAGAAGTAACAAACTGGTTCTGTTAAAACCTTTAAAACTGGGTCTGCAGCAGACAACAGAACTTGACGGTTCAAAAGACATAAGAACTCATTATAATAATTGATGCTGTCCAAACTGGATATGGCTCGACGTGTCTCATCCCAACATTAAACTAATGCCTATGGGTGCTATTGACCTTTGTCGGGTTGCGTTGTGCCGCTCTGGTTGAGGTTTGCTAATTATTTTTCCTACCGCTGGTCTGGCTGCTCTTTAAGGGTTGAATTTGGCCAACATCTGGATGTGGAGAAAATGTGTTTATTATTTATTTTTCCACAGGGTGCTGGAGCCTGCCATCGACATCCCAGAGAGCGAACGCGGATCTACCAGTCAACCTACGGCAGAAACAACAGCGGTCGAATTGACTCCCAAACATTCTCCTCCATCAAAAGAAGTCAAGAACAGTGTTCCACATCCATTCCTCGCTGCCAGCAAGCTGAGTAAACCGGAGGAACCCAGGGACAGTTCCATTAACATGGCTGACCTGCCCACCTTCTCACCAACACTTTACCCCCCCAGCGCCTTCAACTACGAGCGGCCCCGTCATTTCATCCAGTCCCAGCCCAGTTTCCACACGCCCAACAATGACACGAATAAACCAGACCATCTCAGCTCACCAGCTGCCACCGTGGCACCGTCGGTGACCCCTGCTCAGCCGGCACCTACCCGTACATCGATGTGCTCCAGCGTGACTATAATTCCTAAAGTACGGAATACTCCAAGTAGTGGGAAACTATCGTCAGCTGCTTTTCTGTCATCCGTTCTGCCTTCTCTACAGAGCTCTCAGCCCAATTGCATTTCCGTACCCCAATCGCCATCTCCCAGGCACTCCCCCATATCGCTCAGGCCACCACCAAAAATACAAGAACAACCTCCGCCTCCTCCGAGCCAGTTACTGAATCACACTTCTTCAAGCACCTCATCCTGGACATCTCCAGATTTACTGAAAACAACTGCCTCGCCTCTGCAATCCCCACCGGTGTCTCACGTTACCTACACACCCAACACGTAAGTGTCATCCTCTAGATTTCAGATTTGTCAAATCAGTCTACTTATCAGATCACAATCTGATCTCATTCAGTGTTACTGACACCCTTAAACTGAACCATCTGAGACAACACTGACACTCAAATCAAAGAAAACTGAGATCTCTTGAGTTTTTCAAGAGTAACGTCATTGTCCTCGTTTCATAGTTTGCCAAAGCCCATCTTGAAGAAGACTGTTTCCAGACCAGCGTCTCGTGCCACAGATGAACAGATTCAGGGGTCAAAAGATGCTCTTATTCAAGACCTGGAGAAGAAGCTTAGAAACAAGGTTCCTCAACACAGGAACAGTCAGGTATCTGAAGAACACTGTTAGTAATAAAGTGCTGCTGTGAAACTGAAGCATCACGCTGACAGTACAGCTTTCATCCGCAGCAGAAGATGTCCTACGAGGAACGCATGGCCAGAAGGTTGCTGGGTCCAGACAGCACCGCCTCTGCCTTTGATCTCGACAACTCTTTCAGTTCTGAACAGGTACGATATTTATTATCTCGCATGAAGAGCTTTGACAGATCTTGTGGAAATATAGAAATTCAGCCCTTTATTTGTAGCGTGACTGTATAATTCAAATAACATATGGTAGGAAACACTCAATTAACATCATTATTAAATATATCTGACAATAAATGAAACTGGAATTCTAGCGTTACTGTTAACTCATTCATGCTCAGGGTATGTTTATACTGATGTTAAGGTTACACGTTTCATTTAGTTAACACGATTCAGTTTTTCTTTATTCGGTTTGACCACAAAACTCCTGACTTGTCTGCACTAGATGTTTAGTAGGCAACTAAGATGATGTTCTCAAAATTATGAAGCTTTTAATTAAACACATATATGTTCCTGATAATCTGGTATTGTTTAGGTCTCCTGTCATCCTTCTCAATAGATAAGAGCCAGTTCATGGGCCTGACATAGCATGCGTGGAATCCATGTGCTCTTGAGCTGCATGTGTTATAATACTGCAGTGATCAATCATTGTATGTACTGTCACTGGTTAATCAAGGAAATTCTCTGCATTATTCTAACAGCCGGGCTCTCCAGAAGGTCATCACCCTGGAGGAATATGGTAAATGTCCATTCGCATGAAGAGTTTCATTTTGAATGACTCTTAGCTGGAACCCTTGACAGATGGGAGAGATTTAAGAGTGAATGTGTTTGGTTGGCATTTGTGCACTGAATGATGTTTCTGACACAATCTTACATCAGCACCTGACATCAGTCCGTCGTTCTGAGCCTCTACCACCACCAACCTTCTACGACACTGAAGTCCTGATGTCATTTTAGGAGTTAGCACTTTAGCACTTTAGCACTTCCCACATCCCAAAGTCAATGGCGTTTGAATGATTAACACAATCTCAATGTATTTTCACCATTTATTTGATGACATAAACCGCACCAGTAATTCCTCACTTTAACGTGTCTCGATAAAGTGTTTTCACATGTGTTTTTTAAACGTTGTAAATATGTACATTGATGTTGACTTAACTCTTTTGATTTAGCTAAAACACGACAATAGGCTGTTTAACGGCATCTCCCATTGTGACAACTTATCCCTCATAGTTTAGTTTATTCAATATATAAAGCATGTTTCATCCAATTTGTTTTAAAAGTATGTTTTGCAGTCAAGAGAGTCTTAGGGAGTCAAATTATTATTTCTATAATATTGTTATTATCCTATTTTTCCAGTGCTCATTTTGGTAGATTATTTCAATAATCTAATGTTTGGAATCACAGACATTGTCAAATATACTGACAACACTGTCTTGTCTACTACTGTACTTTGAATTTGCAAAGTAAATAATCAGACGTGCCTCACAAACAGATGCTATTGTGATGCTGTGTTTTACTGGAATGATGTTCGATTTCTGTTGTTCACCTTCTCTTGCCGGATCAGGTCAAGAAAGCATCATTCTGGAGGGGACGGCACAGAGGTCTCCACCATCCAGGAGAAGTGTTTCGCTCCTCGCTTTATTCAAGTTCCTCAGGATCTCACAGTGGAAGAGGGTCGATTCTGCAGGATTGATTTCAAGGCAAACCCTTTTCATTCACAATGAAATATTTAACATGCATGCGTGTTCTCAGAAATGATTCTCTGATGCCGAGACGGATTCTAGCTTGTCTTTCTGACCTGCAGGTTGTGGGTTTGCCAACCCCTGATATTTCCTGGTATTTGGATGGGAAACCCATCCGGCCGGATGATTATCATAAGATGCTGGTGTGTGAGAAGAGCGTTCACTCCTTCATCATTGAGATCGTGACCGTTCATCATGTAGGTGTTTATGAATGCGTGGCTAAGAACCGTGCTGGAGAGAGTCGCTTCTCGCTGCGTTTGGATGTCATCGGTGAGCAGACTTCGGCTTCATCATCTGTCGTTTAGAGTCCAACAAAATGGATGTTGATCGATAAAATGTTGTTTTTTTATCACAGGTCACAGCAGAAATCTCTGTTGTTATGGCAGAATAGCTCAATGTGATTCTCTTGTCTGGTGTTTTCAGCTCAGGAACAGTTGTGTCCTCCTACATTTGTGGTGAAGATGAGAAACTCACGGGCTCTGGAGGGAGATAGGGTAAGGTTGGAGTGTAAGGTGACCGCCTCTCCAGCCCCTCAGATCTACTGGAAGAAAGATAAAGAAATGCTGCGCATCGACCCCATGAGAATGAGGTCTGTATTCATCTGGGATCACATCCATTTCATTATTACAGAAAACGTTTAAAGGTCATGTGACTAAAATGTATTTTGAAGATCGTTCTTGAACGTTTTCAAGTTATTGTTGTAGTGTGACTGTGCCAACACAGCGTTGGTTTCCAGAACCGAAGTATAACCGAGGAATTTTCTGAACACAATTCTCATTTCTCAGTTACATTTATGTCATTAGTTTTGACCAGTTTACTCATTTTAGGAGGATAAGCAGGTCAAATTTGTCAGTCATTCCAAACCCGTTTCACTTTCTGACGTTCTTATTCACTGACAGTTTTTCAATAACAGGACATGCGGATGAATGATAGCTAACATCATCAATGTCAAACCTGACTTGATGCTCTCTGCTGATTTTTGGAATTCAGTAGTCACGGCTCCCATTCACCTTCACTGAGTAAAAGAGTTCTTGAGTCAATCTGCATGAGATTGTATGTTTCACTGAAGCAAGAAAGAGTTTTTACTGTGGCTTACTATTCTCTTTTACACACCAAACTCTACCCAATACAGCAAACGCTTATGGGGTTTCATAGTAAATTGACCTCTGATTTTTGGATGATGTAATTGTTTGTGTGTGATGGAAAGCTCCATGAATGAATGGTCTGATGCGAGTGGTCGATGTGTGTCAGTCTTTCTCAGGACGGTTCAGGAACGCAGTGTCTGCTCATTGATCCAGTGGGTAAATCTGACGCAGGCTGGTACACTGTATCTGCCATCAATGAAGCGGGCATGTCCACCTGTAACGCCAGACTAGACGTGGGCTGTAAGAGGAATTTTCTTTCCGTGTGTTGTGACAGTCGATTTTCTGAACAGCATACACGTCATGTTTCCAGCTCTTAAATAATGCCGCATCTTTTCTTCTAGCTCGCTTGAATAAAACGGCCCCCCCGGCCAAGCCAGTGAAAATGCTTCCCATGATGAGCCAGTTTTCTACTCTGAGCACGGACGCTCATCCCCGTCATACTGCCCCTCTGTATGAGAGTGAGGAACTATAAACACACAATCCTCACAACATATCATTTATTTATCACATGACTTCACCTGCATGTCAATCTAATATAGCAGTAAAACTATTCATTACATGCAATACCAGTTCAACTATCTTATTGCTTCTAATTTAAAGCTTTGCATACATTAGAATTGAATGATGCTTTGACTGCTTTATACAGCTGTCATTTGTGTTAATGATGCAATATTTTTGTGAAACGGTCATGTGGAAGCTGTATGTGATGTGTGAAAAAGTAAATCAATGTTATTATTCCGTGACACATTTCTGAAATGATTTTTGATGTCGAAAGGGTTTGGAAATATGTATCGATTGCAGTCCGTTGCATTATTATTTGTGTATTATATATATGTGTGAAAACATGAATATTTGGGTAAGCTTTTTTGTGACTATATTACAGTTGTGTACAGTATCTATTGTCTTGGCATGATATACTCTTACGAATAGAGTGCGTTACGGTCAGTTTTTTAAATTGTACCTGTGCTGTTAAGACACAACTAAAACATTAGTTTTGTCTTTGTTCTTTGACAGAAAATCCCAATGTATGTATGTTGTTGTAGTTATAAAATAATTAGCAAAGTCTATTTTCAACAAATTTATTACAGAAAATTTCTATAAACAATGAAAAAAAAAAGAAAAACAAGACAAAAAATGTTTCGTAATTAACAACGGCTCTGGTATTAGGCGTACTAGTTCAATACAATGCCATTATCTCATGATTTTGAATTGAGGTTGAATACAGATGTATTATGTGTAGCAGACGTTCCCTACAGTTTGTCTTATAGCTGATGTATCCCTTTGATAAACAGAGTAGGTTCTCATGACAATGTAGTTCCTAAACATCACAGACCATACACTTACACATCATGTGAAGTAAAAGGCAAGACTTTGACCCGCTCCTCGCACTGCGATCAAGTTCTACACTTATGCGAGGGAATGGCTTTTCGTATGGCCACGAAAAGATCCAATGCGCAAGAGACTGCAGGATGAGCCTCTTCAGATCTCCACGTCACTTTCCTTATCATTATCATGGTCACCATCATAAAACTCATTGGCAGCTTCAGGCCTGTGAGGAAACGCAAGCAGTTGCTCAGTGTAAGGTTTCATTTAGTAAAGCAGCTGATTTGAATCCCCATGAATGATGCGTCTAATATTATTACAATAAACCTTTAAACTGTCCAAATGAAGATTATATAGCAATGACGGGTAGTGATGTTCACCTGGAGAAGTTTTCCTCAGATCCCCTCTCGTCTGGATCGACTTCGTCTGGTCGCTCATAGTTCAGCAGGTCGGAGGGAACGTCGTGGATCTGAACACTCGGCGCGTGATTCAACATCTTCAGGTTTTCATACACGGTTTGACGAATCTGGTCCAAATACTACAGGACACAAAGTCATCTAGTGTTAGTTGCCATACTGTAGATTCTAAGATGCAACAACATCAACACAATACTGATGTGTGGGATTCAATGACAACTATGAAATGAATTATTAAATATAACCCTGGTGAGGATTACATTTGGCAAATACTATTCTAATGACAAAATACTGACACACTTTTATCTCCACTGAACCCCTACATATCAATTATCTATCTGAAACACTGTACAATTTTCCAACTGCAGAAACATTGGAACACATACATGGATTAATCACATAAAGATATCACGTACTTGTCTAGAATTTTGATTTTCTATCCTTGTGCTGACATCAGGATGAAGTGTAAAGTCTGGGGCAAAATATTCAAAGTATTCTGTGAAGAGGACAAATACAGAGATTTTAATAACACATCTTTGAAAAGGAAATGTGGCTTATTTGAAAACAGTCCATTGTAACCTAGAGCAGTGGTTCTCACACGTTTTTTGCAAGGCCCCCTTGTGAAGGGTTTGTGTACTCCCCCAAATGAAAATCTATGATCTTAAACTCAGAATTGTAATTAAACCATATACAGTTATACAATGCTGGAAAATCGGGCCCGTATTCATGCAAAATGACAAAATTCGTAGAAATTTGGGCTTTTCCCCTTAAAATTGCTCCTAGATCATAGTAAAGAAAAGGCCACTCATAATGCATCTCAACCCTTAAAAGAGCTCCTAAGGTCCCAAATTGTTAGGTCCACTAGACTTAGAGTGCAGTCAGTTCAAGACATATTCAAAAGTATGCTATTAAAAGTAATATATATTAAATCAGATTGCCTTTACTAGTCAATTTCACCTAAATTATATTAAACTGCCTTAAAAAGTCTAGTTGTATTTCACATATCTTATCAAATGAAATTATTTTCTTAACTATAAGTTCAAATGACCTGTACAGCCAATTTGATTTGTCTAAAAAATGCTTTTGAGGGTGTATTTCTATCTCTTACCACTATATGGCAGCTCATCACTAATGGATTCCTCGAGTAGCAACGACGTTTCATATGTCCTAAAACAAATCAAAGACACCAGGTAATGAAACTGTCTCATGGAACAGGAATGAAATACCACAAATACTGTGAAAGCAGCACAACAGAATAACATCATGGACCTCAGGGCACTCCCGTTTAGATGATTCAAGAGCAATAATAATGAACACACCAACATCTAGCAACGTTTCTCACGGTGTATCCTCCTCCTCCAAGCACAAGCAGGGGGATCTTGAAGCTCTTTACAAACTCCACACATTCTCTAAAATATATTAACAGATCATCAGACATGATACAAGTTTTACTGGCACAACTCTCAAAGAGGTCAATCCTGTGTATGTGAATGAGAAGAACTCTTACCCGTGTCCTCGTATGCTCAGGTTGAAGCATCCTAATCTGTCACAGCCCAATGAATCAGCACCACACTGCAGACACAAGCACAGAGATGAGCAACAAGACAAATGCAACATTGTGATTCGCCGTGAGAATTAAAGGGATATTTCAGAAAATGAAACAAAACAACGAATTTCCCCCTGTTTACCCCCATTGTACCGCAACTCTGACTGCATCATTCTTCAAGAAGAAAGTCATGTTCAGTTCGGATGCATTGAGGGCAGGTAAAACATGGGGAGATTTTGATTTGCCTGTTAAAATATCCCTTTAAGACCGTGATTCGCTGTGAGAATGTGCTCTGACCTGAAGAACGATGCAGGTCGGCTGATAGAAATCCACCACTTGCTTGATAACCGGCTGGAACAACTGTCTGTAGCCTACGAAAGACAATGACAAACAGAACCAGATACACACATCTCATTGCGAGAACAACCTGAATAACATTTAAGTGTTTTCAGATCATGAGGTAACTCACTCTGATCATCAATCCCATCCCGCAGCGGGACATTCAGACAGTAGTAGCGGCCGCTCTCTGCTCCCACCTCATACATATCACCTTCACACAAACAACACTTTATTACAACACCGTTATTAGTCTTTTATAATGTTTCTTCTCATTGTAGTCTGTGATTTTAGCGAAGGATGATGCTATGTCACTATTGCTTTGTTAGAGATGGCTTTATATCTTCTGATTATGTGTCTGCTACGTGTCTAACCAAGTTTACAGAAGACTCCAACTAAGCATGTAGCTTGTCAAAAAGACACAGATGTACGTCACAGGGCACACTGATCTCTTCTGGAACTGTTATCCAATCATAGCAGTGGGCGTTTACTTGCAAGTCTACAATGTGGGCCGCCCATAAAAACCAACTTCAAAACCAGGGTAGAGATATGCCTATTACTTACTGATGTTGATGTTTTTGAATGTAAAAACCATGTGAACGCCATAAGCAGACAACAGTATAAGATAATACAAATGTCCAGTTCAGGACACCTTTAACACCAATGACCAGACCCTGAATGCATCTCTACCCATCAGAATGCAGAAACTGAGAAAAGACACAGACAGAGAAATATAACACACCTGTTCCTGGGAAAAAATAGTTCCCGTATTTGTGGAAGGATACGGTCATGACCCTGTCTGTGAGATAAAAGGCCTCCTGCACACCATCACCATGATGAATATCAATGTCAATGTAGAGCACACGTGGATGATACCTGTCAGAGACACAGAGACAGAAATAACACACCTTTCAGTGATCTAAGGCCAATACCTTTGGGACATTGTAAAAGTAACGTTAATTCTACCTATATCACCGATGCAGCTTTTATGAGCTCATATTAACAAATATAAAATGTCAAGAATGAGTGACTGCATGAGCAAATAGAACATCATTTTCCTTTATTTGGGATTAAGTTTCAAAATAATTCCCAACGTTACATTTGTGTTATATTTACATACATTTGGTCATTTAGCAGACGCTTTTATCCAAAGTGACTTACAGACGTAAACAATGGAAGCAAGTGGAACAACATAAGGACAACAAAAAGCATAACTGTGTGTTCACACCAAGCGCAAATGAAGCGTTAAGCGCGTGTGATTTACATGTTAAGTCAATGCAAAGACGTGATAGACGCGCTGGCGGCGAATGATGCGGTGCGAATTGAGCGTTATTCGCGTGAGTTGAAAAATCTGAACTTTGGCGAAAATTTGCGCCGCGTTAACCAATTAGGATTCTGCTCTAGTAGTGACGTGATTATGACATAGCAAGCGGAGGCAGATTCTGAAACAACCATGAAGGACTGCGCATCCGAAGGACCCAGACACGGTGCCGAACGAGTCTATATGTCTATCTTAAGCCTTCCATAGCACATAATGCACAGCTTCCCTCTCAACAAAATCCATGTCCGCCATTTCGCAATTAGACGGGAGCCGCCTTGCAGAAGCCCCTCCCATGACGTGAATTTTACGCGCAAATGAAGCGAGTACAATCCAAATGTTCAAGTGTCCAATTACTCGCATATAACAACATAGGCAAAAAAATACATAAGTGCCCCAAACTAGTCGATTAAAGCCTAGCACAGTATACAAAGCTAAGAATAGTGAGGTTAGTAAGTTTTTTTTATTATTTATTTTTATGATTTTATTATGATTATTTATTTATTTATTTGTTTTAACGCGTATCAGCACTAAAAGAAAACTAATGGCAAACTATTGTTTGCAATAACTATACTTAAAACAATGTAAGAAAAAAATGATAGAGTTATTAATAAATAGTATTCATTAAAGTTATTTTGTTTTATCATCTTAACCAGGACATTCCAACAGAATACATTTCACAGTCAAAGGAATTTTACATAACTGACAAATTCTTCACCTTTTAATAAATGTCCATGAGTAACTCTCGAGTGACCGAATCGACACCTTGGATAAACACTTTGATCATTTCTATTTTCAAACTCCAATATTGAGGTGAAATTTTTGTTTATAACAGGGTTCACTTTATATAATTTATTATGATCACAGTCATTTCAATTGTCACTTTTTGTAATTATATATATGAATTGTTGTTGTTTTTTGTCTACAACGTGCATTAACATAGAAATGAATATGTGACTTGTTAACAGTAGTGTATGTGTATGTAATTTAGAATTTTAAATGAAGGTGAAGAGTAAAACACAAGCCAACATGAACAGTGTGAACAGTGATGTGATTCTACTTACTTTAGCAGCTCAAGAATACTGATGACGATGTCGTTCACATAGCAAAAGCCAGATGCCTGAAAACAGAAACCCATTTCATGTGGAAAGGTCCGAACATGCTGGGACATCTAAAGCTGCTTTTTAAATGCACTGTATATGGGTCAAAGACGATAGAGATGTCCCCATCAAAAGAAATGTACAAATGGTATGATGTGTCCATAGAAAGCACATTAAATGTAAGTCAAATGTCTACTTAATGGGTTTTGGAGAATAAAATGTAAACATTCGGTTGAAATAATGTTACATTGTCATTCAAGTGTAACACTTTATATTTATGTACATATTCAAACCACATGCTTATTCTGACTTATTATTTTATATATATTAATATGTACAAGGGAGCATATTACGTATTATTGTGCTTTAAATGAGTTAAACATTCTAATAGACAACTGGGCAAACGGTGTGAAAGAAATGAGTCTTTTTATATGTCAGATTTAAATAGATTTAAACTGAATGACATTTTAGTGGGCGTATAAATTAAATGAATAATATTGATCTTTTGCTTAGAAAAACAAAAATGCATTTCAATTTTTCATTTTTTTGAACAACAACAATTTAAAACAGTATTACAGTTTTTCGTCTTTGACCCATGTACGTATGCAAATGCACATGTTTCTATATTAAAATATGAAATTTTAGGAGTCATGTAATGCTTACCTCAAACTTTTTGGCGTGATGTAAACCTCCGGCCCAGTTTATGGCAATGTCACATATCTATATCATGAACAGCAGATGTTATTAGACTAAATCATAAAAAAATACAGATGTTCGCACACGAACGAGAGCTATGACGGTCTATGAAGGTTATGTGTGTTTGGAACGTTGGTCATAAGCATTTGCCTTCAATCGGTTTTGCTGTTTCTGATCTTCTATTCGATTACTAAATAATTTACCAATGTCAAAAACACAAAGAATCTCCACCATCTCACCTTGTGGTTTAACTGAGTTGCACCTTGCAAGGAGGCACCTGTGTATCGCGAACAAAACTCAAACAAACCTGGAAAAACAGGGCTAAGGACGCACACAAACAGAACAGACAGCATTGAAGCATTTAAAAACCGTGTCAAATTAAGATAAACAAGCACTGTTTCAGGTCTGGAAATGAGGGGGAAGGGGACTTCAGGAGGGGATGTAGTTCCACCCTAATGCACATTTCAATACGTAAATAAAGTGACTTTTTTTTTGTGTACTAAAATGTCCCCAACCAGAGACCCCCAGTGAACCTCTGCCATTTCCAGCGCTGTGTGTTTTGTCTAATCCTGCTCAGTGTCTCTATAACGGCAAAAATGCACAGATTTACCAGTCGTCTCCTACGTTGAAGGTGTTGAGACTCTTGGTGAAGCCCTGCATGTTGTTCGGGCTGACCTTCTGCAGAAAGTCGATGTAGTCCTCCGAGTGAAACCTGCACATGTCATGCTGAGACGCCTTGTAAGGTTTAAAGACCTGCACAGAGAGCTCTGCTCATTACCACATCAAGAGAAAAAGTGCACTACAGACGCCAATGAACGCAACACGTGTTGAACAGATCGTACCATCATCTTCTTATAGAGTCCATAATGCAGCACGAGACTGTGTGTAAGAGACAAGCGGTGAGGTTTCATTGGGTGTCCGGCACCTGGAGTCAAACCAAGAGGGAAAAGTAAGAACACAACGTCATACATCGGTAGGGGTCCACGAAACTCCATCCCCAACTATTGTTGTTGTTTTGTATAAAAGCAAATTCACATTCAAAATCTTGCTGTACTGAAAATCCCACATCACTTCTTTTATGAGTTTATATAAATCATAAAGTTCTGCACACACGTGTCATGCATGCAGCGATTTCTTTTCATTTGTTATGACATTCTAGTGCTGTTAGACTGCACCGCACACACGTGCACGTCATGTTTACATTGCTCGTGTGCACGTACATATGAGTACGTCATCCGTGACAGTAAACACTGCACATTATAAGTGTGATTGTTGATTAGCCACCGCTGCTAACAGACACATCAGCATCTCACCGTAGTGAAAGTTCCCCACGTCTGGATCATAGAAATACGCGGTTCGATTCGTCATGTCGTCGGTTTGTAAAGTTACTAAATATGAACGTTATTTTAGGGCACGGTGAGAGAAAATGTGTTTGTTTGTGTATTTACTATCTTCCCTTCACCGTAGCCATCTTTGCTGCACTGCCGGGAAATCACGTCACTTCCTTCTCCGTCGGAACAACTACTTCCGGTGTACAGCGCCATCTATCGATCAATAATCACAGTTACGCTCAGTGTTTCATGAATCATTTCTGTGTTTTTGTTATATTTATGAAATGTACAATATAGTTAAAGATTAAATGTATCTGAAATATTATAAATTATTAATGATTTTAAGTCAAGCAAAGGGACTGTATTGACCTGTTTCACAGGGGAAACGTTTATTGCTTTTTCAAAGAGGAAGATCTTCAAACCTTAATACTCGTGCAATTTATCGTGTCTTACAAATTCACTTTTTGAAATAAAAATGAGTGAACAAAATAAACAAGCATGTGCTCAGATTCCTTTTTATGAATAATGTTCATTCTTCTTCAGATATGATTTATTTGTTGCATTAATCTGCAAACTAATTCTTATAAAAGGAAAACATACTATCCAATTATCCCATCTTCCAGAAACTACTGCGGACGGCTTTATCTTTCTAGTGCGCTCCATTTTGATGTGTCATATACCTTTAAATACGCAGATGCACAGCTCCTGTCATTTGACTTTATCTGCAGATGTTTCAGCGCCTCGTCCTCATCGATAGCATCATAACATCAGCATCAGCATCTCAGACAGCAGACATGACAAGCGCTTGGTGAGTGCCTGAAACTATCTTCATTTTCTGTTGTTTGAGATTCATATCACATTACCGGTTGTGTGGTTGTGACCTTTTCTCAGTTTAAAAGGTCATTTAAATAGACCTATGGTACGAATTTGAGAGATATTTTGAGGACACGAATGCACCGCAAACAGACGATAACTACGAAGAAATACACTGATGTTAAATGTATCGAGTTGTAAACGGCGTATAACACTGAGTTCACACCAAACGCGAAATGAATTAGTAAATTACATACAAAGTAAGTTGATAGACGCGAAAAGACTCCTCTTCCGCGCATGCTGAACATACTTGACAGCTCGCGTCTCTCACGCGCATTTAAAGGAACTTTTCCCGCGAGTATTTAAAAGCGTGGAACGCGGTGGTTCGCGTGTGGTGTGAACCGAGCATTACACTACACTGCAGGACGCGTTTATCATCTCGAGCTCATCAGAACGCACGTCACATCTCTCTTAACGCGTTTCTTTTCCACGATTGTATATGATTTCCATTACAAATACTGTCATAAATAATCAGCCGTTCGCCAATGGAACATTATTATCTTATTTCAAGGTGATTTAATTTTCTTTAGTTTGTTATTGGGAATATGGATTACGTTGTCGAAGAGTTTTCTCTGAGGAAATCACAAAAGATATCCTCTTAGCTAGGTTAAAACCAACTTTTTTATTAAGATAACGTTAAATGCTTTGGTGATTGATATTGCTTAGTTTGCAATTTGTTAAATGCTCGTCTTCGTAATGCAGGAATGTAAATTATTGGCCGTACCTAACATGAGTTGAAGAGGTCAGAAGCCTTTTTAGGTGTATAGTACTGCGAATTATAAATAAACCACTTTGTGTTGTTTTTGTGCATTTGACACAGAATGTATTTTTCTGTTCTGCTGAACTTTAATATCGTTTTTTAATGTTAACAGGCTCTAGACGGACGTGTTTAACTGTCTCGCGCCGTTCGTAGCGTCTCTGAGATAAGCGCCATGTTTCAAGAAGTTGAAATCATTCAAATTTTGGCCTTAGAAACGTCTGAGCACATCAAAGTAATAATTTCCTTGGTGAAATAACTGCACACAATTAAATCTAATGTAAAACTATTAACGCTTATGTCCTGGTTTCACAGACACGGCTTATCTTAAACCACTAGTTGAATTAAGATATAAATGTTGCTTTTATAAAAATAGTTTAGAAGAAAGCATTACCGGTGTGCATCTCGACACAACACAATGGCACTGATATATTTTAAGATATTTCAGGGCAAGTGATATTGAGGTCAGCTGTGGCCTAGTGGTTAGAGAGTTGGGCTTGTGATCAGAAGGTTGCAGGTTCTAATCTCAGTACAAGCAGGTCATGACTGAAGGGCCCTTGAGCAAGGCACCTTACCCCTGATTGCTCTGCAGTAATGTGCAACTGTATAAAAAAAACTACTTGTCGCTTTGGATAAAAGCGTCTGCCAAATGAATAAATGTAAATGTAATGTAAATGAGTAAAGACTAGCCTCAAGCCTTGTCTGTGAAACCGGGCTCATGAGCTAAAATACATTGATCAATAGTGCAATGTTTCAGTGATCTGAGGATGAGAATGTTAGAGGACAGGTCATGAGAAAGCTGACTCATGCCGCAGAGAGATTCTCTCTTACACTCGCCAGCTAATGCTTTCCTCTCTCTCTCTCTCTCTCTCTCTCTCTCTCTATATATATATATATATAAGGGTTACATATTGTAAGCTGATCCAAAATCATAAACAATTTATGAGTTCAATTTTAATAGACCTCTGGCCAGACAAGACTTCTCTGTGCTGCTTGAACACAAACCAGTTATGAACATGTTATGACATACAAAAATTATTACTTTAATGCTCACACACAGGATATCTGTAACCTCATTACAATTCATCCAAATAGCTGTCCTTTTCCAACGAAACAGTAATGATAAATTTTCAAGCACAAGATATCGATTCAATTCAATTTTATTTATATAGCTGCTTTTTACAATATAGCATTGTTTCAAAGCAGCTTTACAGTTGAAAACAAAAAGAAAAACACAGAAAAATGTAGAATACCAGTACATGGTAGAAAGAGTAAGACCATTCTAATAAAGCAATGTTAATGGAATAACAGAAGCCTGAGCTAATCTTATACCAGCAGTCTCCAGGCGAGCAAGCCAACATGGCCCAGTGGCAAGGAACCAAAACTCCAATGATGAATACATGTAAAAAAAAAAACTCGGGAGAAACCAGTCTCAGCCGGGAGGGCCAGGTCTCCTGTGACGTGTCACAGCTGCACTCAGTAACTTTGATTAAAACTGAAGAGAGCTTATGTGTTGTGATTTATTAAATGTATATTTGTTTGAAGCTGTTTAAGTCTGATTTTGTTAAGCGACTGATATCCCACCACATAGGAATGGTTAAGGAAGTGAGAGGCAGAAAGAGACTCATTAGCGTAGCTGCTGTGCCAACTTTAAAGGAATATTAACTTCCCGATGTACAGTAGCTTGATCTATAATGTAATGTGCAGTGATTCCATCCAATCTACAGATAAACAAAAAACATCTTTTTGAATCCTCTATAAGTGACCGCTATACACGAAAGAGTAAATCGTTTTAAGTGAGAGCTTCAAACCAGAAGTACAGAGTGTTTTTTGGCTCTGTTGAAGGCTACAGCATCTCTTAGTTTTGCTCATTTATCAGAGTGAAAACAGAGGGTGTGGGCCGAGCCTCTCTTAACACATGCCTGGATGTAAAGATAAAGGTACGTTTTAGCACGAAGTATGTCCTGAAGGAGCCGATTGGCTGATTATCTCAGTCAACCAAAAGAGTCAGATGATGTGACAAAAGAGCAGATCTGCATTACCGCAGAGTGTTTGCCATGCAGAAATGTGACTGCTGACTTCCTTTTATGCTCTCCGTGCAGACTGTCGAGTGTGAAAGCCGACGGGAGATGACAGACCACGAGACACCCAGTGAGGGTGAACCCCCGCCAACATACATCATCTTTATCCTGGTCTTTTTCTTCTTCATCACCGGCCTTTTGGGCTTCCTGATCTGTCATTTGTTGAAGGAGAAGGGTTACAGGTGTGAACTGGAGGATGATCAAGACGACTGTGAGGACAAACTTGGTGAAGAAAAAGACGGTAAGTCATTCATCCTACAAACATGTGTGCTTTTATAAAGTGTGTGCTTGTTTAAGCATTAATGACCAATTAACTCTGAAAGAATGTTTGAGTAGAGTCCTAATTCTGTAGAACTATACAACAATTCTCAAAAAATGACATTTCATGCAGTTTGTAATGTTGCCGTGTGTGAATGTGAGCAGTCTGCAAAGTCGTAAAGCTGAAAGGGAACGGATAACAAAGTTATTGGCTTGGGGGAAAAAGGAGTCGACTCTGTATCACACGAAGCATTGCATTGCATTGCATTGACCGGAGGGAGGGGATTAGACAGATGAATCGCAAAACCAATCATTTGCGAGTCAGTCAAGAAGTAAGATAATATTAACATTAGAAAATGAGATTGTTTTGGACCTTAAAATGACAAAATATTTACTCATTTATTACATTTATAAAAGTAGTACCCATAGTTCTAAAGCCACTTTACAAAAATGACAATAAAGATATCCTTACGAACCACAGCTACACGTGAAAGACATGCAAATACGTCTTGTGCTGTAAATTTGTATTTTATTCATTTAGCTTGACAACTCATTGACTACAGTAAACAATAATGACAATGAACCTGGTTTCAAATGTCTAATTGATTGTTGAAGTTGGGTTCATGTTTTTGTCTGAATAGTTCCATGAACAACCTTAAACATCACACAAGACTCTTCTACAGATTCTAAAAAAAGGATGTTTTAAGAACCCTTGACTGAAACGTGCCAAAAATGGTTCTTCTATGGCATGACAGACTTTGTTTGCCCGCTAAGTAAAAATTAGGTCCTCATTTAGCCAACTTTGTCATTCAATCCACTGTGCCTTTCCTTATTCTTCAAACCAGAACTGAGACTTTATAAAAATGTCTTCATTCTATTTTATTGTCATCTCATTTAAAATGATAAGATTAAAAAAACATTATAAACATAGCTTTTCAAAATATATTGTGTAAAATCTAAAATTGCTATTTGTTTCTGCAGATGAATCAGATGACAGTCAAGACACCGTTGAACAAATTCTGAAATGCATCATCGAGAATGAAGGTAAAGATCTTTTGTTGCTTTGTTCTAGCGTTTTCCTCAGCTCTGTTGTTAAAGGCACACAATATGGAGATCTATGGATCTTTTGTTTTAAAATCTCCAAAAACCTCTAGCACAGTGTCATATATTTTATTCACTCGTGTACTTACATTATCCCAAAGGTGCAAACCATGTTTGAACAACGAGAAATACTATTACTATTAATAATAATAATTTTGATAATACCTAGAATATCTAAATCGACCAGAGGGGGTCGAGCTTTCTCATACGTAGCACCTAAACTCTGGAATAACCTTCCTGATATTATTCGAGGATCAGACACACTCGCCCAATTTAAATCTAGATTTAAGACACATCTTTTCAGCCAAGCATTCACTTAAAGCAAATATGCTTAATAAACCACCAGGAGATGCTGACATTAGATATTATTTACTAGAATAATTGGATTTATTATATAACACACCATGTAGTGTGTTTTACCCTTTCTTGGGTTTTTCGTATTTCCCCCTGTAAAGCTGCTTTGGAACAATGCAAATTGTGAAAGGCGCTATATAAATAAAATTGAATTGAATTGAATAATACATTTTATTTACAACGCACTTTATATTAACAAGAATCAAACGTGCTAAAAACAAAAGAGCCAAAGGCCAAAAAAGGAGTGCTAATCTAGTAATCTAGCCTGGAGGAGACAAAGGCGTGGAGAAGCTTTTCTGCATCTGCAAATGTCAGTGTGGGGTGAAAAAAAGACGTCTTGCACATCTGATTTAATGTATATGTGCCTCAAAACTCAGATGACGGTCCATTTTAACACCCAGGTTGGTAACTGTTGTAGAAAGTGGAAAGTCTTGTCTTGAGTCACATGAAAGCATGTCAAGTAGTAGTGGTAGTGTCTAGCGCACACATCTGGTGTTGTTTCTATCCAGCCTCTATGTTGGCTTACGTTATACCGGTTATAGAACTGGAGGCCATCCCTGAACATGATTTGTGAGTCTCATTAAATTAATTTCCATCGGCAGTGGAAGTGAAGAAGACTACAACTCCCATCATCATTCCACGCTTGACCATAGCGACATCAAGCTACCTTGTTGGTTTGTGACCTCTATACTTAAAAAAAAGCTAGAAAAGCTGTCATAGGTACTTTACCCTTCACGTACTGATATGTGTACAATCAGTATATACCTTTATTATGCATTCTTAAAAGTACACTCTCAGATGCTAATTGAACTTTTCTTTTTCAGTGACAGTATTTCTACCTTTTTTTTAAAGCATAGCAGCAAAAATGACATACTTTGCATTTAAACATCCAAAATGAACTATTTTAATGTCTGAATGAATTCAATTACAAGTGGGTATATTATTGTATGTAATCTAAGAAATAATTGACGACGACTTTAATGTTTTTGTGTACTAGCCAATATGGAGGCCTTTAAAGATATGCTGGGCGGCCAGAATGTTTGTGAACATCACGATCCACGGTACAGTTAAACACACCAGCGGTTATGTTTTTATCTCATGCTAAAAGAGGAAATCAAATAACAAACCATTAAACACTTATTCTGTATGTTATTAATTATTTTGACAAATTGTTTGTTATTAGATGCTATAAAAATGCTTATTAATCAAATAAAATATATGAAGCTATGTCCAAAGCTGTATATATAGTGAAACACTGACCCTACTCATCCATGCAGCAAAGGCATGTGTATGCGTAAATATCATTTTTCAATTGACGCTGTTCTTTCTAACCAGGTTACATCACAAGGACAGTGTAGGTGGGCTTCCCCTTCACCATCATACAGTTCATCTGGGAGGTGAAATCAGCTCTTGTGCTCACTGTATGCAAGGACAGTTATTAAAAACACGACGCAGAAGCCGTGTGGCTAGAAGCAAAACCCGACAAGAACAGACTGTATTTTCTGTGGGCAGGTATGACCTACAGTTATACATATATTTTTATATTTCTTTCTTTCGCGATAATAAAATCCCAAACATTAAATTAAGAAAATGTCTTAAATTATAACCCAGCTTTCAATAATCTGCAGTGTAAAATCAGCGTTACAGCATGTTTTTTTTAAACTCACAGGTTTCGGGTCACCCACATGGAGAAGAAAAACAGCCTTCAAGGTTCCATCAATCTGCCCACCCATAAACCAGGAGATGTGTCGAATGACACCACACTTTCAGGAATTAAAGATACCTGGAAAAAACCTCAGGAGGAATACAACATCCGCAACATGTTTAAAGACACTGGAGCATCCAATGGCAAGCGGAAGAAAAGCCTCCCACTGCTGGCCTTCTACAAGGGAAGTAATCCAGTGCCCACTAAAGCGGCAGAAGCACTTGTGGTGGACAAAGAAGGACAAACCACTGCTGAACATCTGCCGGTCTCTCTGGAGAAGTGCTCGAGCTCACCCGTCGCATCTGAAACAGCTTCAGACAAAAACTCAAATACAGATTTAGCTCATAACTTACAGGGGACGGTTCATGAGAGCAGCGCAGAGGATGAAAGAGCTGACAGTGTGACTTCACATGTGATTTCACAAGACAAATTAGATACGACGGCCACTGGAGGATCGAGTGGTTGCTCAAGATTTGCCGTGGTTCGGACTGAAGAGGCGACTGTCATCACAGTCACTACTGAGGACAGAGATGACGATAATGTGCCAAATGATAATATCAAAACTGATAAAGTCAGTCAGGAGAATATAGACAACCAGCGTGTATGACGACAGCATCATTGACCAACCAGTACAGCACAGACTTATTTATTGAGGATGTGACTCGAAAACTTTGACCAATAAACAACTGCATAAAAGTTATTTACCCATGCGCTTGTCGTGACACGTTCGCCTCAAAGCATTCAGTCGTTTCGAGTGAGAGTCCTATTTAAACAGCCATTTCATTGAATTTTCATTCATTTTGAGGCAGATTATAGGCCCGCAACAATAATCAAGTGCTAAAACATTTACTGACAATTTGGCTGTTGAAAAACCTTTCCAAAGCAACTTATAATGTGGGGGGTTATAATGTGTAAAATGTCCCTCTACAACAGAGTAAAGTACAATATGTAGTCAATACGAGCTATTTAAACTACACAAGTGTCATATTATCTTGGCTTTAGGACTTACTCAAGTAAAACGTTTCAGAGAAATGTATTCAGGGATGTAAGTTATTAAAGAAATGTTTGCGCTCATCTTGAAATGGGATTCTTATTGATTGATTGTTTATAGTAATCATTCTCTCTGTAGTTGCAGCAGTTCTATTTTAATATGCTATTTTAACCGGTCGAGTCCGGCCTCTCCCAAGGGTTTTTCCTACACTCTTATACACGGATACGTCTATGGTGGAGTTTTGGTTCCTTGCCACCGTTACTCAATGGCAGACTGCTGATTTAGTTTAATCCATAAATATTAACAACTCGCGTTTAACAACACACATGAACATTAACAAATACATTCTTTCAGCACGTTTGGTATTATTGCTCATTTTGTTCAGGCTCCTAGTCCTGATAACAATATTTAAAATAATAATACTCCCAAATTAAATTTACTTCGATTGAATAATTGATTGTTTCTGACAATCCACTGACATAAGTGTACATTGCGTAGAGAAAAACTTTCAAAAATACCATGTCTCTTAATACTGTATACTCTCTTAAATTTTGAGTATTATTTTGATAAAATTTTTATCATGATGTTTTAAAAAAATGAAAGTAGTAAAAAGCGCTATATAAATGAAATTGAATTGATCACTCTGGAGATTAAAATCATAGACGTAAGAAATACTAGACAGCGCATTGGCTGCTTTGGTCAGCTGGTGCGATACGTCAACGGCGGCGCCATATTGGTCATGGCAAGAGTAGCATGTGAACAAATGCAAGTAAACACGGGACCTGCGCTTTTTCGGCATTTTAAGCACAATAACGTTTACATTTCTTGACACGTGTCAATATACGCGCAGCACAAATACATCGTGGCTCTAGATACTTACAATCTCAATATTTAGACTTAGAAAAACTAAACATTGATAACTGGAGCCGAAACTATACATGTACTCCACGTAAGTTGTAAAGTATTGAAATCGGTTGAGAAATAGTGTTTTATACAGAAAAACCGCAGCACCGCCATTCACGTGCATGTGTTTGTAGTTGAAAGTTGCCCGTCCTAAAATGGCGGCGCCGTTGACGCATGACCTAGCAGCCAACGGGCGGTCTAAATTGGTTAAAATCACATTACACTTTTTGCACGAAAATGTATATCGTTACGTCATTTTGACATGTTTAGCAATATTTGTAAAGACGTTTTTAAAAGACTTCTTACAGTAATAGACAAAACTGGACACACAAACCCACGATCATCGTAGAGCAAAGCCGACTACTTTTATTTTGAAACCGACGGCCTACTTCATGAATATGAATTATTAGCGTAGCCCTCGCTGATTGGCCGGAAGACATTGAGGGCTTGACAGCTGGCGAATGAGCGTGTTCGAATTCTAGACTTCCGGATAGGCTGGTTTAGGTAACGTTTAAAGTGTTTAGATGGTTTATCAACCGAGGTGGATCTTTCAGGACATGACGTCATGTTTAAATGTACGGTCCGCACACTACACTAAACCTCCCGGATCTTCCTCAGCTACAATGTTAGAAGAGGAAAACCACGTTAACATGTTTAACCGGCGAGTCAGTTAGAGCAGAAAGATAACGGTACGTGTTCAAACTCCATTTTCACTAACAAAACCGTTTTACTGTAGTTGTAAATAAGCAGCTTGTGCTATAACACGGTATCACATTGTGCATAACCGATCAGAGTTGTGCAGTGTGTGTGTTTTAGTGTAGTACAACACAATGTAGGCTAATGGCTGACACTGTGGTGTAACAGACAATCTGCATTACACCGAATGACAGAAACGTCTGTTTAATGTTTTATTGCAGGCTGTCCATACATGACCTGTATCTGAATTTGTTTTTCAAACTTAAGTTTACCCTGGCCATTACATTAATAGCAAATAGCATTTACATTTATGTATTTAGAAAGGCTTTTATCCAAAGCCACTTGAGAGAACATTTTTCCAGTAAATAAATAAAAAAGTAGGCCTACACTAACCCTCTTCTCTCAAAAGGTAGTGGTCTTGTTGTAACTTTGTATTAGCACCTATTGTATTATTGCACTTTTATGACATATCGCTTATTGCTCCCCGAACTCTTTGTGAGTCAAAAGCATCTGCTAAATGATTAAATGTAAATGTAATGCATATGATGCTTATTTAAGCATTACTTAAATGTTTACTTAAAGGTCAAATGGTACAAGGGACGTGTGGACTGTAACACCGGCTAACAGTTTTACAGTTTGCATCATTATTTCATCCACATATTTACATTTCACTTTTGAAAACTTTATTTGAAATATTAAACACTTAAATAGCATTCAATTCGGTATATGAAATTGAATTTGTGGCGGCGTATTGTCTGTGCCAGTCACTTATATTGACCTACAATAATTCGTAGTTACCTATTATATAGATTAGATTAGATTCAACTTTATTGTCATTACACATATACAAGTACAGTGTAACGAAATGTAGTTTAGGTCTAACCAGAAGTGCAGTTAGCAAGTGCAGAATATACAGTTAGAATAAATACAGAATACAATAGTGAGAATATAATACAGTGGGCATGGACTATAAAAATATTTTGCAGTAGGAATGTTCTATGAAAATATGACAGTAGGTATATACTATGAACAATATATACAGATGACTATATACTATGAACATTAATGTACAGGTGGATATGAACAGATAATAATTTAGACTAAAATAGTGCAAGTGACTTAGGTGTGCATAAATTATTGACATCGGCTATTAAAGTTGCAGTGCAATAGGTGAGTTAATATAGTCCTCACATGTCACATACAGTAGCAGAATGCGATGGTATATGTGTATAGTTTCGGTACACGTCCAAAAAGGACCAAACCACAGGTCTGTTTTTGATAATTAATCTTTGTATTATCATGTTACACATTTTCCTGTGAAATAATGTTTTGTCTGCTTTTAGGGCTGGTGAACACATGCTGAAACAAGGCGGCAGTGGTGAAGAGAAGACCTGTTGTTCAGGCACCATGAGAAGAGCTGTGAAACACTTGCATTGTCCTTCCAGGTATACTGACAAACAACCCTAATCATTGACCATCAAATTTGCATTTTTAAACATTTCTCCTGTGATTTTTTTTCCTGCCTTTAAGTCCTAGTGAAATAAAAAATTGCAACTCCAATGTTTTCATGAAATCTGCAGCGTATTTTGTAAATAGCTCTCCAATGTGGGTCATTCTCTATTTTTAAATTCATGTGGCCTCAAGATCTTCAGTTAAAATCTGAAAATGCACTTCCGTCCTCTAGTTACTATACATCACAAATGAAATGACAGCTTGGCGGAGCATCTGTTATCTGATCCCAGTTTTATATCAAAATTTAACGCCTTTTTCCGTGGGAAATGTGTCAGATTACTCAAGTAAAAACGAGCTTCATAAAGTATAGAGAACTTCACATTCTCTGTAAGCAGACACATGAATATGCAAATGAGCCCCACCTGCATGAATGAAACTGAAAGCTGATCGTTTAAGAGCCTAATCTATGTGCCGTTCTTGCATATCTGTGGCTAGATCTGCTGCTCCGTGGGGTCCATGTGTTGATGCGATTGGTTCATGACATCACAAACCGGGGCACTGCTTTTTTTAAACTGTCTTTGGGAAACTTCAGTTTTATTGAAAAAATACTCATCAATGGTTTAAAATGATAAATTAGTACATGGTTTGTCTTAAAGCATATCAAAAACACAACATGAACAAATAAACAACATTAAAAACTTGGTTTTAACCACAGGGGCTCTTTCACCGTATGCTCTGCATCCCAGTCTTCGGAGGGTGCATCCTATCTGTAAAGTTGGATTTTGGAAAAGATCCTTAAAGTTGTCTTTAAAAACGCAAAGCAACAGCAGATTATCTAATGTAAATCTATTTTTGTAAAGTTCACAATGCAGCGCAAGCTTATACCTTAGGTCCAGTGTGTACTTTTTTGGAGAGACTATTGACAGAAATGCCATATAATATACATAACTATGTGTTCAGAGGTGTATAAAGACCTTACATGATGAAGTGTTATGTTTTTATTAGGGCCGTCAAACGATTACAATTTTTAATCTAATTAATCACAAGGTTTCTTGAATTAATTTCGATTAATCACAATCCTAAATATGACTGAAAAATTCACATTTTCTGTGTACTGTTCTCAGAACAGAAACATAAATGACAAGAAGCGCATATTACATTTGTCTCTTCTCTTCTATAAATGACAAATCAAAAAAATAATTGTAATTCTAAACAATTTTGGCAACTTAGCCATTGCTCTTAGCAAATACAGGATAGGTGAATGAAACGTTTTTCTTTTTGAACAAAGTTTGTCCCATTCTGGTGGCGTCAGCATAACCAGTTTGTTGTGTTGTTGGTCCAGGGTTGCTTTTAGTGCTGCTTGATTGCGGTTCAGACGCTTGATCATTTCCACTGTGGAATTCCACCGCGTCGGCACGTCTTGGATCAGTGGCTCCTGCTGCTGTCCCAGGGCCGCTTGCTGTGCTTGAAACACCATGGTGTTTGCTTCACTGTGTCTGAAGTGACCAACAATTTTGCGACACTTGGCCAACACATTTGCAAATCAAATATTGGAGAGGCTCACGTTAATGCTTCTCTGTAGCATGTGAGCAATGCAGGGAATGTGCTCGTATGGCAGAAGTTTAGCCGCAGCGGTCATATTGCGTGCACTGTTCGTCCCTATAGTTGTGATTTTTCCTTCAGTTTTTCACTTTTGTACCAGGGTTTGAAACTGTTGAGCACATACCTCTGCAAAGTGACTCTCTTCTGTTTTCATTACTGTTAAAACAAACGACTTCAGTTTCCAGGTTTTAGTGATGTAATGAGCTGTCACACCCAGATAATTGTTGTTACTTACGGAGGTCCAGTGGTCTCCTGTCAAAGCAACATATTCAGCTGAAGCCAAATCCTCTTCCTTCGTTTTCTTTTTAGCGCCATATAGTTAGTTGATTTAAGTCATCACTGTGCCTCTCGACGGTGGCTTGAAGAATGCGTCTAAGTTGCCACTTTCAAAATGTCTGCGAGGCCCGTGTCCTCAACAATATTAATCGGTCTACAGTCCTTGGCTATCCATCTGGCAATTGTGTCTGTCAGCTTCTCAGACGTAGACTTATTTAATGAGTCTACGTCTCACCTCTGCATTAGGTGAGGGTTGTCTGACGTATGCCAGGCTTAACACCTGAAGATGAAGCCCCAACAATGAATGCTTGGCGTTAAGATGATACTTAAGGCTCGAGTTGCTTCGGTGAAACGAAAAGTCCTTACTGCAGTGTGAGCAAACCACAACATGTTTGTTTTGGTCCTTCCAGAGGCCCATCGGGTTCTTCGGACACCTCCATCTCACCCGTGTCAGCCATGCTGTTTGCTTTGATTGCTCTGCAGTAATGTGCCACTGTAGAAATCTATTTGTAAGTCGCTTTGGATAAAAGCGTCTTCCAAATGAATAAAAAATAATAAATAAATAAAATAAAAAAATGTTGTGAGAGATGTGGTTGAACGGACTGATTTGGGAGGAAGGTTCCACCAGGAAGGAGTTGTTAAGGAGAATGAGCGGGAAAGCATTTACATTTAGTCATTTAGCAGACGCTTTTATCCTAAGTGACTTACAAAGAGTTTGGGGAGCAATATCAATATGTCATAAAAGAGCGATAGTACTATAGGTACTAATTTACTGCCCTTTTGAGAATGCAATACGAAACGCCACTTGTTTGCTTGAACGCTGGGTTCTTGATGGGGTACAGCAGTGTAGTAGGGTGTGAAAGTATGGTGGAGCAGATCCAGTGATAGTCCTGTAGGCAAGCAGTAGGGACTTGAATCTTACACAGGCTTCAACCGGTAGCCTGTGGAGAGAGATGAAAAGGGGTGTCACATGAGCCCTATTGGGCTGTTGGAGGGCGAGGCGTGCTGCTGCGTTTTGAACCTGCTGGAGTGGTTTGATAGCCTTTGCAGGAAGACCAGCAAGGAGAGCATTGCATTAGTCCAACCATGAGATTACAAGGGCCTGGACAAGATTTTGTACCGCATGCTCAGTGAGAGAAGGTCTAACCTTCCTAACGAATACTTGACAGACACATGAAAAAAAACTAAAAGTACACTAACCCTCTTCTCTCAACAGGTAGTGGTCTAGCTTTTGTTGAAACTATTATTGTACAATTGCTCTTTGTATTACATATATGAACTCTTTGTAAGTCGCTTTGGATAAAAGCTTCTGCTAAATGACTAAATGTAAATGTAATGTTAAATAAGGCAATGTGATCAGTGAAGGACAACTGGTCATCAAGCATGACTCTGAGGTTCCTGGCTGTTTTGGAGGGAGTGATAGTGGAAATGCCAAGTTGGATGGTGAGATCGTATTGCACCATGGGGTGTGTTCGAAATACGAGTAGTTCTGTCTTGGCCAGATTCAGCTGGAGGTGATGCTCTTTCATCCAAGCTGAGATGGCAGGCTGTTATACGAGCTGCTACAGTGGTATCGTCTGGGTGAAATGAGATGTAAGTCTCTGTGTCGTCAGAATAAGCCTTGTGCCCGTATGATGTCCTAGGGATGTTGTGTAGATGGAGAAAAAGGATTGGTCCAAGCACCGATCCCGGAGGGACCCCTGTGATCATGTGGAGAGCAGTGGACAGGGAGCCCCTCCATGACTCTCTGAAGGATTTGCCGGAGAGGTAGGATTTGAAACAGCAGAGAGGGGTTTCAGAGATTCCTAGAGATGACATGGTTGCTAGCAGTATCTGGTGATTGACAGTGACAAACCCTGCAGATAAGTCTAGCAGAATCAGGACAGAGGATTTAGATTCCGCTTTGGCTACCGATAGCAGTGCAGTCTCAGTGGAGGGGTTTTTGAAGCTGAACTGCTTGTTGTCCAGTAGTTTATTCTGGGATAGGAAGGAAGACACCTGGTTGAAAACTGCCCTTTTTAAGAGTTTTCGCAATAAATGGGAGGAGAGAGACAGGTCTGTACCTGTTGGTACTAGAGGGGTCCAATGTGGGTTTCTTAAGTAGGGGAATGACCTGGGCCTGTTTCAATGTGTATAGAAAAGTGCCAGTGAGCAGGGAGGTGTTGAGGATGTGTGTGAGTGGGCTGGATATGGCCTGGAAGAAATGGGAGGGGATAGGGGACAGGTGGTGGGGTGGCAGGAGAGAAGTCTGGTGACTTCAATGTCAGTGGGGGGGAAGTAAGAGAGTAACATTTTTGAAGTGAGGGTAGCATTTACAGAGGTCTAAGGTGCTGAAAATTGTTTGCTGATGGATTGTGTTTTTTATATATAAGAAATGACTTGCCATTTATTGGTTATATATAAGAAATGACTTGCTATTTGTTCAATATCTTTTCAATAAAATTGCACACACTTAACCCAAACATATCTTACATGTTCAGACATAATATAAAATATGAAAAATGCTAAATATTTCTTGGTCAGAGATAGACATTCAAACCGTCAAGACTTTTGCCGTCTTGCCATGGTGTGTCTAGTGATGTCTTCAACGGCTCTCATTTCACGAGTTCGCCCTCACCAATAAACAGCTCCTTGTTGGGATAGATGGTAAAGCAAGGGAATGCAGGTTATGCGTATTTGGCGTGTCGTACAGGGAGTGGGTTCCGAGCTCGCCGGATCTATCCGAACCCGGAGCACTCTACCCTGCTCAGAGCAAGTGCTCCGGGCTCGGAACCGTCTCGAGCCCAGAACACACCCCCCCCCCCCTGCGGGACTTAGAGAAAATGAGAGGAGCTGGGGTGGAGGAGGGATGCTTATCTGGCAAGATGCAACAGGTAAGATTGTTTGTCTATTTATGATAGAGCTTGCTGGAGCTGATAGGGTAGATACAGTGATTGCTGATGGTGAACCAGCCTAGATAATTAAGTAGAGATAGCGTGCTCGGCTGATAGGTGATTGCTGCTGATGGAACATCGGGCTGATTTATATGCTTAGGTTCCTCCCGAACTTTGTTAATAAAACATCATAGATCGTGTCGCACGTGAGGGGTTAATCACAAGCACCATCATGCGGTCTCGTTACTTTCTTGAATTAATGACTGTCATATATCCAAAAAACAGCCCTAAGTACACATGTTAAAACAATGTGTATCAAACAGTACGTGCAATTCTTATGACGAAAACTCTGTCACATGCATTGCTACAAAAATCCAGTGGTGTGCGAACAGTATGTGTGTTTTGAAATTGAAGTCAAGCATACTGTACGCTGACTCTCGCATAAGCATAACAATTGAAGTATACTTAGGCCTCAACAGTGGGTGGGTGTCTGAGTGACTTTAAGTGACAGATGCATTGTGACAGTCAAGGTTGATATTGTGGTGGCCGCCACAAATAAATCAATGTACAGTATGGGAAACACTGGTTTTGAACTGTAAACCCTTATCTAATTGAGTTTTTTTGACCCAACAGAAGGGTGCTTGTTCCACTCCTGAGCCTGGTATTGATTTCACTGGCTCTATTAAAACTGCCTCTCTTTCACACTGACCGAAAACCTGTTGGAGTTTCAGTAGATCCCATCTATCGAGAGGTAAGAGGTCTTTTCATTTGTTTATTCAATTAAAAGATTTTGAACCCTTTCTGTGGTTCTGACAGTGGTATTTTTACTTTCATGAACTCATACCAGCAAGTCACAACATCTGCAGTATATAGTATAAGTGTATAGATATAGTATAGACTGTTTACAGTCTGTCACTGGCATGACATCTCAGTACCTCGAGAGATGTGTAGAGAGCATTGGTCTGTGTTTATAGTATTGTATAGCTCTCGCGGTACTTGGTTGTCCTACGCTGATATAGAAGGCGAAGCATTGCCATTACTTTGAATGGGGAGGGAATGCAACGCTCAATATGGCCACTCTAGCAAAGGAATTCACGCTTTCTGGTAAAAAGAGCCAACTGTCAATCAACAAAGACATACGGGAAATATATAATTGTCTTACATCACTGTTGGCCTGCATGAAAAACTGCAAATGTTGCCTTTCCTTCAGGGTTGACGCTGATAAAGTCCCACATGGGGGACCCGCATTAATGTCTGAACTCCCTAGGAAGATATATTAAAAATTTGTTTTGACACTCGATCTTCTTTAATGGATGTCTTGACATCATGATTTCTGTCGTCATTGTGGCTTACCTTTTACAGTGACGGCATTAATGTTTTCAATAAATATTAGTGAATAGAAAAAGTAATCAAATTAATTTTAGTTCTTCTTTTTAGATAAAACATTTTTATGTATTTATTTTTG
Source organism: Barbatula barbatula (assembly GCF_947034865.1). NCBI lineage: Eukaryota > Metazoa > Chordata > Actinopteri > Cypriniformes > Nemacheilidae > Barbatula > Barbatula barbatula. The sequence continues at coordinate 21,129,330 of NC_136781.1, read as the reverse complement.
ACACAGTTTAGGTTGTTCTTTCGATCGACGCCAGGGGCTGATTTAGCTGCACTAAATCATGTGTAGGAATATAAACTGCAAATCTCTCTTCAAGAGGGTCATTGCTAAAGTCAAAATAAAGTCTTGCAAATCTATCTACTGTTGTATTTGCAGGACACAAATAACGAAGGGTAGCGAAATCCGTTTTTTGCATCTACAGTCCCTTGCAAAAGTATTCAACCCCCTTCATTTTGTTCACATTTCGGTATGTTGCTGCCTTAAACTACTTTCAGTAAAAAAATACATGAATCTACCCTCCATGCACAATAATGACAAAAAAACTTTACTTTAGCGTTACTTTAACTCGTTGAATATGCCAATGAACAAGTCAAGTCACCTGTTTGTATAGTAGCATACACATCACCATACAGCCGCTTTACAAACCTGCTTCATACTGTAGTGTCATAAATACAGCTGGTGTTTTTTAGTTGATAATTTATAACTTTTGGTCTTTGAGTTTTTCCAATATTTAAGCAAGGAAAATAATTAAAAAGAGCTTGTGATTAACCTCGATAGAAACTGTCAGTCAAATCTAATAGCTCCACCTCTATAGTATGTTGGAGCATTGCTGTCATCAACAGGATCTCTTTGTGTTTGCAGTGCAGGGTACATAAAGAACGGGTTCTTTACATGTTTTTCTTTAACCAACAAACACTACACGTGTAAAGGTTGATGTTTGATGTACTTTAGGAGTGGAGAAGTGTGTCTCTGAATTCATATTGAAAATTGAATGTCCGTCTGATCAAACATGCCTTATTCCACTCATTAAATAAACAACGTGATAGATCATCCAGCTCTTGCAGTTCAGTTTGAGATATCTTTATTACGTGTTGTCTTTCGCAGCGTGTCCGTAGATACGTCGAGGAGGTGTTGAGCAATGAGTGCAGACCTTCCTTCGCCCGACAGAGAATGAAAGCTGACCACTCTAGTTCCACGCCAGTGGCACAGCCGTTTTTAAACAAGAACACTGTCTTAAATGAAGAAATATTCAAGTATCCTCCGCCTTTTGGCTTCCTGGGTATGCAGAAGAATCTTAAAGCAGTGCTGAACCTCCTTCCTTCTTCTTCTTCGGAGAGCTCTGGAGGACGGGAGTGTCGTCGATGTGTGGTGGTTGGTAATGGAGGAATACTGAAGGGATTGGGCCTCGGCCCTCTTCTCAATGAATTCAGTGTCATTATACGGTGAGAGCATACACCGATCATTGTGTGGTTACTGTTTTACTAATGTCGCACATCGTTTAATATTTAGCAAGTGTCATTATGATTTTTTATATTTATATTGATATATTTACACTAAGAAGGAGCATCAGTATTATACCAGTAAGAGTAATACAGCATTCTAAAGTTTAGAAGAGAGGAGGAAAGAGGCGAGCATGTGACTGCATGTTTTGGTGTTAGCAGCATGAAAAACAAGTTTAATACAATTCTGAGCTGTCACTCATCTTCATCAAGTTCTCTAGCACCCCAGAACCAGGCTTAAAATAATTAACGCAAGGAAAACAACATCCCAGACATGGAGTTTAATTAATATAGTGGAAAGATATAGAGAGAGAGAAAATGACCCCTCAAAAATGTAGAAGCTTCCTCTTCCCGACTGCGACTGGAGGATTATTATTCTCCATTTTTTAGCTGAAGTTAGCTTCACCGGAGCGACGTCAATCACTCACAACGGACGTTCTAGTCTAACCAGTGTATAACTGTGCAAACTGAATATGAAAGTCTATTCAGGGACGTGCTACCACAGACCTCTATCCTGTGTTTAGAAACCTGCCATTTGAAGAAGTGAAAGTCCACTTCAGACATTTGAACAGACTGAACAGCTTTTATGTTAATGAAATGCTGAATGTGTCTATACCGTTTTTTATAATATCTTTCTTTTTCTTTTCAAAAACCTACACATAATACGATATTGTTTTTGAGTGTTTAACTACATGCAAACGTTAAAAGATCTCATAATTCTGTATGAAGTTGATTATATGCTGTGAATTTCATACCATACCAAGGCCGTTTCACACAAACTCCAATTGTACTGTTTGTTTTTGTGCCCATGTTAACAGAGCATTCACACACATCATGCGGATGTTATGCGTCTGTTGCAGGAGCGATGCATTTTCTCAATCGTTTCGAATCTTGTTTTGCTGTATTGGCCGGCACATCTCAAATGTTTTCTTTTTTCAAATAACAAACATATACAGGTTGAACAGTGGACCCGTGCAAGATTTTATCGCAGATGTGGGAAATCGCACTTCAATCAGAATGACGTACCCTGAAGGTTGCCCGAAGGTTTGGGAAGATACAGATTCAGATCTCAAGTTTGTTGCTGTGATCTACAAATCCGTAGATTTCCACTGGCTTTGTGCAATGATCACCAAAACAGCAATTGTAAGTGCCTGTAACATGTACGTTATACATCAGGGGTCTTCAGCTACTTTTCCTTGAGGGCCAGATTCTAAAAGTATAAATGTCATGATCCTGCCTCTCCTTGTCTTGGTTTTCGAGTCTTGTGGCAGGATCATGTCAGTCCCATGTGTTTTGTGTGGAGAAAGAGCATTGTTTTGGTTTGAGAAGCCATGCTCTCTCTCCGGTGTCACGTCCTTTAGCCCCGTCCCCTTGTTTCCCTGTTAGCAGTCCATTAGTGTTAGTCTTGTCTCCAGCCCTGGTCCATCTTTCCCTTAGTGTTTCAGTCCCCTCACCTGCCTCGTGCAATCCTCCTGTTAGCTTTCCCTTAGTGTTTCATCCATGTCACCTGTGGCCACTCTCCCTGTGTCATCAGTCCTTGTTAGTGTTTCCCTTTATCAAGTCCCAGTTTCCCCTCTGTCTCTTGTCGGTTCATTTTGCACACTTTGCACATTTACCCTTCGTCTGTCTGGATTACCTGTGTTCCTGTTCCCTGGACTCAAGTTTGTGGACTTAGTTTGTTATTCTTAAGACCTTGTTTGTTTTGTCCACCTTGTGGGAAGTTATAGTTTTCAGTCTTGTTTGTGTTCATGTTTTCCCCATCGAGGGTCTTTGTTTTGAAATAAAGTCTTGTTGTTCGACACATGTCTGCCTGTGCTTGGGTTCTGTCCACAACCGTAACAGAATGAACCGACCACAGAGAACCCAGCAGGCAGCCAGCGTCTGTGAGCAGTCCTCTGCCTCTTCGGCCAGCCAGGACCACCAGCATTGGTGGCAGTCGACCGCTGACTTAATCCAGCGTGGCGATGGTCCTTTCCCTCCTCAGGGAGATAGGACCGTGGGTGAGTATCATCGAGCGTCTGTGGCAAGACGGGGTTTTCTGCCAGAGACGCTCATGAATGCCTACTTCCTGGCGGGCCTCGTTAAGCCTCCACCGTTGGAGGAACGGGAGAGGCTGATCCGGGGGTCCTTTCAGCAACTGGTCAGCAGTCTTGCCTCCAGCTGCCCCTCGGCTTCGAGCTCTCTCCTGCCTCCGATCCCAGAGAGTCGTTCACTGAGGATTGGGGTTTTGGAAGTCACCACACACTCTGCTCCACCACCAGCTAGCCTCCGTGGTAGGCGTGGACGGCGGGAGTCTTGGGACTCCCCGTCCGACTCTTCCAGCACGGAGATAGTGGGGTCCCCCACCGCTACTCTGCAGCCGGCCACACGTCCTGTGAGCCGGTCAAAGAGGAAGAAGCAGAGGAGAGTGGCACCATCCTGTCCTGTCCAGCAGCCGGTATCCAGCCCTGCCCAGGCGTCAAGTCCGGTAGTCCCGTCAGGTCCGGTGGTCCCAAGTCCGGTGGTCCCAAGTCTGGTGGTCCCAAGTCCTGCACCCAGTCCTGTCCAGCCGGCCTCTCAGCCGGCCTTCCTGTCATGCCCTACCCCTTCTAGTTTCTCCTACTCCAAGAGAGGTATCCCTACCATGCCCAGGCCTTCCTACCCCACCCCTCCGCCCAGCTCTAGGAAGTAGGGTCCTGTCCCTCCTAAGTCCCCACCCAGTTATTATGTTCCCAAGTTTGTCCCACCCATTCCACCTCCCCCCTTCCCATTGATGTTTATTTTATTGTCCAACCCCAATCCCTTTTTTGTCATGTCAGCCCTGCCCCTAGTGTTTTCTGTTCTGTGTTTATGGTGTCTGTCCTCCTGTCTGTCTGTCTTGTCATGTTTAGTGCGATCTTGAAGAACTCCTGGAGGAGTTCTTTAAGACGGGGGCTCTGTCATGATCCTGCCTCTCCTTGTCTTGGTTTTCGAGTCTTGTGGCAGGATCATGTCAGTCCCATGTGTTTTGTGTGGAGAAAGAGCATTGTTTTGGTTTGAGAAGCCATGCACTCTCTCCGGTGTGACGTCCTTTAGCCCCGTCCCCTTGTTTCCCTGTTAGCAGTCCATTAGTGTTAGTCTTGTCTCCAGCCCTGGTCCATCTTTCCCTTAGTGTTTCAGTCCCCTCACCTGCCTCGTGCAATCCTCCTGTTAGCTTTCCCTTAGTGTTTCATCTATGTCACCTGCCGCCACTCTCCCTGTGTCATCAGTCCTTGTTAGTGTTTCCCTTTATCAAGCCCTAGTTTCCCCTCTGTCTCTTGTCGGTTCATTTTGCACACTTTGCACATTTACCCTTCGTCTGTCTGGATTACCCGTGTTCCTGTTCCCTGGACTCAAGTTTGTGGACTTAGTTTGTTATTCTTAAGACCTTGTTTGTTTTGTCCCCCTTGTGGGAAGTTTTAGTTTTCAGTCTTGTTTGTGTTCATGTTTTCCCCATCGAGGGTCTTTGTTTTGAAATAAAGTCTTGTTGTTCGACACATGTCTGCCTGCGCTTGGGTTCTGTCCACAACCGTAACATAAATGGGATGCGGGCTAGTTTTTATCTCCATATCCTCATTTCTTCTGTAATTTAGTATTTCTGTTATTTATTGCATTTTGTAACTTTTATACTGTTTTTGTTGCTGTTACTTTTAGAATCATATATTAAAACATGCAGTCAGATATTGCATGTGACTTTTTATGATATTTAATAAAAGGGATTTTGTCTTTATAATTGTATTTTATGTTCCTTGATGCATTAGTTTACCTAAAGATAATTTACTCTGTTAATTTACTCACCCCAGTCCATCTAAGATATACAATAATAAGTAATAAAAATAAGTAATAAAAGTCAAATCAATGAAACGCTAATATTTTCAGCACAAAAGTAATCCCTGCCCCTTGTGACGTTAAACTGGCGTCTTACAAAAACAATCAGTGGATCTGTGCCAAAAACTGAACGCTCTTATATCATCTTCAGGTGAATCCCAATCGCACTCGTGAGCCCCGCGCACTTAAAAGGGAAGATCCTCTGTAGTGTGAGTTCTGGAGGGAGATGAACCACTCTCTCTCCTGTCTCGGCTTTGTTCCCATCCTCTCGTTACCCTCGTTATTGATTAATGCCCTTCACCTGTTTCCCTCTTGATTTGCTCCCTTATTTAATGCCCTTGTGTCTTCTGTCTTGTGCTGGTTCATTGTGGTGTTGTGGTGAGTCCATGTCTCTTGTCAAGTCTAGTTCAGTGTATTTGTAGTTCTTGTTTTGAGTTTATGTTAAGTCTTTGTGTAGTTAGTCTTAGTCATGTTATTGTATCCATGTTTTGTTCTGTTACCCCCTCGTGGGTCTTTGTTTTATTATTTATTAAATTATCTGTTAACCCCTTACCCGCTGTCTGCACCTGGGTCCTCTCTCTGTGTCTCACCACGAGAACCATGACACTATCAATGGCACAAGACGCGTTTTGCAAGGCTACCTAACGTGTGCGCCAACCGACTGCCCGTGGCTGATTATAAAGTTGCAAATAAGATGCGTTTTCTGGACTGACCGATCAAATCTCTTTATAAGACGTCAGTATTGTTATGAATATTACTTTTGTGTTGAATGTATTAGCTATTTTGGAGTTCAAAGATGTGGCGTCTCCGGGCGTGCATTTCTTAAAGCACGCCGCTCTTAAAAGTCTCTCCACTTATTTGAAATGTGAAGGCGGGCCAGGTGAAGATGATTGGCGGGCAGCAGTTGGCCCGCTGGCCGCCAGTTGACTAGCCCTGTTATACATCATTCTTCTCTGAACATCTTTGTAACTCTGTGTAACTCTTTCAGTCGCTGTGGGACTGGCTGTTTTTCTGGCAGAAGGTTCCTGTGAGGGTTCCAATAGAAGTCTCCCAATTTCATCTTCTGAATCCAGAGATCATTCGGGAAACAGCACTGGATCTGCTTCAGTACCCCACGCCCAGGAAACGACTCTGGGGCTGGGACCAGGTCAGGCTTTCTCTATTTATATTTTAATATTTGATATAAGTGATCGCTTTCATATAAAAACAGAGAGAAGAAAATGAAGCCTGTTAAGAAAACAAAGAACCCATTAGGTGTAACATCATTCAGATCATCACGTTCACTCTCATCACATGAGCAAAAATGAATAATAGATAGTTGAGTTAAAATGTGAAATATTTGGCCAAAATGCAGTGCTGTGTGGAGTCAAAGTTCAAAAATCAAAACCTCATGCCATTCACGCTGGATGTGTCCACATATTATAAGAAACACGTCTGCCGCATGCGTTCAGTGCACTTTTGCTTTACTTGAGTCTGAGCAGATCAACAAATATAGACAGAAAACCCAGACACTTCTGCTTCTACTGTGTGAACGCTGAAAATAATGCACACTGCTCTTCTGGAACATTTTGTCCTTTAACTGCTGATTTTCTGCTGAAATCTCCCCCCTGTACCACCGGTGGGCCCAATTGTTATGAATGTGAACGTTACATATTCATATCTTCAAAATTCTATTATAAAACTGAAAAGAAATCTCAACAACCTATATATCACTGGAAAGCTCTAAGTGTGGACTTTTTATATATGAACACATTTTTTAACAAATAATTATGTAGTGGCAATCATTTAATATTTTGTAAAAGAGTATGCAGCAAACAAATGGAGCATTCAGGACACCTACTGACCATTTGTGGTACAGCGGTTACTTTTTTATTAAATCAGCTTGAAATGTAAAGCACAACTTAGTTAGAAGTGTGGCTTTCATTTTCTGGCGTTTTAAATGAAAGGAATTGTGTTTTTAGATTTTTTTGTAAATAAAAACTAGTTTAGTTTATTTCTTCGTAGGAAGGAAAAAAACATTATCTTTTTTTGTTTTGTTGAACACAAAGACGATATTTTGAAGAATTTGTGACAGCAAACAGTTCTGGGGCACTTTTGACTCGTATTATATGTTTTCCTACTATGGTAGTCAATGGTTGTCGAGACCTGTCTGGTTATAAGCGTTCTTCCAAATATCTTTCTCTGTCTTCATCAGAACAAACACATTTATACACTTTTGGAACGACTGGAAGGTGAGTAAATGATGACAGAATTTAGGATTGAGTCTCCCTTTGAATACTCTCCTCCCATAAAGGGAGTTTGTGTCTGAAGAGGAAACTCCTACAAATGCAAATGCAATAAGCCAAGGTCAATCGCAAAAACAGCTGTGTATTTTCACTGCGTGACCAAAAGAGCCGTTTGCGCTGTTAGGAAACCTGATTTCTGTTTATGTTGCTCCTGAGATTTGATCTTTATCATTAAAGACTCGTCTTCACACCGGAACAGAAGCACAATGACTTTAATCTAAAGAAGCTTTACTTATAACATGAGCCTGCACTGCAAAACAAAGACATACGTGCAGTATATATCATTTTCAAGCAAGTTGTTTTGTTTTGCACCAAATAAAGGATGAAAAAAAGAATGTGATTCATCAAGGTGGTTTTCTTAGCACTTATGAGAGTTATTATGAGACTAGTTTAAAGCATAAACCTTATTTTTTTGTTTGTGTCAATAAAATACACAAATAACAAGGTGATATGACCATTTGAAATAAACATGTTATTTCATGTTGACAATTCTTTCAAAATGATTGTAATAATGTAGATTGAGCAGGTGTGCCTTTGGCAAATTGTATATTAATTGGCCATTTTTTGTTCCCCTCCAGAATGTCCCAACTTTAGGAGTGTCGGCTCTCAACCTGGCAACATACATATGTGATGAAGTCAGCATAGCCGGCTTTGGGTATAATCTCAGCCAGAGAAACGCTCCGCTTCATTACTACGATGACCTCACCATGACAGCCATGTTAAAGGAATCTATGCATGATGTACGGACTGAGACCATTTTTCTCAAACATCTGATCATGTCAGGCACTATAACGGATCTCACTGGAGGAATACACTGCAACTTCTGTCAAAAACACTGAATTCTTTTAACCCCAACGAACAAATATGCTTGTAGCTCAGCAACGTGAATGTAATAACACTGATAAAGTATTTTATTATCCTTGAATCTGTGAAAATACTGTTTTATGTCAAATGTATTGAAGATGTACAGTACTCAATGTTGCCCTTTTTAATGTTTTTATTTGATTCTCTTTTTACCATTTTATTGTCATGTGTAAAAATGTTATTTTGCCAAAATAAAGTTTGTGTTGTCCGTTTAGAGACTTTGTTCTGATCTGATGGCGTTAACTGTGGTTTTGCTTTGTCTTTAAAAATGGACCCTAAATGTAACTACTATGACTTTGCAATGACTCTACTCTTCCTACAGATAGAGCTGTTGTAGAAAATACATTCAGCGAGTGCACAGGCATGCCTTATATTTATTTGAAGGTGTGTTGGGCGCAGACTTACAGAAGTGGGTATACACGAAAGCTTGCTCTGAGCTGAATGAACGCCATCTGACTTTAGTCTTCCGGAAATTCAATTTAAACGAATACGATTTGAATACCAGACAGCACTTTGTGGTGTCACTAATATCTTGGAAGAAAAACTCCCACTGAAGAAAAAGTCACGTTTAGAGACACAATGACGGACAGATGTTTAGAGAAGTGAAATGAAAGTCTATGTGAATGTGGAACCGTCGCTTCTGAACGGGGGAGAGCCCGCAACAGTTTTCCAGCGACTTACAATCATGTTCTTTTCTCTGGCAGTTTCACATCAGCTGACACAGTCATAATGATTCACACCATCAGAAATGTCAACAAATGTTCATGAAACGTCAGAATCCAAACACAGCTCCAAAAGAAATCCTGTTACTTCTTCAAAACAGAGGAGTCTTTGGATGCACGGTGACTCGAAAGAACGCCACCACCTCACTATCTCAGATAGTTTTTTATCAGACTGGTAAATATTATTATATTATTATATATAAAAAACGCAAAAGGAAAACGATTTGTCATTGCACATTAAATGTTCTTGTTGTATAATACTGAGTTGTATGTTAGCACATTCAGACACTGTAAAAAATGGAGAAAAAAAGAACAAGTTCTTGCAGCTGGGGCTCCATAAATATTCTGTAAAAAACAGTTTTCCTGTCAAAGATTTCGGTTATTTGACATTTTTTGATCGTATTTCACAAATACGTGAAGCTGAACGTTTTTTGACAGTGTCGTTTTTGACACCGTCGGCTGCAGTAAAATCTATGGCACAGTGTTTACTGTAAAGCTTCATTAGACTGCAGGCGAGAGAATGTGTCTTCATGTCGACAGCAGTCTGAGATCCGTCATTCTCCAGAGTCACTGAAGACATTCTTCATTTTATTCCTATTGTGAAGAACAAACAAACAAAAGTTAGTTATCGTGAAACTCATTCTTGATGAGATCGTTTACCAAAAATGAAACTTAAGCATTGTAAGGGATCTTCAGCAAGGACGTTACAGCATATAATGAAGACTTTGTTGATGAAGTATTGCTACAAAAATCGTTTTCAAATAGACTGATTTTGTTTGTTTTAGCGTTTTAAAACGTTGTAGAACTGCACCATTCATGAACACGTCCGTGTTCGCTTCCATGGGTTCACGCTGCCAAAACATTTTTCCCCTCAGACTCACTGGCTCTACTTGACAAAGGGATTTCTTTATTGGACGCCCCCCGCCCTCCCCCTGTTTCTCGCTGGCCTCTGTAACAGCTGCTCTGTGGAGCCGTATCCTTAGAGAGTGATGATCAGTGTTTTTTATTTCAAAGTGTTTTTTTGGAACAGATGGCCAAGAGAGAACTGGGGAGTCAGCCAAGAGCGCGCTGGGGAATGTGCCAATTCCTGTAGTGAGTGAGTTCTCCGGGTTCCAGCTCGCGTGCCTTCCCCCTGCCCTCTGCCCCGAGTGGCGCCAGCAGGACTTCCCAACTAGTGTTGCGAACATCTGGTGTCTGGCTCTGACGGGAGGGGGGGGGGGCGCTCAAACCCATTTCCTTTTAGATGTGCTTTGCTGAAGGAACAAATTAGCTCACGTATAGAGATGGTGAGCGGTCTTTACACACGAGACACTTCGTGCCTCAATGAAGACTTAATTTTTGTCAAGTAAAGCTGAGATTAATGGCGTTATTCACCCTCGTGTGGTTCAAAATGTGTTAATGAGACTGGTTACAGAAGAAGATATTTTGAGAATTGTCCCAGTGGTTTTGTGTCAATACACTGGAAGTCTATGGGGTTGAATGTTGTTTGCTTACCAACGTTCTTTCAAATATCCTCTTTTGTTTTCTGCAGAAGAAAGAAACTCATACATGTTTGGAATGACACGATGGTAAATAAATGATACAAAAATCAATTTTTTTGGCTGAACTATTTCGTTATTAATTGATATTGTGTTTTCATTCTTTTGTTCAATGAAGGATTGACCTTCTGAGGGAACACCGGCCTGATCTCACAGGTTTTTGTAATTCGTATGACCTTGTACAAAGTGAATCGTATTTGAGATTATTGAAAAAAGAAACTTTACCTTCACAGCTGCAGAAGCAGATCGTACGAATTCATTCAAATTACCCGACCCATAAAACTGTTACAAATTGCCGCAACATTGCGTTGGGAACACACACGTAGGTTTGGACTCAATGTGCATATTGACGCCTTTATATCAAATATTGTATTATAATAAAATATTCTCTCAGAACACTGGCAGAACACCCAGTCCTGTCCCTGACGTAAGCTTCTGATCATTTCATTGAATTTAATGGGATCAGTATCAGGCATGAGGCTAACACACGGCCTTCCAACATCAAATATTATATCTAATTTATATATTTGTTATATATAGTTATTTACAGTTCACAATGTCACTGGTACTGAGTATATCAGTTTAGATCGTCTAAATGATTACAGATAAATTGATTACTTACACATACTTGCTTTTAATGTAGAAAAAAGAGGACATTTTTCCATTTTGTTTTCATTTAACCGTACATCAGTCTCCTCGGAGCCTTTCGGGATACAGTGGCCCTTCACGAGAAACTGGAAAATCTCTGTCTTCCCCACATCTATTTACCTTGCGTTTTTTGGATCGCCCCTCGGCCTGTAGAGTTCTAGTGCACTGCTCCACACACTCTCGGAAGCTCAGATTGCGGTGGTCTGGGGTATAGTCCAGCTCGGCAAGCTGAGCGAGGGACAGAATGTAGTTGCAAGCTATTCTTAATATAGCCAGCTTGGAAAGCTTCTGTCCGTAAGAGTAGCAGGGTACCTGTAAGACAAGATGAAGACATCATACGTGAAAGCGCAGGGCGGGCTGTCAGACTCATTTTATCAACCTCTCTCATGTATTCATTACTGAAAATTGGCCGGACAATCAAAGCCACAGAGTTTGTTATTAGTTCATCTTCACAAGAAAGATACTTTTATGCTGAAAACACAACTCTTGGCGTTTAAAGAGCTAATAATACAACATTCCTCTCAAGGGCAGTTAATGGATGAATTCAATGTGATATTTGTCTATATGCTCATCTAAAGCAAGCACTTGTGTGGAGTTTGGTCTCTTCTTAACTCTTGCTGTTAGGAAGTTTACAATCATCTTTGTTCTTAATAACTAAGACCATAATAACCGCGAAACACACATTTTTGTTCTCATTTTTCTAAGGGCTTTGTTGTTTTATAATCGAGAGCATCTGAACTTAGAACATTGAAATTGTTTATATATTACATTAAGTTGTATATCACTACAAAAACATGGTTCTATAAGACAAACACAAAAGTATGGCAATACATACATACGCGGTATATCGTACTGTAGTAACGCGGTATACCTGCTTTCTGAGCGCCTCAAAGGCAGCGCTGATGGTGTGCACGCGCGTCCTCTCCCGCGCGTTCGCCAGCAGCCTGCGCGTCTGCTGCACGGCTCTGATCTGCGTGACCGCGCCGGACGGCTCTCCTGCGCGTTCCCCGGGTGATTCCGCGCACTCGCTCCCGCCGCCGCTCGCAGGCGCCTGACTGACTGCGCGCTGAGACAACACAAAAACCGACACCTGCGCGCTCGTTCTGCCGCTTTTGTCGACAGTCTTCTGCTGTTTCGAGTCAGCCGTGTCGGTATTAATCCTCATATCGATAGCGGTGTTTAAAGTGTCGCTGTAATCCCGCGACGCGATCATTTCCACGGGGTCGGTCTTTACCGCAGCGCTGTTTCCCAGCGTCTCGTCCATCGGATGAAAGTAAGACAAATCGCGCTTGACGGGATCTCGCGCTTTCCTCTTGAATTTCTTGTCTCCGGACACCGAGTGGAGGACCTTGTGTCCGTCATTGACATGCAGGGTGCTCCTCATCCCCGCGCTGGTCGCTGACTGAAAGTCGACGCAAAAGCGACGCCGAGGAGGAAAACGGTCAGCTGCGGTCATGTGTCGAGAAACATCGCTCGCGTCGGTGTCGTGTCTTTCACGTGACGCGCTTCGGTGTCGTGCGGTTTTCTTATGAAGTCAGGGCGACATTGGCAGAAGATTTTGTGTGAATGCGCTCGACAGTTCATCTGTGTTTATTTAGCCTCGGTTAACACACAAGCCCCTGTTGGCGAGATAAGTGAGCGCTGTGAGACCGCCCAAAATAAAACCCAGAGCAGGAGCTGCTGCTGACACTACCGTGAAAACTTTCAAAGTAAGACACGTTTACCCCCACCGCACGCACGCACGCACGCACACACTTCAGCCAGACTCTGTGTAAGAGCCCGTCTAAGGTGTGACACTGAAGTCAGATCAGTGCTTTGGGTAACATCAGATGGGCTCTGCGGTCTACTTGTCGGTAGTCAAAAGTTGGATTACAACATGTTTCGTATTGCACTGACTTTCTGTGCTGGCTTCAAACGAGCATATTGTTATTTCCTCATATCTTCACTACCAACAGCTAGAAACTCATTCTCCTGTTTTGACTGGCTTAATTTAAAAGTCAGTTCTATTGTGTAATTTCTGGGTTGTTTTAGATGATTTAATGCTGATTTGCACTGAGCACTGTTGTAATATACCACAGTCATAATATAATTAAACATCTTTAAGAAGTATTCATAGGGACATTAGTTTATGTGGGAGTATTAGTAGTGTGATCTGAAACCACATTTATCTAAAGATGATTGTATGCGGATGATATAATGTTACAATCAGTATATCTGATCAATGATTATTCACATAAATGCACTTAATAAGCACGTTTAAGAGAACTTTTCAACATTATACAGTAATGTCTGTTAGACCTAGAAGCCCGATGCCTAAAGTTGAATAAAGTTCAGAGGATGAGGAACAGAAAACCTTGGTACTTTCCACTGACCAGTGTACATAAGTTGTAACATTGTGTGCAATTATTTAAAAAAATAACGTAATAACGCGCCAACCGGGATTTAAAACGCATCTTGTTCCATGGGATCTATTGGTGGCGAAGAACAACAGTTGGTTAATTTAAAATAAGAGATAACAGGGACTTCTGATTGGTTTAACGAGAAACGCCACTTTCAGAAGTTTCACTATAACTATGGGCTGGAAAACACTGTATTTTCAGATGCTCACTTTGTTTGGCTTGTACAAATAAAGATAACTCTTTGACACCTGGACCTTCTTTGTCTGAGCAATTTTTGGAAACTACAAGATCAATTTTCCACTTCAGTTCCAAGCAGACTTTTCTGTATTTTAGCCCTCAAAAGTAAAAGTTAATACTTGTATTGCTGTCTCGTACAATGCTAGTTGTAATTTAATTTCATCTGAGGATGTATTGCCTAATAGAAGACGTCTATGTTAACAACCTCTGTGGCAATAACATGTATGTAGATTCTGATTTTACAATTTCCAATGAATGATCTTTCAACATTTGAGTTATGTTAAACGTTTGCCTACAGAAATATTTTCATTTAAAAAACGAGTTGGACGTATGACATAGTATTTCTGTGCTTGATACACTTCCCTAGCATTACAACTTGTTTGGGAAACTTTTTTATAAGTCTGGATCCCTGTTTCGTAACAAGCATCCAATTCCTTTTTATTGGGCAGTTCTCCCGGAAAAGAAGGCGAGGCGAAAAAAAACCCAGCCCGCCCACGTGCCAAATGACGAGCAATAGGAACGCTGCCTTCATGTGCTCGTCGTTTTCAGTTTTTCCGGAATTAACAGCCTTATCTGTCTTTTATCAATTTGATCCAACTAAATACTCTTCGAAGATTTGATGTATGCAATACTACTGTATAGGTACTCAACATTAATATGAGATTGGCTGCGTGTGTAACCCCATCTTTAACATTAATCAACAAGTCCTTAACATAACACCGAACACTGTTGGTTAGATGATCATGAATTCTTATACTTTTGAGAATAAAAAGGTGATTGTCTGTTATTGTCAAACAGCTGTGCCTGACACCGCCCCAAAAGTAGCCCAAAAAATGACATAAGCCACCTTGGCATGACCAGGACAGGTACTTAGCTGCATATAATTTAAACTCTTGGCAACCAGGGTCACAAACTCTTGATATATGCCTGGGTCACTTTCAGGTTGGTAGATCTTTTCTTCTCATCACAGGAGGTCTGAAGTGTTCAGGTCTTGCTGGCTCTGTTGAATGACCTGAGTAAGATTCTGTATACTTTACATTGGTGAGGATATGTCAGTGTGCTTGCTCATGTCTGCCAACTGTACAGCTACTTGAGGCTCTGTTGATTTTGGACAGACAAGAAATGCCCCATCAGCACATTACACATCATTCGTTTTATAGAATCTGTTTTTGAACCAATGACACAATGTTGCCAAGACCTACACAGTACTGCAGATTGACCTGGAAACCATAGTGCTTAAACACTAGATCGTTCTGAGCACTCTTTTCTTCACTTAAGAATTATAAGCAAGGCCAAAAACATATTTTACCTCATTTAGAATGGATCTTGATGTTTGGGAATCGGAGGAAATCAGTATAGAGCATCTCTTAGCATGGGAGTGTTTACAGTTATTGGCCCTGCCCACCCTTAGACAACTTCCAACAGACTTGTAATTCTTCCTATTACACTGAGGAAATTACAAGCTTGCTTCCTCTTTTTTATTGCTTTGTGATTATGTAATCAGATGGTTCGGTTTGCCTAAACTATAAGTTTTGCTTTATTGGGTATTTCTTTATTGTTTCTGAAGATATGCAACCAAATCACTCTGTTAACTGCTTCCTAATAAACAGTATTGTCTGTTGTTTAATCTCACATTATTTTACACTATGTTCATTTGCTCTGGCTAGCTCTGTGATATTAGACATCTAAGCTGATGTGCCTCAGAAAAGGCATAATGAATGAGTCAGTCTATATTTACCTTGGCATGTTTCTTACAGCATGTAAGACAGCTAGATTTCTTTGAGGGCCAGAAAAATGAGGGCCAGATCACACAAATATTGCATCCAGTATTTTTGCCTTTTCGTTATACTTAATTAAAAGGGACAGTTGTATTTGATTTTTCTTAAAGCGTTTGTTTACCCAAAAAATGAAATTGTTGTTAATTGCAAGTGCATCCAAGATTGTGGGTGGCATTGTTTTTTTTCAAGAAGATATTTATGAAGTTATTTGGTTGAATTAATGAAAGTCAGAAATGCTAATATATTCTGCACAAACGTAATCCCTGCACAAGACGTGTTTTGAAATGTGACCCATGGGGTGCACAAACCGATTGCCTGTGGCTGTGGATTTCCAATTATTATGTTGTAAACAACATTTAGTTTATTAGACAGTCTAATCAAAACTCTTTATATTACATAATTGTATCGTTATGAGCAGCGCAAATTACTTTTCTATTGAATGTAGCAGCATTATGGACTTTCAAAGATGTCTCTTTGCATATTTTAATAGTAGGGTGGCCAGGTAAAGGCGATTGGTCAGTTGACTAGCCCTGATGTAAGATATTGATTCAGTAACACCAAACTCCACCCCAGTTTCCAGGCAGGCCCAGTTCCACGACCTGACATCTCAATCTTGCTCTATTTTATCAATAAACTCATGTATTATATTCTATATTACACAAAAAGAAACTGTTGATAAGGAGGGTGAAGGGATGAGGGGGGCATGTGAGAGGCGGAGGATGATGAGGACGTGCCAGAGGCAGACAACAACGACGAGGAGGAGGACCTGTGAGAAGTGGAGGATGAGAAGAACAAGGACGTGCAAAAGGCACAGGATGGTGAGGAAGAGGACGGGAGAGAGGCAGAGGATGGTGAGCAAGAGGACGGAGGGTGGGAGATGAGCAATGGCACGTGAGAAGGAGGATATGTTAAAGGAGGGACGCTCAAGTGGCAGAGGATGAGGAGGAAGAGGATGAGCCAGAGGTGGAAGATGAGGAGGACGCATGAGAGGCAGAGGACGTTTCCATGCTGATCCAGTTCCACAACCTGACATCTAAATCTTGCTCTGTTTTATCCATAAACTCATGTAGTATATACTATACTTCACAAAAAGTAGCTGTTCAGTAGATCTGGGATTGAAAGGAATAGAACCAACAAGGATGGGTTGGTTGGCT
This sequence comes from Barbatula barbatula, assembly GCF_947034865.1. NCBI lineage: Eukaryota > Metazoa > Chordata > Actinopteri > Cypriniformes > Nemacheilidae > Barbatula > Barbatula barbatula. The sequence continues at coordinate 21,112,603 of NC_136781.1, read as the reverse complement.
AATTGTTACTCAAAATGGAGATACCAGACACTGAAATTGTTACTGCACCCCTTTACATGGAATTATTTTTTACTCCTATATTGGTGACTGTTCAAGGAATTTATTTTCAAAGTGTTCCTCACCGCCTGTAAAACGTGTACAACAAGTAGGAGTGACAGATAACATACCTTCTATGTTATGTATGGTGTTTATTGGACTTACATTTATGCATTTGGCAGATGCTTTTATCCAAAGCGACTTACATAGCATTATACTATACATCTTGATTCTGAGTATGTGCACTCCTTCGGATTGAACCCATGACTCTGCTGTTGTTAGCGCCACTCTCTAACCACTGAGCTACAGGAAGACTTGCCACAAGACAATGATTAACAACTTCCTTAAGAGGAGAGGGTTTATTGTTTTATCATTTACAGTATACTGTATGCTTGGTAGCAAGCAACTGTACTATAATCAGGGGAGCATATCACTTTGAAAGATCTGACCAAAGATCTGATTCATATTCCAGCCTTATGGTTAACCACAAAAAAGGACACAGCTGTAGTATGTCCAAGAATATTATTGGTCAGATGTTTTGCTCTTTCACAGCTCATGAAATGTAATATCTGAATTATGTGTAAATTATTGTATTGACTTTGTCTCGGATAAAAATGTTACTTATAGAGGTTAAGGTTCAACACTTCGTGTTGAAAATGTTACTTCATATTGAAAACTGAATTCAGTATGAATATCACAAACTTGACTAATCTGAGCACAAATTTTGTAGAGATATCTCAGACAATCAAGAGGACATATTATGCTTCTTGTGGGTATTTCACAAGGAGGTTTACCAGGTTGTTCGTCTTAAGAGAAATCATTTCATTTCATTTGGAGGTTTGAGAATGATTTAAGAAATTAAATCTTATATCTCAATAAAGGACAGTTTTGCAACAACTTACTGAAGTTTTTTCACAAAGGTTCACCCACACTTCATGAATACTGTATGTACAAAACAGGTTGAGAGACGACATTTACAATAAGATAAAAGGCATGTTCACAGCATGAAGATTGAAAAAATCCAGGAGACTACTGCAGGCCATCCAGTTATGATTTGAAGGAAAATATATCAGATTCATATAAAGGACAGTGGGGCCGCAGAGAGCAGACATGCTGAAACACCGCTCTCCTTTTTTTCTTTTCAAACATGGGGCGCCCATTTGTTTCTGGGCATTGTGCCAGTGATCCAGCGACCTGCTGGTTGCCTCTGATATTACATTCCTCTGGCACTGGATGTGCCCTGTCTGACGCCAGCCCACCACAAGAACTCTCAAGTAAATATTTCCAGCTGTCAATGTTGTTGTGCTCTCTATTGAGGTAATCCATTGTATTCTCATACATCTAAAATGATTTTAAAATGTCCAGACTACAGGCTCCAGATTATTTATTACATTTCAAAGCATCAATGAAGGCTTTGAGAAGTTTTGTCAATTTTCATGTTTGCTAAGTTGAAAATAACTAACGCCTTACACTAACAAATCTAGTGTAAGGCGAAGGATAAGGCTAGGGAGGAAGAGAACACATTGTGACAATAAGAATGGCGAGTAGTGGTGGATGAGGAGAAGAACACGTAAAAGGAGACTGAGGAAGTGGACGCACAAGAGTAGAAGGACCTGCAAGGGGAGAAAGATGATGTGGAGAAAGAAGACCCATTGAGATGTGGAAGATGAGAAGAACAAGGACGTGGGAAAGGCACAGGATGGTGGGGAAGAGGATGAGCCAGAGGTGGAAGAGAGGATGATGAAGAGAAAGGCAGAGAATGAGGAAGAGGTCGCGCAACAAGCGGAGGAGGAGGATCAGGAAGTGGACGGCCGGATGTGGAAGAAGACTGGTGAGTAGTGGCGGATAAGGATGCATGAGAGGAGGAAGAGGACGTGCAGGAGGAGAAAGATAAGGACCCTCAAGAGCAGAGGGTGATGAGGAAGAGGATAAGCCAGAAGTGGAAGATGAGGAGAAAGAGGACATGCGAGAGGCACAGGACAATGAGGAAGAGGACGGCGAGTAGTGGCAGATGACAATGAGGATGCATGAGGGGCAGAGAGAGAAGCAGAGGATGATGAAGAGAGAAGAAGAGGATGACGAAGAGAGAGGCAGAGGATGAAAAAGAGAAAAGCAGAGGATGAGGAACAGAGAGGCAGAGGATGATGAAGAGAGAGGCAGAGGATGATGAAAAAAGAGGCAGAGGATGAAGAAAGAGAGAAGCAGAGGATGATGAAGAGAGAAGCAGAGGATGATAAAGAGAGAGGCAGAGGATGATGAAGAGAGAAGCAGAGGATGAGGAAGAGAGAGGCAGAGGATGAAAAAGAGGAAAGCAGAGGATGAGGAACAGAGAGGCAGAGGATGATGAAGAGAGAGGCAGAGGATGATGAAGAGAGAAGCAGAGGATGATGAAAAAAGAGGCAGAGGATGAAGAAAGAGACAGAGGATGATGAAGAGAGAGGCAGAGGATGATGAAGAGAGAAGCAGAGGATGATAAAGAGAGAGGCAGAGGATGATGAAGAGAGAAGCAGAGGATGAGGAAGAGAGAGGCAGAGGATGAAAAAGAGGAAAGCAGAGGATGAGGAACAGAGAGGCAGAGGATGATGAAGAGAGAAGCAGAGGATGATAAAAAAAGAGGCAGAGGATTAAGAAAGAGACAGAGGATGATGAAGAGAGAGGCAGAGGATGATGAAGAGAGAAGCAAAGCAGAGGATGATAAAGAGAGAGGCAGAGGATGATGAAGAGAGAAGCAGATGATGAAAAAGAGAAAAGCAGAGGATGGGGAACAGAGAGGCAGAGGATGATGAAGAGAGAAGCAGAGGATGAAAAAGAGAAAAGCAGAGGATGGGGAACAGAGAGGCAGAGGATGATGAAGAGAGAGGCAGAGGATGATGAAAAAAGAGGCAGAGGATGATGAAGAGAGAAGCAGAGGATGATGAAGAGAGAGGCAGGGGATGATGAAGAGAGAAGCAGAGGATGATGAAGAGAGAGGCAGAGGATGATAAAGAGAGAAGCAGAGGATGATGAAGAGAGAGGCAGAGGATGATGAAGAGAGAGGCAGAGGATGATGAAGAGAGAGGCAGAGGATGATGAAGAGAGAGGCAGAGGATGAGGAACAGAGAGGCAGAGGATGATGAAGAGAGAAGCAGAGGATGATGAAGAGAGAGGCAGGGGATGATGAAGAGAGAAGCAGAGGATGATGAAGAGAGAGGCAGAGGATGATAAAGAGAGAAGCAGAGGATGATGAAGAGAGAGGCAGAGGATGATGAAGAGAGAGGCAGAGGATGATGAAGAGAGAGGCAGAGGATGATGAAGAGAGAAGCAGAGGATGATGAAGAGAGAAGCAGAGGACGATGAAGAGAGAAGCAGAGGATGATGAAGAGAGAAGCAGAGGACGATGAAGAGAGAAGCAGAGGATGATGAAGAGAGAGGAAGAGTATGATGAAGAGGACATGTAGGAGGCGAATGATGAGAAGGAAGAGGACCAGCAAATGGCAAAGGAGGAAGAAGACTGGTGAGTTGTGGCAGATGAGGAGGAAGAGGACCTGTGAGAGGGAGAGGATGAAGTGGACGAGGAAAATGAAGAGGACGAGGAGAAAGAGGACTGGCGAGTAGTGGAGGATGAGGAGGCGCATGTGTGAGAGGAAGAGGATGTGTGAGAGGCGAAAGGATGAGAAGGAAGTTTGAGAGAGTGAGGAAGAGGTTGTGCAGGAGGTGGAGGATGAGGAGGAAGTGTGAGAGAGTGAGGAAGAGGTTGTGCAGGAGGTGGAGGATGAGGAGGAAGTGTGAGAGAGTGAGGAAGAGGTTGTGCAGGAGGTGGAGGATGAGGAGGAAGTGTGAGAGAGTGAGGAAGAGGTTGTGCAGGAGGTGGAGGATGAGGAGGAAGTGTGAGAGAGTGAGGAAGAGGTTGTGCAGGAGGTGGAGGATGAGGAGGAAGTGTGAGAGAGTGAGGAAGAGGTTGTGCAAGAGGTGGAGGATGAGGAGGAAGTGTGAGAGAGTGAGGAAGAGGTTGTGCAGGAGGTGGAGGATGAGGAGGAAGTGTGAGAGAGTGAGGAAGAGGTTGTGCAGGAGGTGGAGGATGAGGAGGATGTGTGAGAGGAAGAGCATGAGCACAGATGAAATGGTTTTCAGGTGATTGTTTCATTTTGAAGTGTCAGAATATTTGGGATAAGTGGTCTCGAGACTTAGTTTTGTTATTAAGTTTGGAAAGCCTTTTGAGTTTCTGTAATATAAGAAGGGGGCTTTTAACAGCACAGTAGTGCCATCTAGTGGTGGAGATAAGTCGTTTTTCTATTAAATAGTTTTCTTTCATTATATTTAAGAGTTAGTTACTGTAACTGGTCAATAAAATTCAAGTATACAATAGAACTTGCACAACCAATGTAGATTATCTTTGACTTTATCTGACTGTTCTATTTAATCTCTTGAGAAACAACTTTGACTGATCTCATATTTGACTGGTCTTCTTCAGTTGTGTTTGGGGTGTAAACTGAAGCTCAGATTTGAGAGAAATGTAGGCAGGCTTGACACACAACACATAAGCAAACTTTACTCAAGAAAGGAGAAAGCCATCTTCCACTCGTCCCCCTTGTAAATCTAATTTTGTGAAGTATTTGGCACTGCAGAGTTGCTCTAGGGCAGCAGGAACCAGGGGCAATGGGTAGCGGAACTTGATGCTGATATCGTCAAGTGCTCGATAGTCAATGCAGGGCCGAAGACCCCTGTCCTTCTTCTAAACGAAGAAAAATCCTGCTGAGGCTGGCGATTTGGACGGTGCTATGAAACCCTTGGCCAGCTCCTCCTCAATATAATTCCTCATGGTCTCGGATTTGGGTTGTGAGAGAGGAAAAATCCTGCCCCTGGGGGGAATAGAGCCTGGGGTGAGATCGATGGCACAGTCGCCAGGTCGGTGGGAAGGAAGATTGGATGCTTTGGACTTGCTGAAAGCCTCCAATAAATCCTGATATTGCTCGTGTAGACCAGATAGATCGTAGGGCTTGCTCTCCTCCTCTTGGGGGTGATTGAATGATTGGTGTGAGATTAAACAATGATTCTTACAGGACGTTGACCACTGAATGATTTCTTGCGCTGACCATGATATGCATGGGTTGTGTCTCTGTAGCCAAGGTAAACCAAGGATGACGGGATTTAGAGGTGATTCAATAGCGAACAGTCTTATGGATTCGGTGTGAAGAGCTCCGGATTGAAGTTTTATCTCTGGGGTTGTGTATTTGATTCTTCCCGAGCCCAGTGGTCGACCGTCTAGCACTGCCACTGCCACCCGGGATTCACATGAAACGAGAGGAATATTATGAGTTTCGGCAAAAGAGACATCAATAAAGTTACCCGCAGCCCCAGAGTCAATCATAGCTATGGTCGTAACACTTCTCTCTCCAGAGCTTAGAGTAACCGGGACATTAAATGAATTGCTATTGTAAACCGTAGCACTCACCGAGGTAGAATCCTGACGAGGAGGGCGAGTGGGACAGGAAGCCCTCAGGTGACCAGCCTGACCACAGTATAGGCACAGATGTTGACGGATGCGCCTCTCCCGTTCCTCCGCTGAAAGTTGGGTAGCGCCGATCTGCATGGGCTCTGCATTGTTGAACCTCTGAGCGACTGCCCCTGAGGGAGAACTTCGGTGAGTACGTCGTGAGCGCATCAGGTTATCGAGATGGATGGTTAGCTCCATGAATTGTTCTAGGGTTTTCCCCTCCTCCCTACAGGCTTATTCCGACTGTAGATCGCTGTTGAGTCCCCTCCGGTAGAACAGCTGAAGAGGTTCAGTCTGAGCAGCGAGTGTTCAAAAAGTGATGGTGTACTCCGCAGCTGTGCTGCTTCCCTAACGCAGAGTTCCATAACTCCTCTCCTGGAGCAGGGTTCGCTGGTAGAGGGGTTACGTGAAGAGATTGAAGCGTCTTCACGAGTTCCTCGGTGAGCGAGGTGAGTCTCTGCAATTGTTGTTGGTGTGTGGCTAACACGGAGGCTTAAGCTGTTACCTCGGAAGAGAGCTGGTAGAACATCGCTGGATCCTGTGATGGCGAAGTCTTCTGTAATGACGAGTAAGGGGCGTTCGGATCCATTTGCAATGTTTAATATAAATTGTGGTATAATCAGGCAAGGGTCAATCAACAGCGACAAAAATAACACAGGCAGACAGAATCTAGGTCGGTACCAGACTGAGATCAGGGCAGGCGGCAGGCAATAGACAGGTCACAAACAAAGCAGTGGGTCGGTAGGGCAGGCAGCAAGGGGTCAAAGGTACAGCAGTAGTCACAGGTAATACACAGGTAAACAGATCAATATAAACTCTCAGAAATGCAAGACGGGCTAAACAAGACTTTGCGATGAATGAGAGTTCAAGCACATTATATATAATGGAGCGGTAACGGGGAACACCGGGTTGTGATTATCCTGTGATACCGGACATCTGGGTAATGTAGCCCAGAACGGAATCAGAACTCGGGAGAGGATGCCCTCTGGTGGTTGCTGGAGAGCCACAGAGGCCTGGGTCATGACACCATCCAAGATGTGTGTGGCATTGTTTTTTCAAGAAGATATTTATGAATCTATTTGGTTGAATTATTAAAAGTCAAATCAATGAAACGCTAATATTTTCAGCACTAATCCCTACCTCTTATGACGTTTAACTGCCGTTTTATAAAATGAATCAGTGCAAAATGGATCTGTGCAAAAAACTGAACGCTCTTATCTCATCTTCAGGTGAATCTCAATCGCACTCGTGAGCCGGAATGTGGCCTATCGCCTGTGCAAACCGACTGTCTGTGGCTGTGGATTGCCGATTATAACGTTGCAAATTTGACTAGCCCAGTTGACTAGCCCTGGTCTAGAGGAAGCATTAAAGGCAAATATTGTACAAACATGGCCTTCAGACATCATGACCGATAATGTCCAACATATGATCATCATCAACTGTGTCTACAGAAAATGATCTGTGGATCTGTCAGAAGATTCAAACACACTGAACATCTGACCTGCTGAACAACTAAAACTTTAGATTTTGCCATTTCACTAAATGTACGCATATAAATCTCAATCTAATTCAGTCAGTATCATAACAAATAAACAGCTGCAGAAAGCATCCACATGTAAACTGCCCAGATAGCACAGGTACATCTGCTTAAGATCTGGAAAACATCTGCTGTGTATAAACATCTAAGAAAGAGCTGTTGTACATCATTCTAAATCATACCCATCTAACAGACGTCTTCTAGAGGTCTATATGACATCTGACAGCAGACGCCTCAGAGATGTAGTGCAGATGAGCAAACAGCATCTGCCAGATGTCTTGGAGATGAAAATGTAGATATCAAATAGATGTGCTATCGAGGTATTAGCGTACATATTCGCGTGTCTTGAATTTGCTAAATAAAATTAAAAGGATTAAAAAAAACAGTTTAGTCAATGCGCTAGTTGCACAAGATTGCACCTGTGAGCTTTTGCAACGGCAGTGTTGGCAGACTAATTTCCGGTCTAATAACCAAGTTTTTTTGGCTAAACGAAGTACTCAGCAATGTAAAGAGGATCTGTCATATTACTTTCTTCTTTTTTATGTAAAAAAACAACCATATTTCCCAGCCACCTATATTTTTCCAACGACCGGAAATTAGTCTGCCGACCCTGGCGTCCCAAAAGCTCACCGGCGCCATCTTGTGCAACCAGCGAGTTCTGACAGACAGTATAGTAAAACCTCTTGTATCTTATTTTTTATTACAATACATTGTTAGGATAATTGTGTTCAAGTAAGACATTTAAAAAATGAACTTTTCCATAACTAAACACTTCATAAAAACTTGAAAAAGAGGACAGCTAGAGGTTAATGATATACTGAACCTAACACAACATAACATGCCAGGACCCGCTTAATGTCCCTAAGCTTCAGTGGTTGTCAGTTTGGTCTTTTAAACTATTTACACTTCCTTATATATACTGATAGTTACAGAATCACTATCAATCAGTTCTATGTAACAAAAGTTTGGTGTGCTTATAATTACTCCCAGTGTCTTTTAATGGGAAAAAAAGTATATTTATTGCTATTTTAAATCTTTTACATACTCAAAATAAAACATTTATATTTAGATGAGGTTTTTTGTTTCACTGGTTTATCTTGCCCTTGCGTGGTCCTCGGGTTGAGAAGGAACACTTCATGTCTGCAGGTGCTCTGTCGGGTTGATGATATGATCAGGGTGTGGATTGAGGATATCTGTGGATGTATGAATCTGTTGGGGATTTAAATGCAGCTGGTCATGGGGCAGGAGGCTTCTTAATCCTGCAAAAAGCTGATTTATCAAGGCCTCCATAGAGCGGGTGTGTTCGGCGAGCACTCGAGCAATGAGTCGTTCCTCTCGGGCATGACTCTGTTCAAGGTGACGCTCTAGCCACATGTTTTGTGTCTGCTGCATTCTTTCGAAAAAGTTTTGATACTGTGCGTGCAGTGCCGTGCAACAAGGGCTTTTTTCTTTGAACGTGTCTGAAACACAGAAAGAGAAAACGCATAGTATAAGCTACAGTAACACTTTCGATCTTTAGGCTCCCGCGTGTGTCTTCTGGGAAATCCTAATTAAATCTAATTTACATCTGTACATGAATTTAGTTTTCGAACACTTTACGTTCAGCAAACAGACACGGGTGAAATCACGCTACTGAATTAGTGTCACATGATACATCTGAAAAAAAGTCAAACCTTGAACAGAGGGCTGCTGGGAAGTGGATGCCGGGGTACAGTTGATGATCTCTAAAGAAATGGAGGGTTGTGTGGATGTGGCGCTCTCTGCCGGAGCCGAGCTCTCATGTAATGGTTGTGTGAGAATAAGTGGCTCATTCTCTGTTTTCATTGGCTGTATTTCTTCAATTCTGCTTTCCTCATCATCCACACCATCTTCTTTGACAGAACAAGATAAAACAAGGTTAGAAACTCACAAAGTTATCACTAAAGATGCACTATAGACCACTTCGGAAGACGTTAACATCATGTTTCAGTTTTTAACGCTACACAAAAAAATACAACCAACAGAACATTTATAACTGTTGTACATATCTATTGAAATCTCATAGATATTCGAGTCAATGATCAAATGAAAGCAGCACAAATGCTGTTGGACTGTTGTTTACAAGTACATCATTTACAATTCTGTGTTTCTATATATTGTTTCTGTCATTTCTGTCATTTGATTTCCATACTGTTCTTTCCTTGTATATTTACTGTAAAGCTGCTTTTCAACTATGTAACGTTTGTAAAAGTGCTATAGTATTCAAATAAAATAAATAAAGTATTGCATTGTTTTTACATCTTATGTAGTGATCTCTCTCTTTTCATTGTTGCGTTATTCATGCATGCCAATTTTTGCGAATTATATTTGAAGTTTGCTTCCAAAACTCCCCAAATTGACAAAATCATGTTTTTTTATTGTGCATTGCAATTAATATCAATCAAACTACAGTTGTTTTGTTTTACTCCATAATAACTCAAGCTAACTAACACAGTAAAAACATTTTGGAACCAAAATATCATATTGGAACCAAACTCTTTTTTACAGACAATATTTTATTACCTTCAGTAAGCTACATCTTATAAAAGTTTAATATAAACTCTTTTTATTTATATGCATTCAAAACGATCCACTTACGATCAGACGTTCTCGTTTATTCAATGTAATTGAATGATTCCGTATATCTGTGTGTACACATTTCTTTCTTTCGTGTTTGTATATCTGTACTGATTTGCAACAATGAAAAAGTGTGAAAAGCGCGACAGAAATAAAGAGAAATATGAGTTTTTCCCACTGAACTAAAGGAAACTCGCTCACCGTCACATTCATCCTCGTCAGAAGTCCAGCACCTGTTTTCCGCGCCGGGAGCTTCATCTTTACACTTGACGTTATTTAACGTTACAGTCTGCTTTGACATTACTGAGGGTCTGTGGCCAAAAATCTCTTCCATTGTATCGAAGTGCTTAAATGCGCCGTCAGAACTGGACATGTTTTGTCTTTTTGCCTTGTAGTAAATGGACTTGAGCGTCTTCCAGCGGTGTTTGATCTGATCACACGAGCGCAAGAAGCCCGCTGCTTTATGTTTAGCGCAAACCTTTCTGAAGATGAGTCTGTTGCGACGCTTTCGTCCGTCTTTATATCGATCTATATTCATCTCCCTTAATGTCTGCAGGAGAAAATCTGTCTCCTCCTCGCCCCAAAAATGTCTGCTTTTCCTGCTGGACATCACTTTCTGACGCACATGTATACGTGTAAATGATTATTTATACAGTCAATATTCAAAATCAAGTGTTTTCATGAGAAATTGCATTCGGATCCCGCACCAAGGATGAAGACGGCCACCGGACGCTACGCACCGCCTCTTCAGAGCACAGCCAATTAGAAAGCTCCGTCCCGCCTCCAGGCTATCAAAGGTCTAGCTCTCATTGGTTGTGTTGTTGAGGCTTCATAGGAGTTTCGCCTGTCAATCAAGTTTCATGGCGCCTTTTCTCTTTTCTGCGATGAGATTAGCGCAGTCGGATTATAGCCTTCATGTGACGTTTATTCCTGAAAAACTAGGACACATCATATTTACATCATTTGTTTGTGAATCAAGTCAGCTTTATTTATATAGCGCTTTTTACAATTGTCATTGTTTCAAAGCAGCTGTACAAGAAACATATAAGGTTATGCAAATCAAAACACAGGTCAAATATTAGATACACTATACATTTCTATATGCAGTGTTAATGGAATAAAACTATACAATTCTAGCAGCCCCCCGGCCAGCAAACAGAATGCAAACTGTGCCATTGGAGGAGAAAAACCCCTCAGAGGGAAACAATCAGGCCTGACCAGGGGATTCCAGTTCACCTCTGGCAAAAACTGCTGCCTCTGCATAAACTCGACAGAGCTGCACAACAAGGCAAAATAAAAAGAGTTAGATTTAAAATGATCATTAATAATCTAATAGCGACTGAAGTTTTGTAACAGTAAACAGTCTCTTTAAACGCATTCGTAGAACAGAAAGATATTAATTAGAAACAGACCCTTTATCCCTTGTAATATACAAATTGCTGGTAAAATAAAAATGTATTACTGTGTCAATGCTATTTGTGAACGTTTTGTAATTTAGTTATGAATAATGATACAATTCACATAATAAATATACATGTATAACAACAAAAACAATAATAATAATAATATAGTGCTCCACTGCTGTTTTTAAATATTTATTGACATAACATTTATATCACGTTTGTAATATTAAAATATTTTTAATGCTAATCGCATTTTAAAACAACTAAACTTGCATTGTCTATTTCTGCTTGTTGTGGCCATGACTTTTATTTTGAAAATACTCCACGTCTCATGGTTTCACTTTCTGATTACGCGCACAAAACATGCAATAAACCTGTTGTATCTGTTCTCACTGCTCACACAGATGTTATTCACGATTAAATACATAAACGTAACAGTATCAAACGTGTTGGGGTTGTTTCCTGTACTTTTATTGTGAAGGCCTCATCAGCAGTAGCAGCGTGTTGAGATGTAAACATGGACCGGCCGGACACTACATTCAGTCTGGCTTATATCGTGCTCTCGCTGTGTTTTGTATTTACACCCAATGAGTTTCGCTCGGCTGGTTTTACAGTACAGCACATGTTCTCGGGATGGCTGGGCAGTGAAGACATCAGCTTTATTCAACACCACATCAAGAGAACAACACTAACACTGATCGTCCACTGTTTCCTGCCCCTGGGTATGACAACAACACTCACAGTGTACACTCTTTAAACAGTGCGATAATGCAATACCAGCACACTTCTTATTGTGTCCTTCTGTATACTACGGTCAATCTCTAAAGTATACTTCCGCTCTATCTATCTACTACTGTATGTAACTCAAGAAGAAACAAGACAAGAGACATTTCTGCTAATTCTACACAGTTGTATAGACATGACAGTTATGATCTGCTATAACAGATTTGTTGTGGATTGTGTTGGTCACAACGTCATTTTCCCATTGGCCATCCATACTTAAACACAACGCTTGCTGTGTTTTGGTTCTACGCACTACGCGGTTTTCAGTTCTGCAATGGAAAAGGTATTCTGCTTTCGCTCTAACACACGTGTTGTTGTGCACATGTGTTGCAGGCTACTACATAGGAATGTGTTTCGCTGCTCCTGACCAGAGTCTTCTTTACATCCATCATGCAAGTCAGGGATGGCAAATCTATCTTGGCGTTGCGCTGGCCGTTCAGCTTGTGAGTTGTGCACTGGCTTTCTATTGGTCCAGACAAGGATGGGCGAATCATCCCATATGTAAAGCTCTCAGCGTTCACGCCCTCCCAAACTCCAGCTGGAGGGCCGTGGCGTCATCCATCAACACTGAATTTCGCCGCATTGACAAATTTGCTTCGGGTTCTCCGAGTGCAAGAGTGATTGTGACCGATACTTGGGTGCTGAAGGTCACCACGTATCACTTGCATGTTGCTTTGCATCAGGACTGTCATTTGACCGTCACCGACTCCAAACATCACAGCCTGTCACCTGACATAAACACACCAGTGCAGATAGTCACCATCACTGTTGCCAGTATCAATCCCAGAGTCAAGTCTTTTGACATAAGGTCATTTCAGATTTACTTATATGTGTTTGTGAGTGCGTGTCTCATCTCCTGAATTCATACTGAACATCTGTATTTTCTCTTCCAGGTTAAAGTCTACAGAGTACGTGGAGCTGCAGGAAAAACTGCATGCACCAATCAGAAATGCTGCCAATGTGGTCATCCACCTGACCATGAGTGAGCTTTTTCTGGACACCTTCAAGTCATATGTGAGGATGAATGATGTTTACAGGTGCCCAAGTGAACAGGTGAAGCCACACATTTTGTAAATACAGAAGAAAGTGTTTATTTAGCGATGGCCGCAATCAATCAAAAATATATTTCAATTGCTTTTCATTGTTGCAAAGCAGCTTAACATACAAGGAATACAGCATAGAAATAAGGAAAAGAAATCATAGCAAAACACGAAAATGATCAATTACATGTTTTTAATATATTTATCATTATTTTTATCATAATAATAATAATAGGGCCGTAAAACGATTACTTGTGATTATAGGCATTGTGTACTGTGCCTATGAATTTTGTATTTGTAAAAACATACACATACATGCATATATTCTTTTAAATATAAAAATGAATTTTTAGTAATGTTAAAACACTGGATAAAGGTGTTTCAGTGATTATTGAAAATGTGCAAAGGCAGCGCACATTTAAGTTCATGCAAATAAATAAAGTTAAACACTTCTTTCAGTTGCCAAGTCAGAGGTTTTGTTAATTGGCCAATATAATCATGACTTGAATGAGGAGGATGTGCTCATGTCCAGAGAGGATCAACAGTTTATGGAAACAATGGAAAGTTGATTTGACGATGGTCATTACAGGATTGACTTGCCTTCTGAATCGTCTGATGTCATCATGCCAAACAACCGAAGTGTTGTAGAAAAGCAAGAGTATCCTTCTTTCTTATCAGATGTTATTGATTTAGGATATGTTGAGATAGTGCCACAGCATCAGTTAAAAGGAGAAGATGGTAAGCTTTGGTAAATACCGCACCACGGTGTGTATCATCCTAAAAAGAACTCTCTCAGAGTAGTGTTTGATTCTGGTGCAATGTGTAAAGGTCAGCTGCTGCGAGGTCTTACTTATTCTCTGGAAGGAGTTCTTACAAAACTAAGACAAGAACCTGTTGCTTTGATAGCTGATGTACAAACCATGTTTCATCCGGTAAAGGTTTCTCCAAAGCATGTGGACTTTCTGCGTTTTTGTGGTTCCGTGATGGTGATGTGACACAGAATGCTATAGAGTATAGGATGAAAGTTCATCTTTTTGGTGGAGGATTGCACGAGACCCCCACGGTTTGATCCTTCTGCTTTTGGACCCCAATTCTATTCTTCAGAACTTTTATATGGATGACCGCTTCATTTCTTTGCCTACAGAAACTGAAGCACTTCTTATGTCTCGGAATCTCTTTGCAGCTTGTGCCAAGGGTGGATTTCAGTGGATGAGCAATCGTCGTTCTGTTATGTTCAGCAGTCCAGAGGAACAAAGGCAATTAAAGAGCTTGACTTGGGTAGAGATGACCTACTCATGGAAAGAGTATTTGGATAAATTAACCTTCGGGTTATGCATAGAGGAGCATCCTCACACAAGACGTGGCATGTTGTCTGCGGTTAGTTCCATTGATGATCCCTTGGGATTTCTTTCACCATTTACTCTGCCTGTAAACAGATATTCCAAGAAATATCCAAGTGTAATGTTAACTGGGATGATGAGATACCGCAGGTCTTCTCTCAGCCAAGATGGCTGACTAGTGGCAGTTGACACAAGTCAGAAGAGACTCTACTGTGTGAGATCGAAGCAATTCTTAATGGCTGTCCTAGATGACAAACTGGCCTCTGATGATGACGCTTACACCAAATCACATTATTGTACTGAAATCAAAACCTGGAACATTCAACGAGAGAGACTTCTCGTTGGATGGAGAAAAGATGGAGACATCAGATATCTTCTGGAAAAGATGGGTGGGTAATACCTACCATATTACTTCAAGAGAGACAGAAATGGATGAAGCCAAGAAGAAGCTTTATGATAGGAGAAGTTGTTGCTATTATGGATCCTGTGGCTCCTCGAGGCTCATGGCGGATGAGCGATCAAACTTACCCTGATAAAAAGGGATTTGTTCGATCAGTCCAACTCGAAGCTGAAGACTGAATTGAAATGGAAACTCTTGTACAGAGATATTTATGGCTCCTTACGTGTGTATTGTTTGTAATTGTAAATTTATATTCTTACAATTATGAGTGTTGGAGCCTAAATGTACTAATCCACCACTAGATGGTGCCGTGGACTGTTGGGAACACATGTGCTGTTAATTTAAAGTTGCTGATGTATTGTTTGCTGTGCATGTGTGGAGGGAACATGGTTCTTACCGTAGCCATCACAATGGTCTGTGTCATTTTCATTTTATCAATTCTTAAATGAAATAACATGGCATCAATGCATTCATTTGTCATTTGAACATCTTACCAGCCTGCCACGGCTTATATGAGAGCCTCACATCATGTGTTTCACAGGTTTAATGTGTTTTCACATACAGTCAAAGAACAAACTTTGAATTCTCAATTCTTTGAATTAGGTAATGTTTCTGTATTTTTCATTTGATTCGTTCAGGGCAAATAAAGAACCACTGAAGGTCAGACATTGTGATTTTAACTGCCCATTACAGTATATGATGGAATTCTGTAACAGCCATCTGGCAATTCAATCTTTATAATTTAGGGACAAAGGTAGTTTTCCTCTTATTCGGTGCTGGGTGAGAGTTTATTCTGGAGCCTGTTTAAAATGATTTAGTGCATCTGATTGGGCCTAAATATCAGCCGTCAAAAACTAAATGTCTAGAATTTTTTCTTAGTAGTTTTAAAAAAAAAAGCGAAGCTTTGACCTTGTGACACACCTGATGATCTATCAAGTTTATTTTGTGTCTTGTATTCTGTTACAGGAACCGGAGCCGTGTATTGGATGCATGCAGGTCAACGCGAACGTCAAACTTGTGCGGCTGTGTCAGGATGACAGTGAATGTCAGCCGTGTTTCTGTCGGCCCATGTGGTGTCTTACGTGTATGGGTAAATGGTTCGCCAGTCGACAGGACCAGCAGCAGCCAGAGACGTGGTTGAGCAGCAGGGTCCCGTGTCCCACCTGCAGGGCCAAATTCTGCATTTTAGATGTCTGTCCTATTATTTGATTAAATATGGAATCGTGCATCTGCAGATCTTTCTCAACCTGATATTTCTGAGCATTTGTCCAAATGCCTTGCGTGGCTTTAAAGATATATATTCATATCAGAAACTGTATGTGTTATGTCTAGATTTCTCCTTCATCAAACATCCACGGCTAAATTCAACCTAGATTTTCAAAACCTCTGTGCCTCTCAATGTAGTTACATATTTTTTTCATATTTCACATATTATGGATTCTCAAAAACACGTCGAAGGCAAAACATTATCATTGCTTTTTACCATCATAACAAGCTACCCCTCAAAAATCTCATTGTGATGCTAAAAAATGTAAACATTTCATTTTCACATCACGGTGGTATTCATTTATGTTGATTTTATAATAAAAACATATCATTTCATAATTACAGTCGCATACTAATTGTTGTATATCAGCAAACACATTAACCTGAATAGCCAGTAGTAAAACAACAACATGAAACGCCATATTTCGTTTAAAACAAAATAAATATCTTTGTAAGATAATTTTCTTGTTTAGCAGACAGACATTCACTGTTTTCTGGTCCCTGCAAAACACACACATGTGGTCTGATGCAAGCACATTCATAAGAGAATAAAGGTTTTGACAACTGTGTTTTCCTGCTCAAATGTTTCTTTATCAGATTTGTGTTTAACACTTTCAAGTCAAAATCAAAACTCAAACAAATCAAATGTATTTTTAACAGCTGTTTTGTTAAACTGTTGTTTTGAGCTCAGTGTTTTGCTCGTACCTTGTCACTACTGCATACGAGTCATAATATTGAAAAGTGTGTGAAATGTGTATGAATACAGTGAATGTGAACAAAATGAATGTGATTTTCCTATTCAGCATCTTCACAAAGAAACGGTAAAAAAGATTTTTTTAAGGTTTTGTTTTTCTTTAAAAAACAATTACGTATCAGATCCAAAATGTCATAAGTCCAAGTCCCAAGGGTCACCAAGTGTTGTATCAAGTTTGGTCAAGATTTTGAGGGGTCTGAGTGTTTTTAGCCGCACTACCACCAAAACACACCAGTGGCCGTAGGCTTCCATTGGTTTTAACACAACAGACATTGAGATGCTTTTTGTTTATTTTTTTACTTTTCCAATAACAGACACAATGAAAAACTACGAAAGCACAGAAGCAGTATAAAAACAATACATTTGTTTGAAACTATACTTTTGATACATACTAATTATGGGAATCAATTATCATTTATGTATCAAGTTTCTCTTCCTAAATAGATATTCTTGGAAACACTGATCAAATGTGTATTCCAGAGTCTTACGCTTCTCCAACGATATAATGTTTGACATGATAAGATAAGAATTTACATGCAAAGTATTGAAGTAAAGGTGTTCCGCAGGATGTATTTGATTTTATACAAACTCTTGTCATTTATGAATCAATTACACTTCCAACATACTTTATTTTATATAACACTGATGATAAATGTATTTAAGAGTCTCAGACCTTTCTAACGATATATAGTTTGTCATAATTAGATCTGAAATTTTACAAAAATAGGGAAGAAAATCATTTGTGGATATCTCATGGAAGCAATATAGTATAAAACGCATATTGAAACTGTAAATGATGACAAATCCAAACTCTTGGCACCTGATGGACACTGCAGAGCCGATCCGAGACGTCTGGGGCCCTAAGCAAACCTTGTGCCCTTGTCATTGTTCAATTTAGATATACATAACTCTAAACTTTGAGAAATAAACATGTACATAATTCTTTACCTAAACTAACGCGCGGTTCTGGAACCATCTAGCTGTTAACAGTTAACACCCAAATGTGGTGTGTTTTACTAACCAAATGAGTGATCAACAAAAACAAAACATGATAAATATAGTTTACTCAAGAAAGCTAAGCATTCGAAATAATTCAATAATTTTCTAAATGTGATATATTATGATTAATGAAATAAAAATGACATATTATCCTGGGTTTGCATTAAAGCTGACACGCACGTGAACACTGTACAGCTGGTTTTGTGACTGTAAGTCATTCCCTTTAAACACTATTGAAGTTAGAAACATGTAAATTAATCTGTAGCCAATGTAACTTTGGAGACGGTCCCTAAATTCGAACCTCCAATGTCAAACCAAAAGACTTTGTAAAAGAAGTTATAAAAATAGAGTCTTGTTTACATTATAGTGTTTTTGACTCGGTGCCCAAAGGGGCCCCCTGGTGGAGCAGAGGCCCTACGCATCTAAAAGTTGTTACCCTTGCAGTTTAAAAGACTTTACATTTCAGATACTTCCACATTGCATTCTTATGAATGGATGGATTTTATTATTGAGATCAGCCCGACAAATAAAAAAACATATGACCGAAGAAAGCACTCGTCTGTATTGTTACAAAATTCAAACCAATAGAAGATAGGAAAATGGCCTATACATATTTATACAGGAACTATACACTCATGTTACAATTTTATAAAAGACCTTTAATAACAGAAGACATCAAATGGGCACATTTGACCTGCAATGAACATAAATAAAATAAAGAGATTTGTCTGTTAACGTTGTAGCTGTCTCTACCGACTCAAGTTAATGCACAATGAACCAACATGAATAAACAATGAACGCTTGTATTTGTATTAACTAGCAAGATAACTCGTGTGAAAGAATGAAACCGAATTTGTGAACCAAGATTGTTCATAAGATTAGGACATTTTCACAAAGTGATACTATAACGTAAGCAGTTTATAAACAAGTGAGTCAGTCTCATTGAAATGACATGATCAAAACACGAGATCTAAGACTAAGATGTTACGTTATATCATGGAGAGGTTTAAAAATACAACACAAATAGACAGCTGTCTGAATACAATATCTACTGTATATACTTTATCAGTCAGCTTGATATTTTTCATTTTTAAATGGGTCAATTTTACCTGTAATATTATGAAAGGCATCCCTAAACAGTGTTAAGTTATTGATCGCTATGTAGTCAAAAGAGCAATCAGTTACAAATCTATGTGTAAATAAATCAATGAGAAAGAATCAACTAAATCTATGTTTCAACTGTACTATTTATGATTATGAACGTATGATTTTGCTTCGCTTGGGCCAAAGAGTAAAGACATATACTCCTAAAAAGATGTATTTCCCAAACAATGTACTACAACAACTAAAAAAGATATACATACAGACATATATAAACATATTTGTGACATCCTTATTTATGTAAATCGGGATTTGAATATCGTTATCTTTATTTGACATGAACTTATTTCTACATGTATTTGCAGTAGACAGATAGTAATGATTGGTCTGGGACTAACCTTAAGCCCTGTTTGTGAAGGTTAGTCTAAGGTTAGTCCCAGATCAATGCAGTAGATAGATAGCAATGATTGGTCTGGGACTAACCTTAAGCCCTGTTTGTGAAGGTTAGTCTAAGGTTAGTCCCAGATCAATGCAGTAGATAGATAGCAATGATTGGTCTGGGACTAACCTTAAGCCCCGTTTGTGAAGGTTAGTCTAAGGTTAGTCCCAGATCAATGCAGTAGATAGATAGCAATGATTGGTCTGGGACTAACCTTAAGCCCTGTTTGTGAAGGTTAGTCTAAGGTTAGTCCCAGATCAATGCAGTAGATAGATAGCAATGATTGGTCTGGGACTAACCTTAAGCCCTGTTTGTGAAGGTTAGTCTAAGGTTAGTCCCAGATCAATGCGGTAGATAGATAGCAATGATTGGTCTGGGACTAACCTTAAGCCCTGTTTGTGAAGGTTAGTCTAAGGTTAGTCCCAGATCAATGCAGTAGATAGATAGCAATGATTGGTCTGGGACTAACCTTAAGCCCTGTTTGTGAAGGTTAGTCCCAGATCAATGCAGTAGATAGATAGTAATGATTGGTCTGGGACTAACCTTAAGCCCTGTTTGTGAAGGTTAGTCTAAGGTTAGTCCCAGATCAATGCAGTAGATAGATAGTAATGATTGGTCTGGGACTAACCTTAAGCCCTGTTTGTGAAGGTTAGTCTAAGGTTAGTCCCAGATCAATGCAGCAGATAGATAGTAATGATTGGTCTGGGACTAACCTTAAGCCCTGTTTGTGAAGGTTAGTCTAAGGTTAGTCCCAGATCAATGCAGTAGATAGATAGCAATGATTGGTCTGGGACTAACCTTAAGCCCTGTTTGTGAAGGTTAGTCTAAGGTTAGTCCCAGATCAATGCAGTAGATAGATAGTAATGATTGGTCTGGGACTAACCTTAAGCCCTGTTTGTGAAGGTTAGTCTAAGGTTAGTCCCAGATCAATGCAGTAGATAGATAGTAATGATTGGTCTGGGACTAACCTTAAGCCCTGTTTGTGAAGGTTAGTCTAAGGTTAGTCCCAGATCAATGCAGTAGATAGATAGTAATGATTGGTCTGGGACTAACCTTAAGCCCTGTTTGTGAAGGTTAGTCTAAGGTTAGTCCCAGATCAATGCAGTAGATAGATAGTAATGATTGGTCTGGGACTAACCTTAAGCCCTGTTTGTGAAGGTTAGTCTAAGGTTAGTCCCAGATCAATGCAGTAGATAGATAGTAATGATTGGTCTGGGACTAACCTTAAGCCCTGTTTGTGAAGGTTAGTCTAAGGTTAGTCCCAGATCAATGCAGCAGATAGATAGTAATGATTGGTCTGGGACTAACCTTAAGCCCTGTTTGTGAAGGTTAGTCTAAGGTTAGTCCCAGATCAATGCAGTAGATAGATAGCAATGATTGGTCTGGGACTAACCTTAAGCCCTGTTTGTGAAGGTTAATCTAAGGTTAGTCCCAGATCAATGCAGTAGATAGATAGTAATGATTGGTCTGGGACTAACCTTAAGCCCTGTTTGTGAAGGTTAGTCTAAGGTTAGTCCCAGATCAATGCAGTAGATAGATAGTAATGATTGGTCTGGGACTAACCTTAAACCCTGTTTGTGAAGGTTAATCTAAGGTTAGTCTCAGATCAATGCAGTAGATAGATAGTAATGATTGGTCTGGGACTAACCTTAAGCCCTGTTTGTGAAGGTTAGTCTAAGGTTAGTCCCAGATCAATGCAGTAGATAGATAGTAATGATTGGTCTGGGACTAACCTTAAACCCTGTATGTTAAGGTTAATCTAAGGTTAGTCCCAGATCAATGCAGTAGATAGATAGTAATGATTGGTCTGGGACTAACCTTAAACCCTGTATGTTAAGGTTAATCTAAGGTTAGTCCCAGATCAATGCAGTAGATAGATAGTAATGATTGGTCTGGGACTAACCTTAAACCCTGTTTGTGAAGGTTAGTCTAAGGTTAGTCCCAGATCAATGCAGTAGATAGATAGTAATGATTGGTCTGGGACTAACCTTAAGCCCTGTTTGTGAAGGTTAGTCTAAGATTAGTCCCAGATCAATGCAGTAGATAGATAGTAATGATTGGTCTGGGACTAACCTTAAACCCTGTTTGTGAAGGTTAATCTAAGGTTAGTCCCAGATCAATGCAGTAGATAGATAGCAATGATTGGTCTGGGACTAACCTTAAGCCCTGTTTGTGAAGGTTAGTCTAAGGTTAGTCCCAGATCAATGCAGCAGATAGATAGTAATGATTGGTCTGGGACTAACCTTAAGCCCTGTTTGTGAAGGTAAGTCTAAGGTTAGTCCCAGATCAATGCAGTAGATAGATAGCAATGATTGGTCTGGGACTAACCTTAAACCCTGTTTGTGAAGGTTAGTCTAAGGTTAGTCCCAGATCAATGCAGCAGATAGATAGTAATGATTGGTCTGGGACTAACCTTAAGCCCTGTTTGTGAAGGTTAATCTAAGGTTAGTCCCAGATCAATGCAGTAGACAGATAGTAATGATTGGTCTGGGACTAACCTTAAGCCCTGTTTGTGAAGGTTAGTCTAAGGTTAGTCCCAGATCAATGCAGTAGATAGATAGTAATGATTGGTCTGGGACTAACCTTAAGCCCTGTTTGTGAAGGTTAGTCTAAGGTTAGTCCCAGATCAATGCAGTAGATAGATAGTAATGATTGGTCTGGGACTAACCTTAAACCCTGTTTGTGAAGGTTAGTCTAAGGTTAGTCCCAGATCAATGCAGTAGATAGATAGTAATGATTGGTCTGGGACTAACCTTAAGCCCTGTTTGTGAAGGTTAGTCTAAGGTTAGTCCCAGATCAATGCAGCAGATAGATAGTAATGATTGGTCTGGGACTAACCTTAAGCCCTGTTTGTGAAGGTAAGTCTAAGGTTAGTCCCAGATCAATGCAGTAGATAGATAGCAATGATTGGTCTGGGACTAACCTTAAGCCCTGTTTGTGAAGGTTAGTCTAAGGTTAGTCCCAGATCAATGCAGCAGATAGATAGTAATGATTGGTCTGGGACTAACTTTAAGCCCTGTTTGTGAAGGTTAATCTAAGGTTAGTCCCAGATCAATGCAGTAGACAGATAGTAATGATTGGTCTGGGACTAACCTTAAGCCCTGTTTGTGAAGGTTAGTCTAAGGTTAGTCCCAGATCAATGCAGTAGATAGATAGTAATGATTGGTCTGGGACTAACCTTAAGCCCTGTTTGTGAAGGTTAGTCTAAGGTTAGTCCCAGATCAATGCAGTAGATAGATAGTAATGATTGGTCTGGGACTAACCTTAAGCCCTGTTTGTGAAGGTTAATCTAAGGTTAGTCTCAGATCAATGCAGTAGATAGATAGTAATGATTGGTCTGGGACTAACCTTAAGCCCTGTTTGTGAAGGTTAGTCTAAGGTTAGTCCCAGATCAATGCAGTAGATAGATAGTAATGATTGGTCTGGGACTAACCTTAAGCCCTGTTTGTGAAGGTTAGTCTAAGGTTAGTCCCAGATCAATGCAGTAGATAGATAGTAATGATTGGTCTGGGACTAACCTTAAGCCCTGTTTGTGAAGGTTAATCTAAGGTTAGTCCCAGATCAATGCAGTAGATAGATAGTAATGATTGGTCTGGGACTAACCTTAAGCCCTGTTTGTGAAGGTTAGTCTAAGGTTAGTCCCAGATCAATGCAGTAGATAGATAGTAATGATTGGTCTGGGACTAACCTTAAACCCTGTTTGTGAAGGTTAATCTAAGGTTAGTCCCAGATCAATGCAGTAGATAGATAGTAATGATTGGTCTGGGACTAACCTTAAGCCCTGTTTGTGAAGGTTAGTCTAAGGTTAGTCCCAGATCAATGCAGTAGATAGATAGTAATGATTGGTCTGGGACTAACCTTAAGCCCTGTTTGTGAAGGTTAGTCTAAGGTTAGTCCCAGATCAATGCAGCAGATAGATAGTAATGATTGGTCTGGGACTAACCTTAAGCCCTGTTTGTGAAGGTTAATCTAAGGTTAGTCCCAGATCAATGCAGTAGATAGATAGTAATGATTGGTCTGGGACTAACCTTAAGCCCTGTTTGTGAAGGTTAGTCTAAGGTTAGTCCCAGATCAATGCAGTAGATAGATAGTAATGATTGGTCTGGGACTAACCTTAAGCCCTGTTTGTGAAGGTTAGTCTAAGGTTAGTCCCAGATCAATGCAGTAGATAGATAGTAATGATTGGTCTGGGACTAACCTTAAGCCCTGTTTGTGAAGGTTAGTCTAAGGTTAGTCCCAGATCAATGCAGTAGATAGATATTAATGATTGGTCTGGGACTAACCTTAAGCCCTGTTTGTGAAGGTTAGTCTAAGGTTAGTCCCAGATCAATGCAGTAGATAGATAGTAATGATTGGTCTGGGACTAACCTTAAACCCTGTTTGTGAAGGTTAGTCTAAGGTTAGTCCCAGATCAATGCAGTAGATAGATAGTAATGATTGGTCTGGGACTAACCTTAAGCCCCGTTTGTGAAGGTTAGTCTAAGGTTAGTCCCAGATCAATGCAGTAGATAGATAGCAATGATTGGTCTGGGACTAACCTTAAGCCCTGTTTGTGAAGGTTAGTCTAAGGTTAGTCCCAGATCAATGCAGTAGATAGATAGTAATGTTTGGTCTGGGACTAACCTTAAACCCTGTTTGTGAAGGTTAGTCTAAGGTTAGTCCCAGATCAATGCAGTAGATAGTAATGAGGGACTGTCAGTGATAATATGTCCTGAACGGATTAATCTGAGAACGCTCAGGTGATGAATTAGCTCAAGTGTAGAACACATGAATTTCCACAGATCAGATTCTAGACTGACTTATGCCTCTCTCACATTTCATTTTGTCTACTACAATAAAAGTGGCCTTACATCTCAATGTGGAAGTTTAAGAGTCAGTACAGCGGAGAGACAGTGGGAAAGATGAAGGATAAATAGATTGTGATTGGATGGTTTATTCTTATAATAACTATACAAAGTTAATTTGAAGTCAATCCTAAAATGTACAATTCTTAAGAAAACAAAGTGTTTTTGTTGTAAAAGGTGCATGTCTGTTTTTTTATAATGATTTAATGTTTTGTATTTGAAATGTTGATAAAACTTTATGGCCCTGTTTCACAAACAAGGCTTAAGGTTAGTCCCAGACCAAAATGAATGTGTGACCTGTCTTAACTGAATATATCTTTAAATAAATCAGCGCCATTGTTTTGTGTTGAGATGCACACCAGTAATGTATTCTTCTAAGGCCTTTTGATAAAAGCGACATACATATCTTAATCCAACTAAGGCATAGACCTGTGTATGTGAAACTGGGCCTGTACCTTTACACATTAAAGTAGGTAGTTTGACTTTCATGAACACACAAAAAACAATTCCACCGGATGACACCTTCATATGACATAGACATACAGTACATGGCAATGCAATAAAACATATGAGGAAAAAACTAAACAAACACACTCATTTATGTCTGATTAGATTATTTATTCATATATATTTACACTTTTTTACATTTCATTGCAAAATATATTTATTTTTAAATGTGTCAAATACGTTCCTCTGTTGAATTTGCACTTAATAATGTGATTACTGATGACATTCAGAGGCTGAATGTTTCGATGTGTTTGAAGAAAGTTTCTCATATCGAGATTTAAACCAAAGCCAACGTTAAACAAAACAATGTTCAGACCCGTCACAGTAAGTACGTTTACACGATAGAAAAAAAGTGTCAAAACGATCTGCAGTTACATGGATCCGGGTATGGGAAATGATAATAAGTATGTCACGTGGCACAAACATGCAGCGTGGACGCCGCCATTATTGTTTGGGGAACACTCGTGCATGACTACAGACTGAACGTGTAATACGCATGCGTATGACGCCATCGGTTTTGGAAATGCCGCCTTCAGAGTTTACACGGAAACGATAATGCCACCGTTTTCAAAAACGTGCACTTTGAGACCCGATTTAAAAGTCCCGCAAAACGCCGTTTTCGTGTGAATGAACAGCCAAAACACAAAGTTTTCCGTTTATAGTTGTAAACGGCCTCTAATATCTGATCCACATGCAAACCCTGTTCAAAACAAAATCTCTATTGTTTTTATTAAAAATCATCATTGTCTCCTGTCCGTTCAAGTGAGGAGAGCGGTATAATAAACAATACAAAAAAGATGTTAAGAATACCTTTAAATATGTTTACTTGAAAGCCCCCGAAGAAAGCTGAATGTTTAAAGTCTTGTGTATGATTTAATGCTGAAGCGTAAAACGAAACAAAATGCTACAATAACCGATTGATCAATGGTAGAACTGGTAAAAGAGTATAAATCTACGTGATGTTAGTATTGATTTCACATCAAACCGTGTACCCGCCATGGTTGTTAGTATGCAAAAACTAAAATAAAGTATTGGGATTAAAATCAGTCCATTTTGCAAGATATGTCACAAAATAATAATAATAAAAAAACATCTGAAAATGAATGAATGTTTTGAAGTAAGGCAAAGCATATAATGCTGACACTGTCAGAACGCAACGAACCATTATACTGTATGAACACTTGTATACTTTTATATTTGTACTAATATCACTTGCTTTCATTGGTTATCACATCATCAAATATATATGATATATGTATCACTATATAAAAGTGTATACGGAAAGGGATCTTCATTACGGGATAAAGACAAAGTCTAAGGAGCAAAGTGGTTTATAAAGCAAAACTCCAGCAGATCACCAGTTGAAGATTGAGTTGTGTCCTAATGTCATGAAGTAGATTTGACTACATCCACCAGACTGAACGGAAGCAAAGAAAACCTGCAGAAAAAAACACGGAGGTTTCATTTGTACCGGAGTAAACACATTCTATTCAATTGCCCACATTCAATGTGTCAAAGATTTATGAGTGTTCAATAAATGACTTTATGTAAAAACAGCATACAAGCGCTGGAAATGCACACGTGATTTGACAAATGAGAAAGAGCAGAGGGCTGGAGTCCCTTTCTTGGCGTTTCTACAGCATAAAGGCAAAGCAGGAAACTTACTTTATCATTTCTCTCACACAGGAACTTGAGTTTCTGAGCTTTTTTATGCATGAACACTCCCTCCAGATTCCCAGTCTTGGCAGATCTGAGCTCAATGGCTTTCTCTCCCCAACCCATCACTTGATTTGACTGAAGGTAAGCTGAAATACAACACAATGAAACATGAATATACACTTGACCTAAGTTATTACAAACAATGAATACACAGGTTCACTATATGAAACACATTTGATGTTTTAACCATCAACATGCAAACAAAACGGTTAATATTTTAAAGGAACACACTATGAAACCATACACATGCACTGTATTATGAAGGACCGGGAGTGCCGATTAGAAATAAAATGAAGAATCAGTGGATCAATTTAATAATTAAAACATAAAAAAACTTTTTTAATATTACAAATTAATAGACTAATGATTTTTTTATCAATCAAACTACATTTTAAAACACAAATTAAATAATAAAACGTTAAATAAAAAAATGCTACCATTTAAAACTGTTGATTTAATTCTTGCTTCAAAACGTAAAAAAATTCATTATGCACATTTAAATTGCTTTTTAAAAAAGCATTTGCCAAATGCTTTTCTTTGTCGTTTTGCCAGATGATTTTCTTTATCCATTTGTCAATCGAGTAAAAAAGGCCATTGGACAGTACACAAGCGGGGCAACCAATCAGGTTTCAGCTTAGTTTTAGGATACACCCCTTTTCCAACATGTCATATGAAATAGATGTAAGAAGGTATTTCATTGGACAGCAAGAAAGACCTACTGCCATTAAAACAGTAATGTTACACCTTGCCGACACCGTGGAATAATGAACTCACTCAGGCTCTAAAGAAAGCGGCACGCAAAACGGAGCGAAACTTTAAGAAAACTAAATTAGAGGTATTTCGTAATGCATTGAAGGAAAGTATTCAAAAATACAGGAAAGCCCTAAAAACGTCTAGATCTGCCTACCTTTCATCACTAATAGAAGAAAACCAGCATAACCCGAGGTTTTTATTTGATACAGTGGCTAAATTAACCAAAAATGAATTGTTCTGAAACCTCTGATTCTGTATACCAGCATAGCAGTGATGATTTTATGAACTACTTCACAAATAAAATCCAAGATATTAGAGAAAAAATTACAACTATGCAACCAGAAGTGAATCCCGCTGACAAATGACTAACTACAGCGCCTCTAAGGAGAAATTGAGGAGACATGTGCCTAAAGCATATAAGGTGGCTGTTATAAGGGCCTTGTCAAAACTAGTTAACGACAGACCTATATCGAATCTACCTTTCATATCTCAAGTTCTGGATTAAAGTCCTCAATTATGTTACTCAAACAAACATTTTCTTTTACTGAACTCGGACAAACCAGAAGTGTTATTGGCTCGAAAACTGCCATACGTAACAACCAAGAATACTGCCTATTGACGGATGTTCCATAAAACCCTCGTCGTCAGAAAATAATCTTGCCGTTTTATTCCATTGTACTCTGTCATTTGAGAGCCATGTGGCCAACACCTGTAAAATTGCGTTTTCCATCAAAAATCTAAACTACGTCATATGCTGTCACCATCAGATGCAGAGAAGTTCATTCATGTATTGGCATCAAGACTAGATTACTGTATGTAGGGAGGTAGGCGGGACGAGAGCCGGGATTCGAGGCCGGTGCATGAGTGATAACTAGCGTCAGCTTAACCAACCTTCAATTTAAAAATGAAACCGCCCTCTATGTCAGCAAAGGCACCACTCCTCTGTAGGGTCGGGCATCTTTTGAATTATAGTGATTCTGATTCTTCACAGTTTCGATTTCACAGTTGAAGCAAATATTTAGATATCAACCTGTATGGTCATTTAGACTCTACTTATTGACTGCTTTGCAATATATTATGCTGTATACTGTATATTTGTGTGTTTATGAGCACCGTTTTTTCAATATACACTGTACACGGCTACCATGTTTGGTCAGATTTAGTTTGACTTCATGGTTCAACTGTAGTTACTCTAAGGAACAAAATGTTATAAAATGCACCGTAACCCACTGCTTCGCGGGACTTTTTGCTTTTATAAAAACGGCAAGGTTGCGTGGCAAGGTTTCACAAAATAAAGTAAATCAAATGATATTTAGGCTGTGTAATGCGGTCAGCCGTAATAAATCGGTTTAATTTATAACGGTTTATAAATCGGCTCAGCCAATCAGAATCAAGGACCAGAACTTACCGTTATTTTAAAGTATAAACTGCGCAGAAAATATGCACAGAGGAATTGATAAGAAGACATGTTCATTTAAAGTATCCGATTCATATTCTTTTTGATTCCGATCCGATTTCGAATTTGAATCGATTTTCGATAGTCTGATGAACAACAAACAAACTCAACAAGTAGAAAAAATTTTTTTTTCAGTGTACAAGAAGTTTATCGAGATGGAAAAGTAGCTTGATCGCAAAAAAAGTGTTTAGTAAAAACATACATAAGTCAAAGTGCATGAAAAAAGAGCTTCACATTTTTTGCAAACAACTAGTACCGTCATTCAGACACGTTTAACGCATAATTTACGCGTCAAAATATTTAACGCAATAAACGCAGCATCCATTTACTTTGTCATCCTTTGTATTACAATTACACGATCACGCTCTTTTTCATGTAAAGGCCTTTAATCCATGTATGCGCGATTTGAAACACTTTTGTTGATGCAACACGACAGCGGCCCCGTCTGGTGTATGCAGTCAAAGGTTAAAGGCTGTGTCAGTGAATCTCTGTCAGACGGCACAGCATCAGTATGAAGTTCTGCGTTGAGCGACAGCTCTTAAACCTGCTACTGATGTTGATCAAAGAACAAAAGAAAAGAGGAATTCTGTGTGTTTTGTAGTTTTAATGAGAATTCTTTCTTTATTTAATTGAGAATTTAGCTTTAAAGACTGTAAATTATTTGATAACTTCATTCCATTTCAGTATATTTCCTACCTGTTAGACATGATAGCTGCACTTCAATGTTGAACGCCTATAATTAATGTTAAATTAAGAAAAACGCCATTAATGTATTGACTGACAGATGCTCTCGTATTCATTGGATTTAACACAAGGATCAGAAGAGAGACGACAAAAACTCTGTCCACGAACATTTCCATCCAGAAAGAGGAACACAGCAGGGATTGAGATCGGATGATGAATCTTTATTCTGTCATCGCACACTTGTGCAACCAGAAATAAAGCAAAACCAACCAACATAAAACATGAATTCATGAGCATTAGCTGAAGATGATCCCTGTTTTAACCGGCAGCATATTAAATACAGTATGAGGCATTCACCTCCTCCTCCTCCTCCTGCAAACATCAGCAGTCACAAACCCAACACAGACTCTTCTAAACCCTTCACATCACCTCCACACCTATAGATAATATCAGATGTGTGTCACTCGCTCATCATAGCAACACACTTGAACACAAGCGATGACAACAAACCTCTCTCGTCTGTATTTGTCTAATGTTTAAAAACTTCTCTTAACTGGTTTTGGAGGCTAAACGATGGAGTGGAAATCTTGTGTACACCTATCCTGGATGTAGTTCAACTCACCGACAGAGGCGGGCATCTCCCCCCACTGCAGCACCGTCTCCTTGGTGATGCGGCCATAGGTGTCAATATAGACGCCCTCGTCCTCGTAACACAGCAACAGCTCCATCCCACTGCTGCTGGGGAGGATGATGACGGCATGAGGCCGGATCACACCCTGGATCTGAAACACAACACACAACAGAAGAACATTAACCTCCTTCATATAAATCAAACACTTCAGAGTGCTTATATACAGGCTCATTAAAGCAGCAAGCCTCAAGAAAACTGTACCAATGCTGAACCGACCACACTTTGGCTTCTGTTAAAGAACGCAAGCGCACGTCTACTGGAGTTCCTGTCGAATTCAACCCATCGCATCGATGTCGCAACTCCTGCATCACACGCTCAGCCGATATTCTGTGGCCGTGATGGTTTATGTAAGTAATAATGTACATCCAAGGTTTGTTTAATGCGATAAGTTTATGTGGAAGTTTTCTTTACATTATTGATGTTCAGTCTGTGGCTCACGGACCTGGAACTACTTGTTTCCCCGAAAAATGTGAATTAAGAACAGATATCGGGTGTTGTTAGACACGACATGGACCGTAAACCACGGCTTCACAGGGGCTTTAATAAAACCATTTAAGTCGATATTTGATGAGAGATCACGTCAACAAGAATACAATAATATTTATAAATATATTGTGATTCCACCAAGCAATGTGGTTAACTGTTTCAAAGAAGCGGAATGGTTGCCAAGCAACACAGACACGGCTCAACCAATTAGAATCAAGAATCATAAAGTTCACTATATAATAGCATCATATCATCACATAGGCCTGGTTTCACAGACAATGCTTAGCTTATGCAAGGACTATTAATAAAATCGGCCACATGATTCACGCTGGAAATGCGTCGCTTGCGCATTCAGTGCATAATAAACGTGAGACAGTAATTGTTAGTTGCTGGAATCAACTTTTTTAATGCACTGCAACAGCAAGTGGCTTTGCGTGACCCTCCTTATGACCCAAAGTTTGATATAAATGACCATACTGACAGTTAGTGTAGCGGGTTCGCATGGTCATTTCACAATTAAAAATTATTCATGGTTGGATGTAGTTTGCGATTTCTTTTATAAATGTGATTTCAACTATTTGTAAAGTGCTTATTTAAAAAGGAC
Organism: Barbatula barbatula; assembly: GCF_947034865.1. Lineage (NCBI taxonomy): Eukaryota > Metazoa > Chordata > Actinopteri > Cypriniformes > Nemacheilidae > Barbatula > Barbatula barbatula. Next base: position 21,081,693 of record NC_136781.1, on the reverse strand, counting down.
GCCGCTACCTCGCATGAAGCCGTCCCTGTAAAGAGTGAATAATTGACTGTATCGATATCCATTGATTCAGCACCACCGCCATGGGCAGCACAGGGTAACGTGGGACGTAAGGAAGTATAGTTCTGGAAACACGCATAGAAACGCTACAAGTGTAGCGCGCTAGGAGACAACGTTATTGAGAAACGCAGCCCTGATCTGTAAACTTGAAATTTTTCTCATCATCCATGACTGGTGAAAGGATTGCTTGGTTAAGCATAAATAAAGGAACGTCATCTTAACAAGTACAAAAGCACAGGCGACACAAGAGGCCAAAGATCAGAGTAAATATTATAATGTTGCGCATGTCAAACATACTGAACATTAACTCACTTTTTAAGTATTAACATCGTGCTTATAAAACAATGGAAAGAAGATCTTGAATACAACACACAGAGAGGGAGAGAGAGCGCTGTACTTGCCTGACTAAAAGCTAAATTCACACACGCTGTGCTTCTATCCGTCTGTATAGCCACCACAATCCTGAGCATTAACACAGGCATCCAGAGCCGCAGAGCGATCTTTATCCTCTGCCGCGGGATTCTCATCAGCACCGGCCGTGAAGACACACAACAGAGCGCGTGCGAGAGATGAACGGCACGACAACAGCAGGTGGACGAGGGGTGCATGGGAAAGTGTGTAAGAGAGAGATGGAAGAACGCTATCGGCGTCGCATGTGTGAGTGAAAAGTGTCAGAAAGAACGAGCCAGAGAACGGGCGAGCAAATGTTCGCAGGAGAAGCTACATGATGAAGTGCCGCCCAGTCGGCAAATAACAGGTCATGCTTGGGAGGAGTTATTTATGGACTTGAGATCAGTTTGGAGACACTAGCACACACGTGTGTAACAGTATGTGGGACACCTCAGTGGCGTGTGGGCCGCTGGTGTGAGTGGGCTCTCTCTCTCTCTCTGTTAGTGATGGATCCGCTCAGAAGCTGAATGTGTGTGGGCTGTCAGTAGTGTAATGTTGCACCACAGCACATTATACTGCGTGATCTACTGCATTACATGCAGATTTATGAAAGCCGTACCGTTCAGTGTTCGGCTGAAGGTAAAACTGTGCAGTTCACTTCAAAATGATTTCAAAGCATGTCACATTTCATCCCAACATGAAAAAGAAATGAATGCCACTTCAGAAACAGATTATTTGTAGGTATTATTGATGTTATTCACGCTCGTTTGGAAATATGGGTTGACACAACACAATCCAACAGCTATTTATAACTATTGTACATTTTCAGATTTCAGAGGTGTTCACGGCAGTTATTATAGTTTTGTTTTTAGTTATATTTAGTTTTATTCATATTTTAAATAAGCTTTTATGTTTGTCATTTTTTGTAAAATTTTTACATTGCTTTTGTCATTTATTTAGTTGTTATAAAAGCTCGATTTGTTTTTATTTTTGTTTATTATTATAGTTTTAGTGCCTTATTTCAGTTTATTTCTGAGGCAACATTAAAGTCCAAGTAATATGTGTTCTGAGTTTGTCACACAACAGAAAAGTGTGTTATTAACCACCCAGCAAAAAACATCCAAGTTAATAAAAATAGAAACTATAATTGAGGGCGTGTCGGCTGTCGCCACTGAAACCACACCCAATTGCGGGAAAGTTTTTTTTTTATTGATATATAAAGAGATATATAATAGATTATAGATATATTTTCTTTTTCCTTCTTGTTAATCTTTTCAATAAAAAAAAGATACAAGATATAATATTAGTGCGTTATGAATATTTATTTATAATTAAGCTTCCTGGGAAATTGTGACTAAATAAAAACTTTTAAAATGAGGTCTTTATTTACATAATTGAAATAAACAAATATTCTAATATTCGTTTTTTATGAGCTGCAATATTCAAATATGATATTATTGAAAAAGGCCATCCCTATCGCTTAGCCCTTTGTCTCTCAATTTTTTAATAAATTGAGAATTTAAGTAGTCCAGATTTTAATTCTAATTAAAATGAATATGCATAAACCTGAACAATAAAATTCAGTAAACCATTTAAAATTCAGAACTAAAGTAGCAGCTCTATTGAACCAACCCATGTCCATTAAAGCTGTTGGCCCAAGCTAAAGACAATTTAAAAAATAAAGTAGGGTAAGTTTTATTCTTAATTTCTTTTTTTTGTTGGTTTCCTTATTTGCACAAAAGTATGAAAAAGGACTGATAAGTCCACCGATAAGCAGTATCTGTAATACCATTAAAATCTTTGATACCCATCCCTAGTTTTGCTGCACATCTCCGTCTTTTCAAAATCCTAAAAAAAGCATCACATAGAAGACACCGTATCTTAGGATGCTATTAAAGTTTCTGTATATTGCCTTAGTAGCTGATCAAATAAAATGCACTACGAAAGATCTCCAGGTTTAGCCTATCTTTGCTCTCCTGCTTTTCCCTACATGACAATTTCTGTCCGATGAATGGATGATCTTAGCACACATGTGGTTTTGTTTACCATGTTGGTTCACTTGCTAAAAAAAGGCCAGTGTGAAGGTGAACCACACCAAACAAAAGAATAAACGTTGTATTTGGTCCGGACCAAAGCAAGTGTACTAGTGGACTGAATACACCCTTAGTTTTCTTTTATAAAAGAAAATTCTTAAGTACCTAATTCAAGTTTATTTTCTCACCCTATTGGCAAATTTGTTTGGCTTGTTTTAAACATAAAGTTACCTGAATAATGTCTTTTCTTTTCAAGTCAATAAAAAGAAAAGTTTAGGGCTCTATAATAACCTTGGTTTAGGGGCGAACCTTCGTGTTTAATGAAGCTCAAAGCATGTTCATTTATGTGTTCAATATAGGTTGAGAATTCTCTCTGCTCTCTCACCTAAAGAGTTGGGATTCATTCTGAATAAACATGAAGCTTTATTTCCAAGCATTTACACTGCGAGGGAAATGATGCAGGTTAACCTTGATTCAGTTCAATATTGTGCAAGATAGAGATTTGTGTTGTAATATTCAAATCAATTTCTGTTGCCGCTAGGTTTGTGTTTTGTAGGTAATCCTGTCTAAATAAAAATAGGCTTGCACTCGTAACCAAAGGCCTGAATCACTCACATGACTGGGCAGGTAGAGATCGAAGGGTGTGCCTGAATCCACATCGATGGCATGAAAACCAAAGTGAGAGCCGTAGATGACCTTTAACCTCTGTCCATTCTCCACCGTCAGGTCAACTGAGAGAGGCTTCTGAGGCAGTGATGTGAAAGACTGACCGGACATACGGAAAAGAACCAAGTTAATATTCTTCATCTACAGGAAAATACACCATGCATGAACAGTATAGTTTTTATAGTTATATTTCGACTTCATGTCAGAGCGGCTTAAGAAAACACACTTAACTGAGTAAACGTATGTTTCCATATCCATACAAATCACCAGGACAACAGGAAAAAGGTGTTATAAATATAGACGGCAGAAGTTTATTTGAGAATTGGAGTAAGTCTCTCAGGACAGCAGTGAAGTAGGACACGTATTCTGAAGTGACCCATTTACACCCAATTGCGTTCTCTATCATTACACTGCACATGTATACAGGATTAATATATATGAAGAGTTTGGTTCCTAAATGAAATAAGTCATGTTTTTTATTATGTTATCGTGTTTTATTGTGTTAGTTATTATGGCTCAAATCAAAACAAACCAACGGCAGTTTGATTGATATTAATCGGAATGCACAATAAAGGAACTCTTCATATATACATTAATATTTCAAATCAGAGCGGATAAGACATTTTATTAGACACTGGATTATTTGTTGGATCTTGAGTCAGCTTCAGCTTTCACTACAAAGATCAAAGGAAAAATTATCAGTTGTTTATGTAACATACAAATATATGAGGTATGTATGTATATACTGTATCTGCGGTATGTACTGTATATACACACATTATATTAGATGTGATATTATTTAGGTTTAATTGTAAATCAAATTCAAAGCATATTATTGCAATACGTCTGGATATTTAACATTTTTAAAATGTAAATATTCCTTTGAGAGTGAGTTCTTTTTTATTGAAACACAAGCTCAGGAGTTGTGTAAAGTCATGTAGAATCAAACAAGGCCAATGACAAATGATCAGTCCCACCGCTTTCCGTCTATCCGCCCAACTGAAGAATACTTGGACATCTCTAGGGATATCTGAGCCTCACCTTAAAAGCCATAAACTTGTGATATGGTTTTGGAGCCCATGCAAAGACCTCCACAGCGTTCCTCAGAGCTATAACCAGGAACTTGATTTTTTCATAGCGAACTGAAATCATGTAAAAACATAAGTGTGAATGAAACGTGTGAAGCAGCATGTACAGTAATCACTCCCTGAGAGCATAACTCTTACATTAAAGTCCCAGTGAAATAACAAATTACAATGCCAGTTTTTTCTTGAAATATTGCAGTGTTTATTGTAAATAGTTTATCATTGGGGTCGTTCTCTTTTTAAAAATCGTGTGCCCTCATAATCTTTAGTTAAAATCTGAAAATGCACTTCCGTCCTGTAGTGACTCCATCTTAAATGACGTTTGTTAGACAGCATGTCAGTCTGCTACCAGTTCCATTTTAAAATGCAACGGCTGTTTTATACATCCAATCAAATCGCAGAGAACGTCGAAAGCCACGCCCACTATTTTTCTCATAAGAAATTCCATTTCATTTGGAAATGCGTCAAAGTACGAAAGTAAAAACGATTGCGCATCTTACGGTTCACAGGGACTTGAATGTATTTGACATTATAGATACTTTAGCCAGACAGTACCGTGGCATTTGTACATGACATGCTGTTCGGACATCTTTCAGATATGAAACTTACCCACTTTATAGCTGACACAGCCCTCGAGTTCACCCACCGATGTCCAGCCCTGTTTTCTCTCCACTTCTGGATCATTACGCAAGATCTTGTTTCTCAACCAGGACAGGTAGTAAAGCCTCAGCTTGTTTTTCTTACCTTCCCACAGGATAAACATGATGGAGAAATCACAAAATGAACACACAGTTTTGATCAAATGTGCTCTTTTAAAAACATTAGAAATCTTCTCGTAGAAAAACAACACATAACAACAGCAATATGTTAAAAGACAGGAATGTTTTACAAAGTTTTATTTAATATTACAAATGATAATATGAAGAAACATTTGTTCATTTATATAGTATAAATGTGTGACATTCTCGAAGTAATGTGTTATTGATATCTAAAGAAAAATGAATATTGTGCTCGCCTGGGGATATCACATGCTACAGACATGAATACTCTGAAACATGCAATAATAACTTTTGAATTGTTTGCACTGTGATTGGACGGCCCGTTAAATGTGTGCCGTTTTGTACTTGTGGGTGTGTGGCCCAATTCAGATGTTTTCCTCCCATGTTACACAAATCGGACATGACCCACCAACGTACAGGCAGGAAAAAAGACATTCTCGGATTGGTTTTAATAATAAACCAATGGGATATGAGTCAAGTACGTGCATTTCCAGCTGCCATGTAAGCGGACAGATACGGTGGTGAATGAAATCATCGAGTGCGATCCCATGACTCTTTCTATGAGTATTTTCTTCTCAAGACTCGGTTGCGCAATGAAATAAACCGTGTAATCTTTATCTTCTTTGCAGCTTTAGCTTTTTCGGGTCTGTACGTCTACTTTGAATTGTTTCACCAAGTGTGTAGTGTGAATGCAGATGTTAGATATGCGTCACTTTTTAAATGAGGATGTAAGCAGCACACAATCAACAAATCAGGGGTGCGTTTCCCAAAAGCATCGTTAGCCGACAATGGTCGCAAGTAGCGTCGTTTAAGCAAAGTTCAATAATTCGAGTGTTGCATGGTTGGAACTACAGGTCTAGAGCTGTTTAGAAGCATAGTTCCTTTTTATTATGACATGTAGACTTAGATGCATCATGCCTTTGAGCAAACTAAGCAAGCAACATGCAGTGCATTCTATATCCATCATTCAAAATATATACAAATTAAATTTGACATTTTTTAGTTTGTTTAGAAAGTACAAGCCTAAAAATGTATCTTTTCCATATTTATTTTGATGTGGCTATATGTGTCTGTGGATGTGCTAATGTATTGTATAGCACCATGTGAAGCGACCTTGAGCTATAGAAAGGCACTATATAAAAAAACGTCTTCTTCTTCTACAAGCACTGTTGTCCTAGGGCCATGGGGAATCCCTGGGTGGAGGGACGTAGGAGGAAACTTATGAATAGCGTGAAACAAAACAACAGATATCAAAAATAGGATAACAAGAGTCGCTGTTGAATGCAATGTATGTTATTTACAGCAAGAATTTGGCATGAATTTGATCTGAACGCATTTGTTAATGGAGGTCATCGCTCCACCCCCTGTATGGCGTCATTAACTAGATTGCTGAACCAACTTGGTTGAAACGATTGATCCTCGGCCTTTCGGGAAGCACTCGTAACTACAAGCTTTATTTTCCCTATGGTGGTTAACCAGCTAGTCATCGTTCGGGAAACGCACCCCAGAATAGGACATCACGTCCTGCAGTGTAAATGCATTTTTCAACATATCAGCGATTAGAAACAACGCCAAGTGCACGGCTCCCATTGGCACTGGCATCAAGAAAAAGCGTTTCGGCGGGCACACTGCTGCTTGTGATGGGAAACAGCATCCGCTTCGAATATTACAGCTGAAACTATATTGTTTTTTAGTGCTTGTGAAACAGAGGCACAGCTACTGTATGTACCTGAGATGGTGATGAGAACATTGAGTCCCTCCAGTACATCCATCTGCTGAAAGCGTCTGCGGCTGATAAGAGAGTAAACTTTACCCTGACCGCTGCGGTCCAGCAGCCACAGACCGTTCTCTGTGCCCACCAGCAGATTCACACCTGCACACACGCACCTGACACTGTTAAACTGCATTAATACAGCATTCTAAAACAGAGACAGAAACACTTGTTATTTCTCTCATTTCAAACAGAACTCTATGTGCAGACCCGTCCGATCATTTCTGAAATGCTCCTCGGCCAATCAGATGTGAGGAGCAGAAACATGTTGTGTAGTGTGACGTGCGTCCGTGTCTTACCCCACAGACTGGCACAGAGGACTTCAGCATTGAACTTCTTCTTGTATTTACGGATCTCTGGTGCATCACTCTGAGGTCTGATGTTTGTGGGATTGACGTTCACCACCGAACCTTTCCTGTGTGTCTCTCTCCTGCCGTTCACTGAAACACACACACACACAGATGTGTGTTCAAGAGAGTAATGATACAGTACATGTGGCCGTTGCGTTTGTGTGTTGCTTACATTGACTGTATCCCGGTGGACTCTGAGGGGGTGAGATCTGCAACAATCGAGGGTCAATAAACTGAGAGAAGGAAGAGGAAGATGAAGAGGTGCTTTTCCCTGCCTGTGTGTTTAATAACTTCTGTAAACACAAAAACACACAGAAAACGTAAGCGTGCATTTTGGAAAGTTGTGCAACATTATTTAAAGTAATGTTCACATTGTATGCTATAAATAATAGAAAATACATCACACATGAATACACTGCATCCAATAACAAGACATCCTTTAACAAATAATGTCAACTTCACTTTTATGAGTCAACAAGTCCACATTCACACACAAACATTCACACATTTTGTCTTCATTTCTAATCAAATATGTGTAGGTTTAAATGTAAAATTGAACTGTTTTCAATGAAAACTATGCTTTTGTCATTTTTGTAATAAATGCTATTTAGTTATTCTGTTGTAAAATTGTTAGTTATACAAAAAAACAAGCAATATACTGACAATATGCTTTTGCTATTTGTACTAAGTTACTATCTAACGCATATCGCGTTCATCTTATATGAAATAGCTTATACAATAACACAATGGTAACTTTGTAAGAACACACATGCATATATGGTCACACTTTATTTGAAGGTCCAATTCTCGCTATTAACAAATCATTATTTGCCTCAATAAACTCCTAATATGGTGCTTATTAATGGTTAGTATAATAGTTGTTAAGTTTAGGTATTGGGTAGGATTAGGGATGAAGAATATGATCATGCAAAATATGTGCTTTATAAATCGAAATAAAAAATTATAATTACTTATTAATAGTGAGAATTGGTCGCTATACTAAAGTGTAACCATATATATATATATATATATATAAATATCTGCACATATCTTCAAAAGGGATAAACATTCATCATGAATGACATCATTAAAGCCTTCCAAATCCAACGAGACGCATGAGAATCAATGCTTACATATTGCAAAATAAGCTCTTAGTGTTAAAGGGATAGTTCACTAAAAAATGAAAATTCTGTCATCATTTACTTCCCCTCAGATTGTTCCAAACATGTTTAAATATACTTGTTCTGCTGAACACACAGGAAGATACCTGAAAGATTGTGCCTCTCCCTGGACAGCATACCATATTCTCCTCTTACATAATGGCCGCAGATGTCATTATTTGCTAAGGCAAACAGATGAATATCCTACAATGGAGTTTTGGGTTCATCGCCACCGTTTGCACTGTTTGCCTGGCCGGGGGGCTGCTAGAGTTTTAGTGTTTTATTTCATTAGCACTGCATACAGGAATTTATAGTCCGTCTGATATCTGACCTGTGTTTTGACTTGCATAACCTTTTGTTGTGTTTTGCTTATAGTCAATGTTTTCTTGTACAGCTGCTTTGTATCAATGAAAGCTAAATAAAGAAAGCTGACTTGACTTGTGTGTTTGAATAAATTGCGACCGGGCATTAAAGTGCAGATACAGTGTTAAAGCACACACATCAAATGAGGTTTGTGTTGTTATCTGGAGGTGTTCGGGGCTCTTGTGCAGGAGGTCTGGCAGATGACAGGTGTCATGTGATCCAGCTGCTCTCTGATGGACGAGATGTATTTGCTTTGCTGCACTCTGCTGGAGAAACGTGAACATTTAGTTTGACATCTCTCTGGAACACATCTACGGATGAATGATTCACACTGAACAAGATGCATTCACCCGCTGCTGTTTCACATTGGGATGAGGTTGAAGAACTATTTCATTACACTGTCCTCTGGATATCAAACTCCTCCCATTACTCAATGGAGACCTTAAACAAACAAACAAACAGACACGTCAGTTCAGAATGCCCTGGTCTATACCCGTGTTTCTGGTGCTTGCTGTTGACGGTTGGTTATCTCCCGCAGGTTTCTGTCTATTTGCTTTTGGCTTTTTCAGACCTTGTCCTTGGTTATTAACAGCAGTAACTAAGCTACGGTGTCTGTCACAGGGGCCATGATGAGTTAAACGCTTCCGTCTGTCATGAGGGATGCAGATAAAATGTATATTGTAGTGTGTACGGTTACAATAAAAGCATAAGTAAAGGATGATGACAGGAGCACAGCATCACACTGCCTGACTGGATGGATTTATTGAATCAGTGACATGAGAAAACCCAGCATGTTCAAAAAAACGTTCATCTGTCTCCTTTCACAGTCATTTAACTCATATGTTGTAACACAATGTTGTGGATTATTAAATTGTAACTAAATTATAAGGATACGTGACAAGATTGAATCTACAGTAATAGGGCTTATTGTAACATATGTGTTTTTGTTACAACAGTTAGATTAACAAGGATTTAATCATTAACTTTGGTAGCAATAACCTGTTTATTAATGTGTTTATAACATGGCCACTTATCAAGTAAATAAATATATTGACATTGATATTTACATTTACTTAAAGCCTTTCATAGACTATTATATACTATATACTGTATGTCCACTTTTTTTCTAAATGGGAAAGCAACTAAACTAGATATGAATAACACTTGAATGAGTCTGTGTGCGTGTTGTGTGGAGTGTTGTGTGTGTGGGTGTGGGTGTGTCTGACTCTGTGTCTGTCAGTCATTATGTTTTCTTGTGCAGCTGCTTTGTAACAATAAAAATCATAAACAGCGCTATATAAATAAAGCTGACTTGACTTGACAATGCAGGGCAATGATTAGTATGGAGATAGACGTAAGATTGACCAATCAGAATTTCAGAGAGACATTTAGTTATTTAATAAAACGCTTACTTGGGATATTTAGCAAACTTGGAAGTTATAAAAATACTCGGTCCATATTACTCTCGAGGTCTGAAAGAACCTTTTACAAGCAGCAAAAGCACAACTTCATTGAAGTTGAGACGCTTTAAAGGGATACTCCACCCTAAAATGACAAATCTGTCATGAATACTCCCCTGTATACATTTCGTTGTTCTGTTGAACACAAAGGAAGATATTTGGAAGCATGTTCATATCTGGGACATCATTGACTACCATGGTAGAAAACATGAGTCATTGGTGCCCCAGAACTGTGCGCATTCATACATTCTTCAAAATATCTTGTTTGTGTTTAACAGAATAAAAAATGATACAACATTTGTAGGCAATGACACCCCAGAAATCTTAGTTGTTAATATTCTTCCAAATATCTCTCTTTGTGCTCAGCAGAAATGTATACAGGTTTGGAACAACTTAAGGGTGAACATTTTTGGGTGGATAATCCCTTAAAGAGAGAAGAGAAATGAACGGTTCAGGGTAAGATTACCTGCTCTTCTCATCTTCATCATCACTGGAGGAAGAGTACTCGGCTAACTTCACTATCGGCCTCAAGTGTGACTTCTTTCCCGAACCCTAAAAACAGAAATAGACCACTTACAACCGGAGTTATTATTGTGAGCTAAAACTATAAAAACCTTTCTGTTCCTTAAAATCAAATCAGATTGATTGTTTTTGCCATAGCAATAAACTAAAATAAGTTATGATGCTAAAATGTTTACTACTGGAAATAAAAAAGTGCCAAAAATAATCTGGCAAACTATAATCATGTCAAGGATCTTTAAAAAATGGATTATTATAGGTTAGATTCACACAGACAAACACCTGGTTTTGAGGTGATGTCACAGCGTTTCTGTTGTGTTCCGGTGGGCTGTCCGTCCTCTGGTGACCTGACACAAAAAACAAGAACGTCTAAGAAATCAGAGCCAGCAGTACTGAGGAACATGATAAATGTAGACACATACCTGACTGACCGCTGCTGGAGTAAAACATTTTCACACCGTTGCCCAGAGGAGACGGACAGCCTCCGCTAATTCACGACAAAACACATGTTCATCAGCGGAGGTGAAACACTACTACACAGAGATCCCTACGCATGATGTTAAAGAACATCAGAGCAAAACTTAACCTACGTGGATCCAAATCTGTGATGGCTCTTGACATCTTTGCAGTACTTTGAGGTCGTTCGCTCAGGAATCTTGAAACAAATATTTCAACAGTTTGTGAATGAAAAACGTTCACCGAACAGCAATTCTGAATGGAGCCATTGGAGTTTTTTGGCCGACTTGTTTTTACAGAAAGCCATTTCATCATTCCATCCCACCTATGACCTTTATTCAAATGTCCCTTCTGTGCCACGACCTGTTGTAACCCCGTGTGTGTGTTTTTAGTGTTGATCACATCTGTGTGCTGAATGCATCTGTCACATTAAAGGAAGGAAGGAAGACGCCTCCCTTTGGAAGAGGAAACCGTTTGACCGCAAATGAAGCTGTTGCACCTATGCAAAGGTTTCTGACGCCAATCTCTCATGCAAAAACTTTCTCATCTTCTTTCTTACAAATGTATGTGACAAGTAAGCTTAACTGCATGATGCCTGACTGATATATAAATGACATAAGACAATACTCCATGAGATGCCACGTGCAGAACACAAACCTTGGGTGGCTGCTGAGCGGGGTTGAAGAAGACATCATCTACTGTCGGAGAGAGAGGACTCGTGGAGACATCAGACATTGAGCTGCTGTGATGCATCTCTCCACTGGAGCAGAGGTTCATGTTCTGAAACAACACACGAACAGATGCTCTTCAGTATGCTGTTTTTATTACAATGGAAGAATGCCTATTTTTCTCTCTCAGTTCTTTAGGGGAATGCTTAAACTATATCTGTTGAAGGCCTTTTTAGCTGAATGTTTTAAAGAAAGTGTCACATGATTTGAGCCCTCGAGCAACTGCTGACATTCTTGTTAATCATTTTGAGGTGTGACGTTGTACCATGGGTTTGGCGGCTCTCTGGAGCGCTGGAGTACATGGACTTGAGTTGCTTCCTGACCCCAAGCGGGACTGAGGAATCCTGACAGCTATATGATTCAGATTCACAAGGTTGTTGTCCAGAGAATCCAACATGGCCGTCATCTGAATGCCAGAGATTCACAGCGTCGGTCATTTTACAAGTCATTCTGTTCATGTGCTGTGATATTTCCGTGTATTTACCGCATCATGTGGTGTGGTGGGGCAGCTGGGTGCGGCTCTAGGGCTCTTCTGCTGATGTCTGAGGTTGTGCTGGAGGAACAGCAGCTGGGTTTGATCTCTAGGAAGCGTACGGTGGGGTTTTCTTCCCTGCTGGGGCTGATGGGAAACATGCACACACTTTAACACACAGCAACGCTAATACTCAGATCGTGCAAGTATCATATTAACCTCATATTGAGTTTATAAAGTTGTATGGACCATTTTATGATGTGATATGATTTTGTGATTATGATTGTGTCTTTCGATATATGAAGTACATTAGCAAAACATTCTTCAGCAATTTGCCTTTTGTTATTGGATCCAAACTCATATGGTTAAACAATGATTTCATCAAACCTGTTTAGAATCACAGGAAGTGTGTACCTGCTCAGCTTCAGGCCCTGATTCAGCATCGGTCCTGTGATGGTCACCATCCTTAGGCTGCATTAAACATATACAAGATTTTGTTTGTCTTCCTTTTTTCTTCTTGTAATTTCTCACCACACTTGAAGCTTACTCGTCTTAAGTGCATATTATGCTATTGTGTGGTCATGTAGGTCATGAAATCTCACATACTGAATGTGATTACTTTAAATATCACACACCACAGTGAGAACCTGTCTTGAGCGCATGCTGAAATTGTTCTATAACAATAGCTCATAATATTTCATTTGATGTTCTGACATGCCGTTTACCTCTTGCCATATCATCTCCTGAAGCTCTGGCCACTGCAGTCCAGTCTCATGTAACAGTCTTGTCTGTTGCTACACAAACACATACTGTATCAGTCGGAGGACTGCGCACAAACAATCGTTGTGTAATATTATTTTACCGCAAAATAGTCAAAGTCAATGATTGATCATGGAACTATAGTTTCCCTAGCCAATCAACCTGCAAACCAGCCTGACTCAAACTGATCCTAGCCAATGACAATGCATAGCTTTTCTGCATATACAAATACATTAAACAGTGTGAATAGTGTGCAGTAAGCATTATAAGAGCTCTAATAATCAATCACCCTCCTCCATCCCCAGCTCCACTTTTACACATCTGTTCACTTTGACTAACACTGCAGCAGCACACTTGTATGATCCCAAGAGTTGTAATGAAAAGAGCATAAACCTTAAAGGTATACAAATGTGTCTTGTAAAACTTGTAGCCCAAAATATTTCCTCTGTAAAGCATTCTTGTGATATAATAATCATTTCAAGGGTTAAAAGAAGATTCATACTTCTTCAAATCGCCGCCTCTCCTGCTGCTGTTGCTCAATTCTCTTCTGCCGGTCGGCGAGCAGTTGTCTCTTGTAGTTGTCTTGATGTTGTAGCTGTTGTTGGAGCAATTGTGTTTGCGAGTGTGTCTCCTGCTGCAGTCGAAGAAACTCTCGTCTCAGCGTGGACTCGCCAGGAAGATTCACTAAAGAGCTGAGAGCAAACGGTGCACGCCTTACGGAGAGAAATGACGTACGCAACAGGGCCGAAAGGTTTCTGTTCCATCTGGAGACCATTGAACGGGCATTTAAACCATACTCGTATGCCTGAATGCACAGTAGTGACAGGCTCATATGTGCACAACCCTCACGTCTTCAAGCATCAGACTGCCAGACACCGTACAGTCATGTAATGTGTGACAAGAGAGTGCAGTATGTGGTTCCTTAAAAACCTGTTTAGTCCTTGATGCTGATTGGACAACACAGCAGCTGTGTATCTTTCATGATAAAGCACAGCTATGACCTGCACTGAGCTACAAAGATAATAATAATGAAAACAATAACAAAATCAGTGGTGCTTAGGCCTTTATCAATATAAGATTTTAACACTTTGTGCTTGGACCCCTGAAAGAACAACAGCTATCATTAAACAAATTCATCGTAAAGCAACTCGTAACCACTCTGGAAAGATAACAGGTTCTGTTTCTGTTGATCATCTCATGAAATTGAGAAACATGGATAACACATACCTGGGTTCACCTTCATCCTCATTCATACCATCATCTTCATCTTCACTTCCACTGTATTCATATTCCATTCCCTCTGTTGAGGACAACAGAGACCTTAACCATGAAAACTTCCAAAAGCCATTTGATTGAAAGACAGGAATAAAAGTATACAGGGAAATCGGATGACAAAAGGCCTCAGTGGCACTAATATGTGTATCCTGACCCATGAAATCCACCCACAAACCACCATTTTTCTCCACTGTACAATGTTCCCCTCTGTTAAAAAGACACTTTATATTCAGGCAGAAGGCCCTTTAATCCCAACAATACCCAACAGAGCACCACTTTACAAGTGAGGTATTGTTCACTTCACAACAACAAAAATGTTTCGACGGATCCTGAGATTATTTCTATAGTGATGGCTCGCCTTCATCACACTCTGTATTTACTTGAGGCTAATTCACACTGTTGCCTTTAGTTGGTGTTGGCATTTGTTTACGTTTGTTGGTGTTGGAGTTCGTTGACGTTTGTTACTGTTGAAGTTTGTGGTTTTCGAGTTTGTTGGCATTAGAGTTTAAGGTTTGTTGGTGTGCAAGTTTGTTGGCATATGAGCTTGTTGGTGTTGAAGTTTGTTGGTGTCGGAGTTTGTTGACATTTGGGGGTGTTTGAGTTAGTGCTGTGCAATAATCTAAAATTAATCGTAATCGTCCATTTTGGAATCGTCCTTCATAAATTACAAAAACAAAATAATCGAGGTAAACGATTATTGTGCCGCATTCCATTTTGCAAGGATCCTCTATTTTCTTGTGGTATAAATCCGCAGCGCTCTTTTCTTTACAGTGGTTCAGCTGTGCTATTTCAGTTAAATTCAGAGTTTAAAGTTTTTTAAATTTTCTATGTTGTTTTAAAGGTTAATGAGTAATCATGTTAAATAATCGGGATCTCAATATTGGCCAAAATAATTGCGATTATGATTTTTGCCATAATCGAGCAGCCCTAGTTTGAGTTTGTTGATCTCTCACCTTTCTCTCTTCTCCTCTTTCTGGTTCTGTCCAGGTGATCTTTGAGTGTTATGCGGACTTGCCGTTCATTGGGTAGGTCTTTGATGAACGAATGACGTAAGAGGGTTTCTGTGGACGATCTGTGCTGGTAGTTCTTCACGAGACAACTATCCACAAATGTCAGAAACTTTTTAGACCTTGGGAAGCAACAAAAAACATTTAGTATTGCATAATGCTAGTATTAACGGATCTAATGATGACCATAAATTAAATCAGAAATGTTTCAGCATGCGCTGGTCCAATTATCCAGTATAATAGACCAAAAGTGATCTTACCATTTCTTGGACTTCAGTTTGGGAGGTGCGTTTCGTGGAATAAGAAAGAGCGCTCTCATTGGGTGCATGTCACACAAGGCTGAGGAGAGTCGTGAGAAACACATGTAACTCATGCATCTGTTTTGATGAGTTTTATAATTGTTTGTTTTGACTTACGCGGTGCTCCTTCAGCCATCTCCAAAGCTGTGATGCCCAGAGACCACACGTCACTCTACAACAAGACATTCATGAGCGTATGAAATCATACAATGTTTACAATTATACAGGTAAAACTTTAAACTGAGTATAATACACATGGTTTTGATGTGTGCCACTCTTGAGAATGAGAATTTGTTGATAAACTGAATTATAGTAATTACGAGGAAGCGCCCTCGTACAACTTGCAAGTAATTATATCACAATATTTATGTCAAAAACAAATCCTATAATTGAGTTTTGTACATGTAGACAAATGTCTCAACACAAATATGAACAAATTGAATGCAGTTTATTGCAGTTGACAACATTATCTTAAACAGATTGGCTTTGACGCTATAAGTGTTGCCATAGAAACATTCAGAGGATGATAACAGCTCAGACAAGAATGTCACACGTTTTCAAATTTCAATTAGGATAATTATGACATGGCATGAACGCATCTTTGCCAGATTGCAAAATGACTATCAGAAAGTGCAAGTCGGAGCTGAGTGACATACATATCACATTTCCAAGTCTCTTTAGGTTCAGACATGAACTTGTAAATTGTGTCTTCACTTACCATTCCCGATTGCTTAGTTAACAAATGTTATTAACGGTAAATAAGAGGGAGAAAGGATCGTGGTCTTTCTACTCACCCTGTAGTCATATGTAGCGTCTGGGTTTTCATCGCACGCGATCACTTCTGGTGCCATCCAATATGGCGTCCCAATAAACGTGTTTCTTCTTCCAATGGTCCTGTCTAACTGAGCACTGACTCCAAAATCCACTGGCACCACAGAAATAAAACCAATGCTAGAAAACGTCTTCAGACATATATTCACACATAGAGATGTATTGAGTTCATTGACACTGACTGATGAAATATAATTGTTCATTAAATGTATGGTATGTGTCGAGAGTATCTGTCATGAGAGAAATAAAGAGTGTGTTTACAAAAACATGATAGACAGTAAAAAGCAAAAACAAGTGATTTTGCTTTAGAGGTTAAAGTGAATTACAGAAAGTTAAAGAGAGTATATAACCAGTACATTGCCTGTCACGTACACATGTTGTTTTGCAAACACACTGTCTTACCGAGTTTAATCTCAGCATTCTCTGTCAGCAGCACATTTTGTCCTTTAATGTCTCGATGAATCACATGATGTGAGTGCAGGTGTAACAGACCCTGAGAGCACCAATGAATTTAAAATGTAAAAAATATATATGACAAATAACAGGAACTATTGCAAACAATCTAACAAAACAGCATACATCTATATCATTTTGACAAAATGAAGATTCTGTCGTCATTTACTCCCCTCAAACCTGTAAGACTTTCTTTCTTGCACCGAACACAAAAGAAGATATTTTGAAGAATGTTGTTCACAGGCCCTCATTCACATGCATTGGTTACAATAGAAGGCAGTGCTGTTCTGTTACCAACATTCTTCAAAATGTCTTCTTTTGTGTTCTGCAGAAGAATGAAAGTCATACGGGTTTGAAATGACCAGGGCGTGTAAATAATACAACAAACCTTCTCACACCAAGAATGATATCTATAACTCTATTAGCGGTCACACATTTTAAGCTCGTGTGCTGCAGTTTCACATTTTTAATGGAATGGATTTTATATAGCGGTCAATGTTTTTATTGTTCATCAGATAAAAAGCCACTCTGAAAGTGATCCTAACCATATTGTTCAACATTTTGTTTTAAGTTCATTTCTAAAGTTATCGTTCTTGGTGTGAAAGAACAGTTCCGTGTCAGGATCTGTAGTGTACTCACTCTGAGCACTTCACGACATATGTAAGCGATCCAGTCCTCTTTAAGACAGTTCCCTTTGGTCTTCTTCAGCAGATCTGTGACTGATCCGGCACCACAGTACTCCATCACCAGCTGACGGATCATTACAAACTTATACTTCAGCATACGTGAGGTGTTTTCAAGAACATCGCTTCATCGGTACGAGCTTAACAACATTTACATTTAGGCATTTGGCAGATGCTTTTATCCAAAGTGACTTACATTGTATTATCCTATACATTTATACACGGGTATCGAACCCACAACCTTGCTTTGTTAACGCAACGCTCTTACCACTGACCGAGATTGATATTTCATGTTTAGAGATCTGCATTAAGATCTCATTTAACTTTATTTGACCAAATTAGAAGTATGTACAAAGGTTTGATTCCACAAAACTGATGAAATGTATTTTCTGTCGGACTAGAGACTATTTCTGAGACTAGAGAGTTCTAGTTTGGTCTCAACAGGACATGATGTGATGAGGCTGATGTTTATTTGTGTTCAGCGGTAACTCACCCACAGCTGGTCGTCCTGACCGGCAGGACTCTTCTTCACAAAAGCACCGTAATATGTGGCTATATTCCTGTGATGGGAATGAGTTTTCAACATGTTTATCTCCAGTTTGATTTCATCTTCCTCCTCCTATGAAACACATTAAAAAAGCAAAGACGTTTCTATAGGGGTCCTTCCAAAATAAGCACATTTTCACCAGAGAAGAAAACCCTTGGACTGTGAATTAAGCATAAAGTCATTATAATAGTGGGAGAAATATGCAACTGTAACTAAATATTTTATTTAAAAAAATCCATCCATTATCCACAGTTTGGAAACTTTTAGACAAATGAACTTTAACAGCTAAAGATCTTTAAAAGCTCGAGACTCGTATACGAAGAGCATTTACAGACGAAACACAATCCTGAGAGAAAGCAAAGGAGAGGTGGGTATGGAAGCCATGGATTAAGAAGAGGAATTCAAATATCTGCTGGAACGCTTCATTACCTCCAGACAAGATGAACAGGAAACTAAGCTTTTCGAGATTTCATTCACCGTTTTAAAGGTCAAATTCAGAAACCACAAATAATCAATTAATCTAAAGTAGTGGTTGCCAACCTTTTTCATTTGAGCCTCCTCACATACATACAGTCGGAGCAATCCAAACGTAAATATGACATATAAAACATGATATTTTAAAATATCATGTATTTAATATACAGTTCATTTTTTATGTCTGAAATTAGTTTAGCTGTCTGAGAAAATCATACTTAAAAATCATACTCCTTTAATTATATAAAAATGCTCATGTCATTTTTGTCATCATAAGTCTGTATTCATCTGATTTGAACCCCATCCTCAGGGTTTTTTTCAGAATTTTATAGTTTTATTTAATTAACACTGCATATAGGAATTTACATATAGTGCATATAGTGACTTGACTAAATCAATAAATGCAAGCATACAGTAAAAATGACATACACAATTATATACGAATCAATATTTGAGCTGTATTTTGATGTTAGTGACAGTTAAGGATCACAGTGTCATCTAGGCCACTTCTGTTTCGCGCTAGTATTGCTGCGTCCCAATTCGCCTGCTTATACTATGTACTAAAAGTATGTACCGTTTTTGTTATAGAAATGTATATCCATTTTAGTGTGTATAACAGGAAACGGAAGTGTCCGTTGTTGCCTCGACAACATTGTGGACATTAACTGTCACACATTAAAATACAGCTCTTCTTTCCATTTATCGTTTCATATGTAATATTAACTCTTTAATTATATTTATCAATTAACTTTATTAATAAACCCTCGCGGTGAGTTGTGGGTAATATCAGCCGTTAGTGTGCATCATTCTGCACTTCCAATTTCTACCGTTAGTAGTAGACCATCCGGGAATCTTTAGTTTCCTCTTTTTAACATACTACGATTTGGGACATACTCACCCTATTTTCGAATGCTATTTGCGGATAGGGATGCAGCATATGTCCGGGTGCGTGCATTCAGTTTTTCAGTGCACTAAAATGTATATACTTTTACATGACAAAAGCGGTACATACTTTAAGGGCATAGTATAAGTAGGTGTATTGGGACGCAGCATTAAAGTGGACTCTGAATCAGTGTGCACCTAAAGAGCCCAACGTCTTGTAGGGGGTTACAGACAGACGATCATACCTCTGTCACGTCCATGACCTTAATAGCAGCCAGCTGTCCGGTTTTCACATGTCGACCCTGTCAAACACAAGGACGTCAGTGAGAAATATGAGCATGTGACCCTGCTGAAGGGCTCATCGTGAGGATCTTTTCAGATGAAAGAGTCCCAATGTGCTATAAAAACATACTTTACTATATATACAAAATATATGATTCAAAGTTTTATGTCAATAAGAGTGTTTTCACACTATATTCTATATAATATATATCACTATATAAGTGGACTAAATTCTACTGTTAGCATTACAACTAAAAACGGCACTATATGTTTCATCCGATGTCCTCTGTTGCATTTTAAATGACAACAGTTCCTCTTCTGTGTTCACGTTCCAGTTTCCCATGAACTGTGTAATTCACATTTATACATTTCAACAGAGTCATTGAGAAAACGCTGCCAGTTTTCAGTTAAATGGGCCGGGGCATGTGTTGTTGCTATAACCACATGTTGTAAGAATGATGAAGAAACTGTAGTCATCTTCCAGCTACAGGGCACTTTTCACAATAGATTCTTCAGACATGGCAGTAGAACAAATGTCTTCTCACCTCAACGGTTTTAAAGTTTGAACTTTTTTACTGTAAATGAGGCAGGATGTTTAAAACCTTCAACCAAGTTTAGTATTTCTAAAATAGAAATACCCAGTCGCACCCACAGTTATCTTCTCATGTGTTGAACCAAATAACTAGAACGACATCTAAAACATTTACTTTTCTGTAAAGTCCATTCGCTAACAAATCATCAGCAAACTGTCCTGGCTAAATTGTTTACATTTGTTTTTAGCATTTATGTTGTTCTGTAAGGAACATGGTATTTGTGTCTTTTTGGTTTTAAAAGGGGACACAAATGTGAACTTTGTACGCAGATTACCAAATGATGGTCAGCAGCATGACGTCCACAAAGTGTTAACAGGTTTTGCAATGAGCTCAAGAAACAGATGATCATGATGAGCGCAATGGCTTTTCTTCTTGAAATGGGTGGGGTCACCCGGAGGACAGGGAATGTTTTCAGATCAGTGTTTGAACAATTAGCTGCTGTGTCATGACCTCACAGACAATCATAAACCAAAAACAGCAAACTGTCTCTTTTCGGGCACAGTTTCACCCAAAGACCCAAGAAAAATGAGGTCATCATTGTTCACCCGTATGTCGTTTCAAACGTGCATTTGACATTTTGAGAAAAGTCTCAGTGGTCCATCGAATGGTTCTCAGTGGTTCTTCAAAATATCTTCTTTTGTGTTCTTCAGAAGAAAGGAAGTCATGTAGGTTTGGAATGATGTGAAGGTGAGTAAATAATGAGATAATTCCTCATTTTGGCTGCACTGAACAACTCTTAGCATTGGCAACATCACATAAGCGTTAAATAAAAAGAGGATTTAAAAATGACATTTCAAACTGAAAATATTTACTTTACTGAATATGTGACTTTATGATACTACAATAATGGCGGCATGCAGGACTGTGAAAATATCTCTAGCAAAGTTTTGATGTACTGCACCACTCCAGGCAGTGGAGACACATCATTTCCATTCAATCCTAAACACCCACGACCCAAACCTGGATATGTGTCTGTGCACAGGCGTGTAGGGTTCCTTTACAAGGTGACATTGCCAACTACTGGCCTGGCATGTGTAATACAGCGTTTAATAACGTTTTGACGACGTTGTTGTGCGTTGGTGAAACTTTCAAAGGAAAAATGTATGTTTTCTACTGTGTCCTTGTCAGGTGTGCTGAAATGTGTACACGCTGTGGCTCTGTTTGCTTTACTGACCCAGTCAGCTTGTTTTCTAGAGACACTGACTTTTCATATCTAAAAACGTAACATACACATTCTGGTGCACGCAGTACAGGGGAAAAGAGCAAAGGATTCAACTGAGCAGAAGACACATGGTTTCAGATGATATTTCTGTCTGAGGGGATTTCCTCATGTTTCTCCAGGATGCCTGAGACGCGTCACATTGTATTAAATGTCTGGGCCATAAACAGGAAGTGCTGTTGAAAAAAAGTCAAAGAAAAGCGCACAGAGATGACAGCTGGATTAGGATTAGAAGTTTATTTTGGCCTCACAAAGTTTCCCTCAAATACATGAGTATGTACATACTTGACAGACAAAGGAAGAAAAGAAAAAAAGTACACTAACCCTCTTCTCTCAAAAGGTAGTGGTCTTGTTGTAACTTTGTATTAGCTCCTATTGTACTATTGCACTTTTAAGACATATCGCTTATTGCTCCCTGAACTCTTTGTAAGTCGCTTTGGATAGAAGCGTCTGCTATATGACTAAATGTAAATGTACATGAATAATCATTTGATCTCGTTAAGGTAAGTTTAAAATGAGGAAGTCAAAAAGAGGAAGTTTTCTTTCTTTAAAGACAACAAAAGCCAAATTACCTGATTCTTAAAGTCTGGATAAAGGTTTTGGTATATATGACTTGCACTGCAAGATTTTTGTGAGTTTGCCGTCTGAACCAGATTCAAGTGTAAATGTATCTGTAACCGTTCCACAGCATTCGTAGAACGCCTCGGTCAGACCGTTGAAAAGGGCTCATCGACAGAAAATCTATACCATTGAAATAAAAGTCCTGCACATTTTAAAAGTGAAACTGCAGTGTGCAAGCTTAGAATAAACATAAGTCTGTTGGTGTAGATGATAGCACGGTGGATCAGACCTGAACTTATTGTGGGTCTTCCGTCTGTAGTAACACGTATTTCATAAAAAACAATCTTACCCGATTATTACATTTGGTCTGCTGACTGGGTTTATACTGTCATATTTATGTCAGTGATACTTTAATATGTCTAATATCTTAAAGACAGTTCATTACCATTTTCACAGTTATAAATGGCAACATCATAAGACACGTTTTCGTGATTCATTTTTCTGCATTTATATTTGTATTAGCCTTGGTCTTAGATTTCTACAAATACAAATGCTGCTGTAAAGTTGCTCTACTACAAAATCATTTGTCATCATAAATCATGTTTTTTTATTGTGAATTCCAATTAATATCAATTAAACTGCAGTTGGTTTGTTTCGATTTAAGCCATAATAACTCAAAAAACACAGCACAAACCAGATTTATGAAAGAATATGATTAAATATGTCCCAAATATGATCAGACAAATGCAATCTGTATATGTCCTGTATATGTCCCTAAAATGCTTTTATCTATTACAGCAGGGTTTCAGAAGAACGCTGTACAGGGGAAAAACAACAGTGGGTCACAGAGTGAATTTCATTGCACAACATGAGCCACAATGGGAATATTGTTTTGGATATAGCAGATTCAGCGTGAGCGACTTCTTCTGTTAAACTAACTGCAAGATACGCCCTGATCTGAATCAAACACACATGTCTGTAAACCTCTGAGAATGTGTCAACAACGTATCAAACAGCACGGGATGTTTCAGCGTGCCCTACATCTCCATCACGCATCTTTAAAGACACTCGATTTCATCTGAACACATCCTGACGTTCATGAGGAAGTGAGCTCCACCCAAAGGGTGTCAAAGAGCAAAACTACACGTTCAGTCATGTGAGCAACACTGGCATACGGACAGATGTGAAACACAGAAGATGAACAGCAAACACTGGTCATTTCACAAGACACATGGTTACGCTTACTACAGTTTACATATTTATGATCCAATGTGAAGAACGGCCAAAAATCTAAGAGATCAAAAGAGACGCCGCCACAAACCTTATAGACTTGCCCGTAAGTTCCATTGCCAACCACCTCGATGAGCTCAAATATCCCCGCAGGATCCTAAAAACAACAGGAAAACACTGTAAGGTGTCCACATTGAGTGTTTTCACTAGGTCACAAATGATGTACGAACACAATTCTACAGAATTAAGAAAGCTCCTTGGTCAGCTGACTAGGTAGACAGCAGTTTTGGACCATCAACCTACTGTATGATGTTTTATGACGCCCAGAACATGCTGTCTATGAAGACACGTCTGGAGATTGTGATGACGGCTAAATCATGTTTAGGTAGACAGCTGCAGGAATTGTCTAGTTAGGCAGCACGGTGCGTTTTAGACACCGCCACGTTTTTATTGAAGTAAAACATGACAATACTCACAAAGATAAACAAAGAGAAAAGCGGAAAACAACACAAAAAACAAAGGAAAAAGTGACACTATCAAATATGTAAATAATGATTGACAGTTGTGTTTAAAGAATGGTCTCGTCGCGAAAAGCAAAGTTTAACGAAGTTCAGTCGCCCGCTGAAGTAACTTTTCCTCGGAAAACACTTTTTGTCGGTCTTCGAAGAATCTCGCGTCTGGGAAAAACACAGAAAACAAAGTAGGCCTAATAAATAACAGAATTCAACCACAGCACTTACCCGTAAGGAGGCGAGGTCGATATTGCTCAAACTCGTTGTTGTAAAGTCTCTCGCCATTTTCAAGAGCTCGACTGCTAAAGTCTCATAGTTTGCTCTCTGTTCATGGTTTGAGGAACAGTATGTCTGCCCATCTCCAGCTCCTCCACGGCACGCGCACAATCCTACTATAGCGAAGGCGACACCTCATGAATGTTAATCACATAACGGGACGCTCTCTTGGTACCATTACCCGATTGGCTAAAATAGATAAGTAGGCGTTCATCGACATGCAAAACTAGCGAATCCCGCTCTAGTGAACGGTCTACTTTTAAATATTAATGAGGCTCGAAGACTTAATATTCATGAGCTAAACCTTCAGCGTTATAGAGTATGTGATCATACCGGACAAACACAGGAAACCCGGAGCACGAGCAGAAAGTGAAAAACTGCCCCTTCCTTTACTGAAAAGCAAACAAAACACTGAAGGCTAAATAAACACTACATTCTGCTTACATAATGCTTTCATGAAACTGTTACCAGTTGGGTTTTGGCCCAAATAAAACATCTCTCAGACAGAGTTGTTCATATATTCCTTTATTTGCTGTCTGATACCAAGGATCCTTTTTTCAATGTATATATTACAAATATTGTATTTTCTCCTTCAAAAACAATCGGGCTAGATAAAGGACCTTTCTCTTGTGTGTTTTTATTGAAGTGCCATACATCAAATCTGAAAAGGAAAATGATGGAACTGTGCAAATGCAAAATGAAAATAGATTTAAGAGAGAGAGAGAGAGAGAGAGAGAGAGAGAGAGCAACATGGCATTCACATCTAAATGATGTGAAGTGAAATATGTATGCAAATGATCAAACTGACTGAAATATTATTCATTAGCAGCACTGAATGTTTTTATCTAATACCAGATAACATCATATAAACATCCAATGAGGCAGTGAGAAAAAAGCAAGCTCAGAGAAAAGAAATAAATAAACAATCCAACAAACAAACATAATTCTGTGATGGTATATGGTCGAAGGTATAAAATATGTAAATACATCCTCCTAACCGGCTACAAACAATATCAATGTGCTTATTTCATTGGAATAGTACTTATTTGCATAAATAGAACGTAATATTCTTTAAAGCTCAGAGTATTTGTGTCTTTACATTATTGTGCTGCGACAACCAAAGTCATAATCAATTTTTTCGGAAACCGAACCAAATAAGTAGTTGTGTTTCAAAAGAATCGATATGACACTGTACATAGTATGAATACCTTGAACATCAAATACAAGGTCATTATTGGTCTTCGAAAAAGAAGAAATTCAAGTACGAAATCAATATCAATAGCTCTTCGTCTTTCTGAACAAAGTATCAAAACACTTACAGTAACAGGTAGTTGAAGAAAAGAAAAAAAGAGAAACCATTATGTTTTTTTATTCGATTTTTCTAATCGTAAGATGACGTCATGCGGATGGAGAAAGTAAAAGAAAAGTCAAAACAGCATAGCTATGGTTCTGGCCCAGCGGGCGATTGCTGTGTGATGTTCTACCAGATATCACTGGAGAGTTCTTGACCCGGCAGCGGCATGAACGTGCTGTTCAAGTGAATGTCCTTCTTGGCTTTCCCAATGTTATTTTGTGTCATGCGTCCATTCAGCAACGTCATTGGCAGATTGCAGTACACGTGACGGCCGCTGAGCGTGGCTATCGCAGAAGTGGGCAGCTCGTATTCGTAGCTGCGGCAGAAATGGCGCATTTGCAAGTGGGCGGGCTCGTTATAGTCTGGAATTTCAATGTGAGCCGGCACCAGCGATGCTGAGGTTGCCGTCATGGCGACGGTGGATACGGCCTGCAGGTCGCCGAAGAGCCCTTGCTCGCCCGAGTCCAACACCTGCCGCCGTGACACGCTCTCTTTTTTCTTGGCTGGCATCTCGTACACGACCTGCTTCCAAAACCTGGATTTGAGCTGGTTGCTTTTTGGCCCCCTCCATTTAATAACGGTCAACACTCTGATGGTGTGCTTCAGATCTTCTACCTCCTGGTAGTTGATAACGTTGCGGAGGTCGGAGCATTCGATCATGATCACCTTGATTTCGCCGGTCACCAGCATGCTGTGCAGCCGAGGATCGAACTGGAAGATGCTCCAACCACGCCGGGCCACAAACTCGGGCGTCAGCACGATGATGAGACGTCTGCTTTGCTCGACGCTCCGGGTCAGGTCATCAATGTATGCTAGAGACAGAGAGCGAGACATGTCATTCATAATGCAGTAGTGAAAGAAAAGTGCTAAGCAACAACGGGCCAAAACACACAACATTATGCCACAACCGCTCCAAAAACCTTGACGCACCTTATTAACAGCATAGCTGTACCCTAGCAACCAATCAAAACACAATAGAAACTGCACAGCAACCACGTAACAACTCTTGAGCATCCATCCACAAACAAAAGAGGTACTTTATACATTTTCTCCTACTTCTGTCCTAAGTGAAATGTATTTTCCTGAAGAAATGCGAGCGGCATTAATGTAGCAGGGCATACGTGCAGAGACACAAAGCCTGTGGCAATGACTCGTCCAGATGCTGAACGAACACAAGTACACTGGACACATGGACACAGTGTGAAGAGTTGACGGCACATGAGCTCGGTGTGATGCATTTTTCGTGGCTGTTTCTTTCCTCGATGTGTCCTGATTTTCCCAGCGGGAGTTCATCTGTCACATCAGCCGTCACATTACACTCGGCTCTAGTCTCTCTAGTGTTCATCTCTGCACTATTCACATCTACTGTAATATCACTGAATGTGCTTAACTCAAAAATACACGTTTGTGGACGCAACAAAATGTCTGTTATTTAAAAGAAAGGTATTGCAATCAAAAAAGTCATTCTTTTGCGCTCCGCTCTGTGTTGTTCCTAACAACGCTTCTTGGGGCTTATTGCTTTATGAATCTACTCTAGTAATCCCTGAATTTAAAAAAAGCTGACATTTCTTTGTCTTTTATGTATAATCTAAGGCCTTGAGCTTGCTTTCAAAGTTGCAATGACCCTCAAAGTCTAATAATAGGCGGAGGCCAATGTAATGCTGATGATTGATAACATCGAACATTTCATGGTCAATTTCTGGATCTTTTTACATATGTATAAAGCTGTCAAAGTCTTGCATATTTATTATGTTTACAAATACTGCTGAATGCAGGAAAACACTGCGACGCAGTGGTAACTTTTAAGTGATGCAAGAAATCGAGTTCATAACATGACTTCAAATGAGGAAGAAAACACTTTATGTTTCGTTAAGTCGCTTTTTAACTAATTGGACTGGAGAAACAGGTCGTAAAGATGCTGTTGGGTGACTTTATGTCCTTTATAACCTCACCAAATGACGTTTGGTTTGGTTGAAATTGAACAGACACTGGATTGGAATGACCAAAATACTACATCTAGAAATGATGATTACGTGAACATTGAGAATGGTGTCTAGTTGGTCTTCTGCTGAGTAACAGAAAGAGATTTGAGGGGTTGTGGTTCTTACTGCTGCTGGGTATGAGGTCCCGGTGTGGGATGAAGAGTTTATATCCATAGTGTTTCTCCAGAACGTCAGGTAAGATCTCCAGAGCAAACAGCTCCTCCTCGCTCACCTCACACTCCACCGACTCCAAATCCACTTTGGTGTAAGAGAGGTAGGCGTCATATTCCTTGTTGTCTGAAGGAACAGATGAGTTATGTCATATCTCTTTATACAGAGTAGCACAGATAAAAGATCCAGAACAGATATCTGAAGCCATGAAAAAAACTTTTGTGGAATGCATTGTGTAAGGAAAACGAGTTCACATCTATTGGACTGTTGTTGAACATACACCAATCTGAACAATACACGTTTGATAAATATAAGGTGAAGATTGACATCAATTCACCTTTTAAAGAAATAGAAATATTGTAGGATCATTGTTTTCTGTACATGTACATGTTCAGTTTTGTCAACGGTCAATGATCAACGTCAATCATTTCATATAGACCAATTTGTAACGGGTGCTGTTGTTTATTAGGGGGCAATTCAGCTTAGCCCAAATAGATCTCACTAACAACACAAGGAAGATATTTTGAAGACAGTTGGTAACCGAACACAATCGGCACCCATTCACTTCTATTGTAGGGACACAAAACGACCTTCTTTCTTCCTCAGAAGAAATTTCTTGAGCGATGTTGTTAACTGGCCCCCGCATTTTCATTTTTGGGTGTACTATCACTTTAAGGTAAGGACTATTTTTCCACCATATTATTGACACCGTCATTGACAATCCCTAAACTGAGAAAATGATAGGATACAAGGATATAATTTAAATAGTTTTCCCCATTTTTGTTGTAAATGTGTTCTGTAATTTTTGACTGTATTTCAAGGTATTGGGACGCAGCTGGCTCGGGCGGCAGAAACAAACTGTAAAATAACGTGTTTTCTCTGTAAAATTACCCTTTCCCCTGTTTTTCTTGTAAATTTGCGTTTTATTTGACGTAAGTGCATACAAATCTTTTTGACATTCTACGTTGAAGATCTGTATCACAAGGTTTCTTTACATTGTAAAAAGAAAGTCAAACAAGTAGAGCGTAAACAGCAACAGAAGTTATGGTTTGGTTGACCTTTTAAAAATGTAAATGTACCGTCATCTGTTTCATCGCTCCCAAAGTGTCGTCTGTAACACAGCATGATCTCCACATTATAGCATTTATAGATGGCTGTGAAGACTCCTAATAACAACATGATGGCACCCAGACCGCCGACCAGCTCCAACCTATACGCATCTACACAAAAACATAACACACACTCGTGAAGACGTATATCAATGTACAGTCACACGATGTCAAGAGAGTGGGCAGAAGAAATTCAATCAATACTGTAATATTGTACACTGTATTATACAAGTGAAATGTGAATGCGTTTAAATCCATTTCAAATGATAACATCCCAATGATCACTGGTCACATGACCATCACCGGACAATCAAATGTGACACACATGTACTTTGCTATATACATCTATAGACCCTTACGGATCTACTGGTGAATCAGCTGATGTTGTGAAAGTTTACCCTTCTTCTGCAGAATTGCACTTGCACTGCTACGGCCGATGTGATTCTCCACATTACAGGTGTAGTTTCCCATGTCCGTCTCCTCCACAGCATCAAAGATCAGAGACAACTCCACCTCCTTCTCCCCCAGAAACTCCCGGACCACCCTGAACACAACACACACACACGTCAGACTCATTATGTATGCACAGAATAGCACACGACACACAGGCCTACGTCTAAATGCATGAAAAACACAACTGGCATAGTACATTTGCCAAAAGGTGAAGCACCCTAAACAGTGTATAAAATGCTAAATACTGCATGTCCACAATCTTAACTGTTGATTGATGTATTATTGACTCATCGAACATGCTCAGCTGGATGTCCACACTGAATCATTTATAAGGACAGAATATTTCGATACGGTCAGACATTTACATATTTATTAATATACAGCAATGAACCACTGACTTAACAATTCGTTGATATACTCGTACACATTTACATACTTTTATAAAGTAAACAGACACATCTTAAAATCCCTTTTAAGCACACTATTGGCTATGCATTAGCCATCGGAACAGAAAGAGTCATTGAGAAAGATGAAACAGACAGAATGACGCGGTTCAAACTACATTTTCAAAATAGCTGAAATACGATAAGATGAACCCATCAAAGACATGCTACAGGTTACTGACACACATAGCACGTGTTCTTTCATGCTACTTTATCTCTGTTCTTCTGTTAAATAAATAACAACTCTGTATCTGTGTCAAACACATTAAATCTTTTTGTGACTTCCGTCACTAGAGGTCTCTGTAGCCTCAGAAATATTCATCTTCCATCATGACGGTCTTTCTTTCCATTATGGTTTACTTGTAGATCACAAGTGCTCTTACATAATCCTGTTTAGGTTTAACACTGAGAACTCATCATTCATCTTTTTACACGTTTTACATGTTGATTGCAGTTCACAATCTCACCACTAGACGAAGCTTAATTTCATACACTGGACCTTTAAAAAGCTTGACATACAGTCTAAAAAGAATTTTACACATTTTAATAGTATACATTTTCAAAGCAAGAGACAGTACCTCACTTCACTTTCTCTTATGTGTCCTTCCAGCTCCTCAACAAACTTATCTCCTTTCATCCAGTAGATGATGGGCCGAGAATCTCCGCTGTAACCAAAGAATGCCTTACAATCTAAGATCAGACGCATACCTTTAAAGAGAAAAACAAGCAAACACAAAGAACAGATTCTAATTGGCATTACATCGACTTCAGCAAGATTTCCCCCCAGAATTCACGAATTCGCCTGCCCATTCAGTCGAACTGATAATGGTAAACAAACTTGGCTTGCTGTCCTTGAAGGGGGCTCAAACACGAGGTTTGGCTCGAGCTCAAAGCCTAACTCCCCCCGTAACAAAACTACAAGGAGGAAGAATGAGAGAAAAATAGGAGGAGATGCCGGAAGAGCTGACGCTGGAGCGGTGCAGAGACTGCCGCTCATATACGGCCTTGATGATGATGAATGTTTAGGCTCCTCTCGAACCACGTTTAGAACTTCATTAAAAAAATGACAGAATATCAGTTTGTGTTTTGTACATCTGATCTTTCAAATGTGTGATTCTCAGCAGAACAGGCTCAAACCCACAGAGTTAACTATACGGATTTTTGAATTAGCCAAAACAATTGAATGACCTTCCTGAATGTTAATGCGTTCTTTTATCCTGCTTAGTGTTTTATATTGAATAGCCTAATGCTTTTTTGTCTTTTCTCTTACCTCCATATGAATTTTTGTCATCTAAAGAACTCGTATGATCAAACCCTGCCTGAGCTTAATCTAAAATTCTGCTTCTGTTTCCATTCCATTCATTTCTTTATGAAGTTTAACATGCTGAATACGAAAATCGCATTACATTTTTTTTTACCATCAACTGGACTTGTGAAGAAACGATTTTTACCTGAGATAAATACATCGTTGCACCATGAAAATGAATGTTACCACAATAATTAGAGCCATTTTTGCCCCACTGCGTAATGTATGCTGATAGCTTAGGTTGTCCCTGAAGCCTCGTTGTGTTCTTGTTGTGCCGCCTGAGTTTGGCCCCATAATCTCTGCTTGCTGCGCCAACAAGTTATGGGCCCAGGAGAGAAGTAGGTAACCGATGGAATCGACTTTGTTTTGATGGAGATGAAAAGAATTACGAACTTTGGGAGACAAAGTTTTTAGGCCATCTGCGACTGATCGGGCTGTAGGAGATTATTTTGCGGGCACCTGCTGCAGATGACGAAGATGATAAAAACGAGGAAGCATATGCTGAATTGATACAATTCTTAGACGACAAAAGTTTGGCCCTTGTAATGAGGGAAGCCGCGGACGATGGAAGAAAAGCTCTGCAGATCTTGAGAGACTACTATGCAGGTAATGGAAAACCAAGTGTAGTAAATTTGTACACAAAATTAACGTCCTTGCAGAAAACTGCAAATGAGACTGTTACAGATTACATTCTTCGAGCAGAGACCGCGATTACGGCACTGAGAAATGCTGGTGAAACTCTTACTTATGGACTGTTAATTGCGATGATTTTAAAAGGATTACCCGATTCGTTCAAACCATTTACTATACACATCACACAAGGTGATGTAGACCTAACTTTCGTAGAATTCAAGACTTAATTGAGAAGTTTCGAAAGCACCGAAAAGTTTCATGCTAGCTCAAGTGATGACAACGTGATGCGAGCGAGCGCATCTACTTCAGGTTTCAGAGGACGACGAGAACGATTTACAGAGGGCGACATAATCTGCTACAGTTGCAACCAAAGAGGACACAAAGCCCAAGCATGTCCGAACCAGCGTCGCAGGGGGCAGTGGTGTGGTTACTGCAAAAGTTTGACACATAAAGATACATCATGCAGGCGCAAAAAGAGAGACAATGTAAAACATGTTAAAGATACAGAGGATGACAACGAGGATGCGTTTGCATTTAAGATAAGTGACTGCCCGATCTACGGATTGCAACGAAAGGGACTGATGGTTGACACAGGAGCGACATCACATATTGTCACCGACATCAGAAAGTTTAAGAAGTTTGATGACAAGTTCCAGTCAGAAAAACATTGCATCGAGCTAGTGGACGGAACCAGAGCCAATGGGGTGGCGCTGAAGCGAGGCGATGCCGAGGTGTACCTGATTGACAGCGAGGGATGTCAAGTGATGACGACGCTCAAGAAAGCCCTGTATATACCATCGTATCCTCAGGACATTTTTTCTGTCAAGGCAGCGACAACGAGTGGAGCCTCGATCAACTTCAAGGAAGGATGTGATGAACTCACTCATAAAGACGGTACCCAAAAAGAGATAGGAGAGCTCCTCAGTATTTGACAGACTATGTGTCTGATATTGATTCTGATGACCAGATTCTGACAAATGTTGATTTTTGTTACAGAGTGTGTAATGTGCCACAAACTTACACAGAAGCTATGAGTTCAGAAAAACCTTGTGTTTGGGCTAATGCAATGAAAGAAGAAATGAACTCTCTTAAGGAAAACGACACATTTACCTTGACCATACTACCAGAGGGTAAACATGCAGTGGGGGGTAGGTGGGTCTACGCCATTAAAAACAATGCAGATGAGTCTGAAACCTATAAGGCCAGATATGTTGCTAAGGGTTATAGCCAGGTACTGGGAGTGGACTATAAGGAGACTTTTTCTCCCACTGCAAACATTGTTTCGATACGTGCATTAATGCAAATAGCTGCACAAAATGACCTTAAACTCCACCAAATGGATGTAAAGACTGCCTACTTACATGCTCCAATAGACTGTGAGATATACATAGAACAACCAGAAGGATTTGAGGTGAAGACAGACATTGATGGAAAACTTGTCTGTAAATTGAACAAATCACTGTATGGTTTAAAGCAGTCAGGAAGAAATTGGAACAAAATGTTACACGACCACCTTACTGAGAACGATTTTCTGCAGAATCCTGTGTATACACCAAACAAACTGTAAAAGACAGGGTGATACTGGTAATTTGGGTTGATGATTTAATCATTGCTGCCAGTAGTGATGATTTGTTGAAAGATGTAAAAGCAATGTTGACTGCAAAATTCTAAATGAAGGATCTGGGAAAACTAAAACATTTCCTAGGTATAGACTTTCAACAGGTGGATGGAGTTGTAACAATGAATCAGAAAAGGTACACTACCAAAATACTGGAGAGATTTAACATGTCAGATTGTAAACCTAGATCAACGCCATGTGAACAAAAACTGGATTTTTGATCCTAAAAAGTACCGTGAGGCAGTTGGTAGCCTGATCTATCTGATGACATGTACAAGACCGGATTTAAGTTGGGTTGTTAGTAAGTTATCTGAATTCATGTCTGAACCAAATGTACAGCACTGGGCTACAGTCAAACAGGTGATGAGGTACTTAAAGGGGACAACCAACTATGAGCTATGTTACAAAAAGAGTGAAGAAAAACTCAAACTTGTGGCATACAGTAATGCTGACTGGGCGTCAGATCAAAATGACAGGCGAAGTACAACTCGGTACTGTTTTAGCCTTACTGAAAGTGGAAATCAAAGAAGCAGCCAACCGTAGCTTTATCTACATGTGAAGCAGAATACATGGCACTGACGGCAACAGCACAGGAAAGCATGTATCTTGTTCAGTTGTTGAATAATTTGGAGGGTAATTGTCAACACATGCCGGTTAAAATCTGGGAAGATAACCAAGGTGCGATTGCTCTTTCAAAGAACCCAGTTTGTCGGCAGAGATGCAAACATGTTGACATACGGTATCATTTCATTCGGTCAGTACTCAATGACGGTAAAGTTGTTATTGAATACTGTCCCACAGAAAGCATGGTGGGAGTTGTTATCGAAGGGCAAACTAGAGAAATTCAAAAGGTTTATGTTTGGTATGTAAAGTTTGAGATATGTTCTCTTTGTGATTTTTTGTATTACTGTACAACATTTTTTTTGTTATGTAATGTTGTAGGAAGAAAAAAAAAAAGAAAAGTAATAGATCATTATTATTATGGTGTTATGTATATGAGAGCAAGTGGGGTGTTAAGTTGTGATAAGTATGCCCTCATATGTTATACATAATCAAGTGTTATTTGAATATGTGATGTGATCTTCCAAAATAAAGACTTCTCTTCCGGTTTAAGATAAATCCGATGAGTGTGAGCGTGATCTGTACCTCCATATAATATAAGATATTGCCGGTTATTATACGCTAGAAATGGCTGCGCCAACAGTATGCATTGTATTGCACCGTATCCAAAGCGTCGATCACATGTGTAAACGTGGATATACTGTAGTCACAGTTAGTGTGATGCTTTATTTCTTGCATAGAAAACAATAGATTTTGACCTTCGCTAATCCATCACTCTCAGTCGTAAAATATCCATCAAGGGCTTTGGTGTAGTAAAGTGTTTCATTTCAAGTGACGGCATACTGTTTCAAAACTGACAACACATGGATTAAAGCAGCCATCTATTAAATATCCAAATGTCTTGTTCTCTTAGATCCACGGTGTGAAATTGCTTAAACTTTTCTTTGAATGCTGACTGAATAGAGAATTATAAATACAAGCAATGTCACGCAGAGCTGATTCAATAAATGACTGGAGTGAACTCACGTCCATTAGTTTCTGTATTTACAGCACTGATTCTCTGTTCTCACACATGTTGATGAGATGCAAATAACGTCTAAAACCCCTTCAGGCTTTTTTATCATCACTAACAGCACAGACAGTGGAGAGCGTTCTGTGTGTCTGCTATTACCGCACATGCAAATGAATGAGGCTGTTTCTGGTTTCAAATCAGAATATTTCTGCAGTAATGTTGAGATGCATTATCCGCTTTGTCTCGGGGTGAAAAAGGGTAATGTGCAATGTTTCGGAGGTTTTATTACATTCTTGTTACCCGGCTCAATGATATCATTTTGCTGCGACATATTCCTCCCGTTGGTGCTAGAAAGTGGCTGAATGAAATGGGGTTTTAAGATCCGTGCGGACATGTCTAAAGGACAAAACACACAACAAGAAAAACAATATGGGTGTTGATATGTATATATAAAGCGGACTGAAAAGAAATGAAAATGATGCACAACATGAAGGTCAGAGCCTCATTCAATTTTAAAGTATCAGAACAGTTACATTTGTATAAATGTTAAAAAAGTGAAGGATAAAAAAAATCACAGCAAAGAAATCGATCAGAAAACAGACCAGACAAAGCTTTTTAATTCTGGATTTCCCTGCCAAACTGAAAAACAGCCAGAATAGATCTCATACTTAAAACAAACAAACAAACAAAAAGAAATCAAAATGCATTAAAATAGGATATTCAAGTAAATGCAGATGGCCTCACATTAGCTCAAAG
Source organism: Barbatula barbatula (assembly GCF_947034865.1). Taxonomy (NCBI): domain Eukaryota; kingdom Metazoa; phylum Chordata; class Actinopteri; order Cypriniformes; family Nemacheilidae; genus Barbatula; species Barbatula barbatula. Next base: position 21,046,123 of record NC_136781.1, on the reverse strand, counting down.
AACATGCCAAAGATTCACATGATATTCTTATTAACACTGAGATTTTTCACTCAAAGTACCTGTTCTTTTCTTTTATCATATTTCACCTCGAACCGCACATTCACCACAGCGAGAGGGTGATCACATTGTCACGGGGCTCAGGATGTTCATCATATTTAAATAAAGTTTCACTATGACACAACGCTGTCAAATTTGAACATCATGCTGGCAAAAAGCTATTCATAAACGTCACAGAATGTACAAATCATTCGAAACCGCTCATAAATCACTGCAATCCCCATAACAAAAATCTGTTTCGATATTCGGTTCAAATGTACAAAAGAATCCAACTGGCCCCAAAAAAGCATTTGAAAGCTCAAGTCCCATTTAAAAAGACCTGGACAGCATTACATTAGACATCAAATAATAACACAGCATGTCACATTAATGGCCGAGAAACAGCACATTAAAAACATTAAGTATGAATTGAAAATAAACTGATTTATAAACCATTTTATAAAAGCACTTGGCAGTTGTTTTACTAAATTTATTTAAAGAAACTTTTTTTTATTTCTTATTTAAATCGTGGCATTGGATTATAGATCATATATTTTGATATATTTATATTATTCTGTATATATTTTCTTTATTATAAATGTTCCTTGCTTTGATCATTTGTCTCTAATGCAACAATATTCTGGACATTTTAGTTTCCACTTGTGTTTTTTTACTGTGTGAATAATAATACAATGCCATTGATAACTAGACAATTGAGTAATACTGAAAGGTTGAATTGGGTGGTGTGTGGTGTGTCGGAGGTTTTTTCATCGAGTCCGTGCTGTCCAGCAGCCATCACACACACTTAAACAGATTCACTCTCAGATGACCTGTGATCAGGAGGACAAGGTGAAGATCACTGTCACATCTGTGAATCTGAACAGGTGCTATTGTACTGTGAGAGGCTGTCTAGGATGGGAACACAACAAGTTCTTCAGAGAACAAGGATACGCGAACTGCTTACTGCATACTACACTGAATGTGAAGACCCCTTACCCACTCACAAAGCAAATGGAAAAAGATATGAAACGCCATTGACCAAAATATGCAGGAAAATGACAATTTTAGTAACAATACAGCATTGAAAATATCGCAAATCCTACTCTCGAAACCTAACCATATTTCTTAAAGAATATGTACAGTATAAAGAAAAACGTGACAGACAGAAAAGTGCAATCACAATCATTTATGATAATATGATCGCTGAAAATATTATCCTGGTCCATTTCGTAAAAGCGCACATTTCTCATTCAAACACACCTTTTGGAGATGAAGATCGCCAAAGGTTTGGATTTGGTTCTGTTCCTCGCAGTCGAATGGATTCTGGATATATGGATTACATCTGATGAATTCAATGGATTCCTTTAGTGATTATTTCGCGTTTTCTAGTAATTTTATGGAGGTTCTACTGTCAGTCACAGCATGTCAGAGAAAAAGCCTTTCTGGCCCGCAGCAAACAAAGCAAATATTACTTGATAAGTAATTGTTAAACGATTACAGAAATGGGTCACACTTTATATCAACAAACCATTAACTACGACTTTTCGCCTATAAACTCTAAATTTGTTTCTTATTAATAGTTAGTAATGTAGTTGTTAGGTTTGGGTAAGACTAGGGATGTAGATTACGGTCATGCAGAATATGTGCTTCATAAGTACTAATAAACAGCCAATATGCCAATAATAGTCGTGCTAATGGCAACTAGTTAATAGTGAGAATTGGTCCCTATACTAAAGTGTTGATGTTTTATGTGTCGTCAAAACGTTAGTATCGTGAATTTAGTGCGTTTAGTGTTTGTGCAAACGTAAGTAAATGTACGTTTTGAAGAACACCATTTTACACAAACGTTCTCATGAGATCACGTCGTCATGTTAGAAATAAATGTGATTATTTTGCATGTTTAAGCAAAACCTCAGTAAGTATAACAGAGTGGCTATCATGTTTGATATTCAAAAAGGAATTCCGCATTTTATTATTGGACATTTTGCCGTAGAATTGAAGACCATCTGCCTAGAAATTGCTTTAAGATTACAATGTGCCTTAAAAAGAGCGATTCAAACATCCCACAAATATTGCTTAAGAGTTCAAATCTGCTCAGGGATAATAACCGAATTCTGTATATTTGGCAATGTGACAAACGTTTTTTTGTTCAAAAACACAAATGTGACCGCACATAAAACACTTTGAATCAAATATCCTACTAGCCAAGGTCAGTGCTAATTTATTTGGTACGTTTCTTAAAAGAATCTCTTAACATTTATTAGCTTGTGATATCACATATTACTCAGGAGTAACACGCTTGATATTCTGAAAATAGCCCATGCGTGTTTGCTTTGTGTTCTGGCTCTGTTAAGAAGGCCATGGCTTGCTTCCAATAATGTCACTGACGACAGAACTTACAAGGACAAGTTCTGTAATAGACACTTGTGGCCGATGCTTTACTTGCACAAGCCTATATGAGCAAATGGACTTGTCGTCCAGTGCTAAAAAAAGTCATCCTGACATACAGTTACGGTTAATTTATTTAAATAGCACGCAGAGAGATTGTTGACATTTCAAGGACTCTGAAAGTCCATTTCTCGTGTCGACGTGTAGAATAATGTGTTATCATTTAGAGGGACCCGACAGATTAAATGTGCGTTTTGTTCCTGACAAAAGCCCGAGGTTGAAGGAGGAACCTTACAATTGTGCAGACAGAAGTGAATGCTTTCAAAAGAACCAGGGGGAGTTTGAAAGAGGAACACATTGACTGCTCTGGATTGATTGTGTAACAGAGCTAAATGAACACACGGCGATTCACATGAAACACATGTATTTTAGAGCTAAAATAAGGCAGACTGGTGATTCACATTTGTTGCATCTTATAGTGAGCTGATGGATATTTTGGTCAACATCCGTCTCCGGATCCCAGATTAGAGGCTCATAGTGTTTTGCTGTTGTGTATTTATGTATTTCTATACCAGTGCTGTTTTCATGAAGGCACATCTTACAGGTCATGTCCACTGAGAGGGAACGGACACTTTTAGCATGTTGTTAAAATTTTCATGTAACAGGGTTAACACAAGACATGAAGTGGACTCATCCCTGACCGTCTATGTGACAGTACTATGTGTGTAACGGAGCCGTCGAGAGAGACTCCAATGGAACAGTTTTTTTCACCGCGATGTCGGTTCATGTTGGGTCTCAATGGTTCCCAGAATTTACTAGAAACGCATGGAGGTGCAATGCCTATTTCGCCCGTGTTTTCCCCAAGGACTCCAATTCCCATCATCCTCTGCACTCCCTCACCCTCATCATCAGGACTGTATATACTGACTCTGTTTTCCCTTTTCTTGTGTACGCTGATGTTTACCCGTGCCTGACGTGTTCGCGTGTTTATTCAACTGTATAGTTATGATTACTTTGGAAATCTCTGTGGATTCTGTGGGACATCCCGTGACCCCAACAATTAAAATCCTGTCATTTTACATTTCAAACCCGTATACATTTCTTTGATCTGTTGAACACAAGGAAAGTTATTTGGAAGAATGTGACCCATTTTTGGATCTGGGGATTTTGAAAAGAAAATTTGTTTAGCAAACAGTTCTGGAGCACCTCTGACTACCAATTTAACCTTTTCCTACTATGATAGTCAATGATGTCCCAGAAATATCAGTTGCCAAAAATCTATCTTTGTGTCATTTGTACAGGTGTGATGACCAGTAAATGATGACAGAATTGTGGGTGAACTATCCCTTTGATGTAAGGAATTTTTGCGTAAACGCTGACATTTTACATACAAACTGCAGTGATATCCTAAAAATAATACAATTATAAAACATGTATGCTGCAGACCTTTTTACCCAAAGTACGCCAGAGCATGTGTTGTAATGAGTTTCCAGCCAAACCACTAAGCAAGTCAAGAGATCACTTTTCTATTTTTCTGTCGACACTTTTCATCTCTGTGTGTCTGTACACATGTAGCCGTGTCATTGTTTAGTGTAGAAACGGGATGGCATGTTTGTGAGGCTGTGAGGACAAACTTACCAAGCTGGACGTGTATAATGTTGGCTTGTCTCTCTGATGGGAACAAGACTTTAGGTGGTCTGGTCGTAAGAAGTGCTGTGAAACGACAAACACACATCAGCAACGTGACAGTCAATGAAGCTGATTTTTTCCAATAAAGAAATACTACATACTGTAAATACAAATTAAATTCAGTTAAAAACACATTTCAATCGGTTGCATTATACAATAAAGCTATTATTATTGGACATGGTTAAATATGTACATTTCAAATACACACGTACTTGTCTAAACCAGTGAGATTTGCTATTTTGTATATTGATTCGATCAAAGGCTACTGACATTTAAACCTCAGAGAAACATGTGCATAACATTAAATACATGATGTCATTGTAATACGTGAACTAACATCAGTTTTTCCTGCCGTCTGAGAGCCAAACGTGACAAACCATCACACAGCCGTGCACAGTTTATAGATTAGGAACTATTGCTGTGTACACTGTTGTTATTGAGGATATTTGTCAGGGTAAGTCCTCTCCGACTCTTTGCCGTAACCTCTCAAGGGGAGTTTGGGTTCCCCGTGCGCTGTGTAAATGCTTTTCCTCTTGGCCCTGTATAATTGTGTCTGTCTATTGTGCCATAGGAGTGAGAGATGGAGTCGTGACCCTCATCCATCTTGAAGGGGCAGCTGCAGCTTTAGCATGCAAATGAAAGCTATCATTCTTGTCAAGAGAAGACTGGACTGTTCAGCAGGCCACCCTCACTGAGTGAACCCATCCCGCAGCTCTTTATCAACTCCCAAACGCTCCACATCCTACCTCCTCATCCTACTCCACAGTCAAATACTGTATCGCAGTACGCTCAAGACATTACCGTGTCTCACATCCATGGATAACAAGGTTCTATGAATAATACACAAATGAGACACATATTGCACATAAGCACACATACAGTATCGAATGGACAAATACAGAGGATAAAAGGCAAACAAAGAACTTCAGTAACATTTTTCATATGCGGTTGCCGATCAAGATTCCTAAAAATGTTAGACAAACCTTTACTAAGTGTTTTGATCAAGTCCTTTATGCTCTTGTCTATTTCTTGGCCAACAGAAAGTGCATTAAACATCTTGGGCTGTGTTCACATTTGGCTTCTTTTTGGACGAGAAAGGCTTTTTCAGTGGTTATAAATAGCAGCTGGCAATGACTTCGAAGGCAGCGTTTGTGCATGGAGGCAGTTCACAGAAACAGATTTAGACAGGCATCATAGGCAGCGTAACGGAAGTCTATTTAAATTACAAACAGAGAGCTCATTTGCAATTATCACATATTTAAAAAACTAAAATACCCATTTCTGGCTAGAAATAAAAAATCTAATATTAGTGAAAGTGAAAATTAAACTAGCTTATACAAATCTATGCTCCAACATTTTATATTTAGGCGCTCGATCCTGCGCTTGACCAATCGCCTTCCTCGCATGTTCTTTTGGAAACGACAGGTCTCACTTACTCGCTTGTCATTGGTTAGCTGTGAAAAAGCTCCGTGACCTCTAAACTGCAGAAAACGACGCCAGCGCTGGTGTTTAAAAAAGCGCTCAGGAAAATAAACACGTTTTACTCCTTTGGATTCTAATGTAAAACAGATGCCAAATGTGAACATTGAGTCTTACTTTTAAATCAGAGTCGCCCTGACCGGCTCACGAATAACCCGTGTCTGGAGCGAGCAGTCAAAGTACAGACGTCACCATGGCACAAATGATAAGGTGAACCGCAGCGTCTTCCCGTCTTTGAGACCCTTCTTTCACAAGAATACACCAGCTGTCTGCTTATCCTGCAACCTCATGACACGGCCGAGCTGCCACTCCAATGATGACCACCTGACCCTGTGCACCTGGACCTGGATCAGTTCACCATCTGACTTCCGTCCACGCACAGAGGACATCACAACCCCTTCCCTTTCAGTTTGAATAGAAATCTCTCATGATCCACACCGTCCGCTCTCGGGTATCCAACTCCCCATTTCAATGATCTCAAAGCTGTTGAAGGTGATATGTGTGATCGGTCATTTCATTCAGTAGAGTTTATGATCACGTGACGCGCTTTATGCCCATAACTTCAATCAATATTTCTGACTCAATACTTACAGACGGGTGTTATCATTTGAAGGAAGCTTGACTGGCTCTAGGGGTTTCCTTTTATTGTCTCGTCTTATGTCTGCTGTGTTGTGGCTTGATTTGATTGTTTTGTGGATGTTGTTGTGTTGTGTACCTCTGGGTCACTGTGATACACTGTGAATGAATTATGCACTTTACAGCAGCGTGAAACAATGTTGACACAGTCCACCAAGCGCTTCATTCGGAAATCATTTAAAAACTTTATGCATTTCAATATGAAACAAGAGCCTCATAACACAGCCGATTCATTTCTCCAGACTAAATGAATCTAATGTGATGGTAGAGCAAACTTCAGTTAAATGTGATGTGGAAGCATGGAAATAATAACAAGGACATTTTCACACGATAAAAAAAGTGTAAATACTGTATACTTAAATGTATTTGTTTCATCCCATGAATATCTTGTCTTCTGTGTGTTCACTGCAATCTAATCCATGATCTTTACATTATGAGAAACACGAAAATATTCATAACGTCTCACCGGATGCATTAATAGCGTTCTCAATACGACTGTATATGCTTAGATGACTCTATAAGTGATTTTATTTTATGCACAGAAGCACTTGCAGCAGTACGCTGACTCTTAAAAGCAGTCTGGTAGTCCATCACACCGAAACCGGTTTCCATTTTAATGCAGAAAAAGCATCCGACAGCGAGTGTACGGTCTGAGACCCAGACTAATGGTCACCTTGAGTGATAAAAAGATAAAAACATCACAACCTGTGGCCTGCATATATTTCTCTGTGAAACGCAACGGTCGGAGAAAAGCATTAAGAGTTGAAGTCGTGGAGGAAGATATTTCATTGGTGTCAGAGGTTTATGTCAATGACATTCTGGTTTGCTAAAAAACGCATTTCTCGGCCTTGACTTCTGAGTATACCCGAGACGAGGGTTAATTACAAGACAGTTTAATCTCCATTTAAGAAAACGTTATGAGGAGACTAAATAGAAACTCCTACGTAAAGGCCTGACACAGATGCACTGCGGCGGCAGAAAATAGCCGATGAAAAGCTGCTTACACAACGTGCGGGGCGGCCTCCGGAACATCTCCCATCCAACTGAACTATCAGTGCTTACTTGAGCGTATGTGGGATGAGCAGCTCTGAGAATATGTATCCTAAATCCATTTAAGACCAGAAATGCTTATTGGATCTCAAACCTAACCAAAAATAAAACCGTGCCAGAAAAACAGCCATCACCCTAGTGGATGTGAAGACGGTTGAATCTCAAGGATATCCAAAGATCAGCATCTATCGCTTCACACTCATTTCATCTACTCTCAGATCATTTCTACTGTAAAGTTTTCCCCCAAGGTTTATATGATTTTTACATTTCTAGCCGCCAGTTCTTTTCTCCCTGAGCCAGCACACACATCTACTGCCTCTCCAACTCCTCAATGTATCATTAAAACAGCCTTTAGCTCTTTTATTACCTGCTCATTTTACTTGAATGACCCATGAATAAAACATTCACAATGTTTCAACTCTCATGCAAAAAGAGTTTTAGAAAAGGGGCACGCGACATGAAATATAAATAATGTGCTTACTGTGGTTTGTGAAATGTTTACTGATTTCAGTCGTTTGCCGATGCATTTACGACTGCTGATACATTATGGGATACATATTTGAAACAATGAATCTCTCATTAGAGACATATTTTCAGTGTGCATCCATGCATATCTCTATTTATTAATGAAAATAAATCTGAAAAATAAACAAAAAGCAATTGCAAAATGTACATGTTTTGATAATCAATACTTCATAATTCACAAATGTAGTGATTGGCATGAATTTTTTTAATCTTGAAAGCACAAAAGGTTTATCACACGACATTGCAAGGCTATTATAGTTTATTATATGTTGAAGACCTTTCTGTATATTGAAATCAAATAAAATATTGGCCTAAAAGATTTTAAATAAAACATCTTTAATGTTGCTCAGAGTGAACTGTAATAAGTTATAAGCACTCAAATTATAATAATAAAATAAAATAATAACAAAATAGCTCATAATTAACTAAAATTAACATAAAAAACCAAACTATATATAACTCTGGCATATACAGTTATTGCAATAATAATCAAATTTACCAAAATTCTAAATAAGTAAAATAATTTTCATCTTAACTGAATTTTATCTTCATTTAATCTTCATGAACATCAGCCTAACCAATAAAAAGTCTTCAGTACTTTTAAAATAATGAAGGTAAAACTGATTGTTGCCATACAGTCGCATAATTGTTGATAATTTTTTAATGTTTAAAGTGTGTCTGGTTAATAAAATGGCGTCACTCATATGTTGTTTGTATAATAACATAACTGTGGTTAATTCATAATCAACAAAAGTGTTTTATTAAATAAACTTCACCTGCTATATAATACAATATTCATTTCAATGCAATTGACAATTTACAGAAAAACCTGTTTGTATTGGATATATTTAGCCTCACACATTTTATTATTATTAAGTAGAATGTCCTGTTAAGTGCACTTAAATCATGTTTTTCTGAACATTTTCAGATTTTCATGTGATATTGGAGGTTTCTCAAATCTTTCACGTGCTTAATCTGATGTTTAGATGACATTGTCCTTTACTTTGCTGTAAATTCACAATCACGTCATGATGATGTAGTAAGCAAAATAACATTTATGCAACTATCACAGATATGAGAAAAAAAACGTACAACAAAATATTCACTTTTGTCATGTCAATGGCTTGCTGTACATGACTTTGTCTAAAGAAAGAGGTCAAAAAGCCTGAAAGGAATCGCCCTTGCCTGCCAGGATAAGACGCTCCAGCACTTCATAGCATGAAAGAGCCCGAGAGACCAGCAGAGATTTGGGACAAATTGGTGTAGAGAGCAGGAGAGCTGCGGCACGTCACTCAGACTGAAAGGATTTTCATTCGTGGAAAACTCGCAGAACACTTTAAAAGTCCTCTGGGATAGCAGCTCTTTTAAAAAGACAAGTCCAAAGAGGCTGCAAGGCTGTGAAGTGAGCCGGGGCTCCGTCTGAGCACAGATGTAATCTAAATGAAAGGGGATCATCTTAGTTCTGCTATGTTCATGCTAAAGAAAGAAAGAAAAAACCCTTCTGGTCTATTATTTATTACATTATTATAAGTCCATTATTCCATTATTCAACATAACATAAGTGATAAGTGTATTGATAAGAGTACATGCAGAATATACGATGCTTTGTGTGTATATGTACACAATACTTAAAGCTTCTTATATTCTACATGTTCTATGCACATGAATTAAGAAACCTTGATTTTTTTATTATAGAAAAAGTCACTGGAAAAAATCAGACATCCATTAAGTCTCCAAAGATCACTGACCAATTAAGAACACTTTTAAATAAGTGGTCATCTTAATTTAGAAATGCAACGTGGGAGAAAAAATGTAGATGGGAACTTGAATAAGACACATAAATACATATGAGCGATGTGAAACTCTGTGATAAGCCTGATTCCATTGAATCTTCTTTCTGGTATATTTGACCATAGCCTTACCTTTAGAATATGAATGAGGATTCGGCTTTGACAGCTAGGGATACAGCTAGGCAAAAAGTGACCAGAGCAAATCTGAAAGCACAATCAAAGGGACCAAAACAAACCAAAGCCCCCAGCATTCTGACTCGGACGCTTTCTTTTATTCAAAAGTGGTTTCTTAAGGAAAACTAAATCTAAAACACTCTTCCACAGTTAAACGCAGACATGTGGAAATGAATGAGATCCAGATACCGCTCGCAAAGCAGCTCTTAAACCCAAATTACACACTGACAGGTCTTAGTTTGTAACACTAGAAAATAAAGTAATAAGAAACCAAACCCAATTTATTTTTGTAATTGATAACGTTAATAGGAACTCCAGGGTGATTTGGGGGAAGTGAAGGTGATTGACAGAAAACGCTTCGAATGATACTGTTACACTGATTTAATCACAAATAACACCATCTTTATTTCCTTGTAAGATTGAATAACATTACCACAGAACCACCTCACTGTAATCCTATAATCCGGCATTATACTTGTAAACTATAATCGACTTGGTTTTGAGAATGTTAAAATAGTCGATAAATCGACAATATTGCTACAAAGCCGAGGTATCCTCAAACAACACAAATGCATTGTTGTTAGGCAATAGCAAATGCCATCTACAAGTTTATGCATTTGGTGATATTCCCAAGAGCTGGAAGATGGTCATAATAACATTTATTTTCCAATCTGGCTGTTCTTTAGAGGCTCCATTAAAGCCTCATTAGTGTACAACCTGTTGTGTCGAAGGTTATTGAAGGACGTGTCCTTTTAGATTACGGTCAATGCTTCAGACCTATTATCCGACGGTAGGGGTGTGACGAGACACTTACCCACGAGAAGAGACACGAGACTGAGTTGACGAGAACGAGAACGAGACGAGATTTTTAGACGTTTTTGAAGAAAATCCTCGAAATTGTGACCATATAGGGAAAAATAGTCTCTTCACCTTAAAAACACAAACAATTTAGGCATTATAAAATCAACCTAAAAATTAAACTTCTATTTTTATTAATTATATTACGCAGTAATAAACAATATGTAAACACTGAAAAATGTTTTATCACAAGCTCAACTGACTTTTTGTAAAGAGCTAAAAGCTCCGTAAATATTTTTTGAGGTCGCACAGGTTAAATTTAGAGAACAATTGGTCACAATTTCGAGGACGTTGTGTTCTCGCGAGACCAATCGGATCTTGTCACACCCCTATCCGACAGTAATAGTTAACTGCTTCTGTTCAGGGAAGGTTAACTGTAAATTGGGTTGGGGACAAATTAGATCCACATTGTTAGGCTGAAGGGAAATCCTTTGACAAGTTTCATCTTTGATCCTTATTGCAAAGCTGTCAGAGTTCAACTGTTCACAAGGCACTTAGTACTGTAAGTGGACAGAATCTTATGAGAAGCTCAGAGATTAAAGGTGAATAGAGAACCATCAGCAGCTCCTGGCTGTGATGTGGGTATACCCCAGGGAGCTATTATGGACCCTCTCATATTCAGTCTTTATATTGACACAGTCAGTAATGATTTCATTTTTTTCACTGTAACGCTAAAAATCGAGAGGCTACAGTTATTTATTTTATAAAACAGTTACAACACAAATATTATAAAATGATTGGGATATGATATATAACAGGAATAAATAATGTCATACAGTGTTTACAGATATAAAGGAATGATATAGAATTCATCTTACGTTCAGTTACAGTTTTCATTTTAAAATGGCGGAATTTAGGACGTCCACCAATGCATTTAATTTTCATGTGAAACTGCAGACTGAGGGCCCTTTACCTCTTTTTTTTTTTGCTATGTTTGCTATAATACGAAACATCCTCTGAAATAATGGGTTATAAGTATCTGATGTCACAGGTAGTTTGTATCTAAAGTAAAATGTAACATTGACAAGCGCAGCAAGTTAAACATTTCTCAGCTCTCTGCAACTTTAAAAACTTCAAAAAACAAGCTTCTTCCCCGTATTGACATCTTAATCTACCGTTGAACAACAATCAAAAGGAAAAATTAATGAACAACCCATATTTTATTATTAAGGTTATTTTAATGATTAAAAATAATTTTGTCAAAACAGCTAGAACAAAACTCAAAGCGTCTGTCTCAAAGTTTCACCCTCTTTGATGCAGGTTCTCTTTAGGGTCGTCGGCAGGAAAGTTTTGTCAGAGCAGACAAAGAGAACATCAATCAGACGTTGTTTTGTCTGCGTGTTTCCAGCTGTGTGCTGATGGGAGTGGACGGTGATAAATTGTGTTACCTTGTCGCCTGTCGAGGGGGTTTATCCTCATTACATTAACCGCTTTACACGAGCTCATCTCCTGCAAAACGCTTTTCACTGGAGGACTACAACAAATGACTCCATCACCAGAGAGACAGTTTAGCATCAGGATTGTCTCTTAGACGTTTTACAACCTTACGTACATAAAAAAGTCATGGCAAGCATTACTCTGTAAAAAGATTCTGTGGATAAAATTTACCAAATATATTCGAAAGAACTAAGGCCTTGCTTTTTGAATTTGAGTTCAATCTGAAGCCGTCTCTGAATGAAATACAACAAAATATATGAACCAAGTCAAAGTTCACATTTACATCGTTCTGTTTGAATAGCAGCTGAATAATATTGCTTTACATGTTAATACGTTCTATGAGTAGACGTCATGTATTAGTGTTGTTAGAGTTGGAGCGTAATGTGGAGGTCATGATACTGAGCTTGAAGGTCAATAGAGACAGGATGATATATGTGTGGTGTGCATCTTCTTCCAGGTTTTATCAGAAAATTAAAGGTGAAATTATTTTAGATGAGCAGCTAATTTCTGTCTGTCTGTGAGTGAAAAATGAGACGGCGGTGCAGCCATTAGACTTGTGTTATCAGCAGACTGCAGTTCAGACAGAAGCAGATGACTCTTCATCATACTGTACTGGATGTTCACTGCAGGTAGAGTTAACACCGCTTACTCGTATGAAATTATATCAGCATATCCCACAACACTAACTAGCCTCGTAAGATCAGCAAAAAGACCAACTTCAGAAAGCAGGTCCACATCCTAAATATCAAACTTAAGCTTGATTTGCATTTCCCTGAGGATACAGCGGCTTGCAGGGTAGCGAAGGGGTTTTACGCTTTGGTTCTGCGTAAATGAAATGCTGAATCTGAGCTTTTGTGCAGGAATCAACACTTGACTGTGAATTTGACTAAACAAGATTTCAAAATGAAGCCCAGCAGGAAAATGTGGAAGTCTTCGCTCTTTATTTAAATATAATTTAAAGATGCATCAACAAATTGTATTTATGTTGGCTAGGGGTTCTTGGAGTGTAAGCCGAAGCTCAGGTTTGAGGAGAATTTAAGGAGGCTTGGCCCAAAAATGACAAAAGCTTATTGAGTCAAGAGGAAAAGGATCAACTTAGATAACAGATTCAACTGTAAACCATATTTCCTGTTTATTTTTTCTGACACACTTTATTTGCCAAAACAGTTTGTCTTATAAATACCCAAACGTTTTGTCCATTGTAACCTCATGTTTTTATGGTTGCGTGTAACCCCCCAATCTGCCCACCACACATCACTTCTGGTCACAACTTTATATGTAATATAAAATATGATAAAATATGCAAATAGATGTCAGAAGAAAGGATAACACTTTACAATAAGCTGCTATTTGTTAACAATTAGTTAATGCATTAGCTAAAATGAACGAACAATGAACAACACTAATAAAGCATATTATTAATGTTAGCATATCACGAGGCTGATACTCTTATGTTCCCTAGAACCTACATATTCCTTGTATAACCAGATTTTTCTCATTTGCAGTTTTTTTTCACAGTGTGGAAGATATATTCTCTAAAGCCCATTAAAACACTTTAATAGAGGTCACTTAACTGTACATACAGATAATTGCATTCATGTGCACACCGTACAGAGGTTACAAGAGTCATTAAGTTACGCCATTAACATCAAAATGCAGATTACGCTTTTAAAACGTTCATACGCAGTTGCAGTACAGTAACCTGGAATGAAAAGTATAATAGGAAAGCGCTGAAGTTCATCACTTTATTAAAGTCGCAAAAGGTAATACAGCAAGGAAACCTTAAACCCTGTTACTAAACCATATGCTTTTGTGTCTTTGTTTCTTTATGTGTATATCTTTCTAATCAACGTGTATCAATATTCGTCACGTTTCACACTCATGAATTGAGAACACATTCACATTCTTCTGTAGAGGGAGTGACGCACATTTATTATGTGGGGACCGATAAACTCTCCCAAAGACGTGAACTATGAGCGAAAGTACAAACTCTCTATTTCAGTATTCACCTTTCACACGCAGTGAATGGAGCTCACATCAGCCCGTACGAAGTGCATTGTGTTCTCAGCACCATGAGGGATGCTGTTTGGCACAATAAGAAGTGAAACATCCAATCAAATTTGAGTTTTATGAAATGCTTTTTTGGCAGTCTTGACTCTAAATTCCCACAGAGCCGTATCGCCCTCTCTGTCCATCTGTTATTTCCATCTCACTAATTTCAGCTATAAAGATCTCAATATTCTGCACACATTCTGCCTGTATTTGACTTTGACGCTATACAAAGGGGCTGCTTTCATTTGATTGCCTTTCAAAATAAAAACCCACGCCACCACACCACTTCCCTTAAATCCATACAGAGTCTTTTAATAAAATGACAATAAGATAGGCGAGATGGTATGGGGCGGGGGGTTTGTGGGTCATGTACAGCAGTCTAGATGACAGTACTGTGTACTAGATGTCAAATATCTCTGTAAAATATAAACAATTTACTAACTTATTTAAGACATAAATGTAAGAATTTATTTCGAGGCAAAAAAGTAGATATAGAGTGTGACCGAAAGAAATCCTGATTTCATCTGACTTGCTGTGTGTGCGCGTGCGCGCGTGTGTGTGTTAAAGAGAGTCATGAGATGTTAATGAGAACTTTGTAAAGTCTTTATTTGCACACACAGTTGTGCTCAAGAGAGACTCTCATTAAGTGTGCAGTAGTGTCACTTTGGACACAGCACAGCCTGTCAGACGGGGAATAAAATCACGTGGAAATGTATTCATGTGTTTCATATAGTATGAGATTTTGATGAAAGAAACACAACCATGACAACGACGGTAAAATAATTACAGTTTGAGTCCTGTCAAGAATAGGTGCCGCTTATATTTCACCCTGGACTGGAAAAAGAAATCTTGAATGAAGAAAATGAAACCTGTTTTAAGTACAATAAGGCAATGAATACATTCATGACCTCTCATAATGCAATACCACCACTACTTATACAAAAGTTGATAATGTCATTGGCTGATGTTATCTCAATTACTAGCAATTAAAGAAAGTCTGCTATTCCAAATCTTTGCAATTGCCTTTGAATTTTTTTCAATTCATGTTGAATAACGTCAAGCTGTGATGTATTTACACTTGCAGTAACTCAATCACCTCTGCGTATGCTTCCTGTTCCATTTATTACATGATAAATTAAAATAGAGAAACTATTAGCTTTTCTAATAAAGTGTGTCTGAATAATCCCATGCTTCATTACTCTCCTCGTCACTTCACATTTCTCTCTCTGCTGCGAACACGGTTGAGGAGCAATTTTCAAGACAATGGCCTTGTTGAGAATGTGATGGATGTCGACAAAAATTAATTATCCTGCTCATTACTGAGTGAGAATAAATCTTTGGCTTTTATCTGGAGACCATCAGAGCTGATAAAAGAGCCACAGCGGGCTCCTGCGGAATTCCAATTTCATCAGGAAATCTGTCACCTTATCGACTCACGCTGAGATTCTAGCTGACTGTCAGCCGAAGGGGTGCCAGCGCACCTCGCCCGTCTTTAACTCACAGTACCAATGCACTAGACACCGGCCTCTTTAATGAGCTAGCGCTGGAAGTATAAAGTGAAGTGAAAGAGGAATTTGCAGGTTGCTTTGATTTCTGTTGATTTTCATCAGATCCCATGATGGTACATGTGGTTATTAAGCCACATCTCAAAATGTGTGAATGAGTTTTTATCACAAGACAAAACCTGCACTGGAAAAAAAATCTGTAAAAGAAACTGAAATTTTCTGTCAGCTGGAGCGACAGAAATATACCGTAAAATAATAGTTTTTTTCCTTTAAAATTACAGGATATTGGGATATATAATAACTTGTTTCCCCGATTTCCTTGTACATTTACTGGGGGAAGTGTTTGGGAAATGTTGTGTGTTCACTGAGGGAAGTGTTTGGGAAATGCTGTGTGTTCACTGCGGGAAGTGTTTGGGAAATGCTGTGGGTTCACTGGGGGAAGTGTGTGGGAAATGCTGTGGGTTCACTGGGGGAAGTGTGTGGGAAATGCTGTGGGTTCACTGGGGGAAGTGTTTGGGAAATGCTGTGGGTTCGCTGGGGGAAGTGTTTGGGAAATGCTGTGGGTTCACTGCGGGAAGTGTTTGGGAAATGCTGTGTGTTCACTGCGGGAAGTGTTTGGGAAATGCTGTGGGTTCGCTGGGGGAAGTGTTTGGGAAATGCTGTGGGTTCACTGCGGGAAGTGTTTGGGAAATGCTGTGTGTTCACTGGGGGAAGTGTTTGGGAAATGCTGTGGGTTCACTGGGGGAAGTGTTTGGGAAATGCTGTGGGTTCACTGGGGGAAGTGTTTGGGAAATGCTGTGGGTTCACTGCGGGAAGTGTTTGGGAAATGCTGTGGGTTCACTGGGGGAAGTGTTTGGGAAATGCTGTGGGTTCACTGCGGGAAGTGTTTGGGAAATGCTGTGGGTTCACTGGGGGAAGTGTTTGGGAAATGCTGTGTGTTCACTGGGGGAAGTGTTTGGGAAATGCTGTGGGTTCACTGGGGGAAGTGTTTGGGAAATGCTGTGGGTTCACTGCGGGAAGTGTTTGGGAAATGCTGTGTGTTCACTGGGGGAAGTGTTTGGGAAATGCTGTGTGTTCGCTGGGGGAAGTGTTTGGGAAATGCTGTGGGTTCACTGGGGGAAGTGTTTGGGAAATGCTGTGTGTTCACTGGGGGAAGTGTTTGGGAAATGCTGTGTGTTCACTGGGGGAAGTGTTTGGGAAATGCTGTGTGTTCACTGGGGGAAGTGTTTGGGAAATGCTGTGGGTTCACTGGGGGAAGTGTTTGGGAAATGCTGTGTGTTCACTGGGGGAAGTGTTTGGGAAATGCTGTGTGTTCTCTGGGGGAAGTGTTTGGGAAATGCTGTGGGTTCGCTGCAGGAAGTGTTTGGGAAATGCTGTGGGTTCACTGCGGGAAGTGTTTGGGAAATGCTGTGTGTTCGCTGGGGGAAGTGTTTGGGAAATGCTGTGTGTTCGCTGGGGGAAGTGTTTGGGAAATGCTGAGTGTTCACTGGGGGAAGTGTTTGGGAAATGCTGTGTGTTCGCTGGGGGAAGTGTTTGGGAAATGCTGAGTGTTCACTGGGGGAAGTGTTTGGGAAATGCTGTGTGTTCACTGGGGGAAGTGTTTGGGAAATGCTGTGTGTTCGCTGGGGGAAGTGTTTGGGAAATGCTGTGTGTTCGCTGGGGGAAGTGTTTGGGAAATGCTGTGGGTTCACTGGGGGAAGTGTTTGGGAAATGCTGTGTGTTCACTGGGGGAAGTGTTAAGGAAATGCTGTGTGTTCACTGGGGGAAGTGTTTGGGAAATGCTGTGTGTTCGCTGGGGGAAGTGTTTGGGAAATGCTGTGGGTTCACTGGGGGAAGTGTTTGGGAAATGCTGTGTGTTCACTGCGGGAAGTGTTTGGGAAATGCTGTGTGTTCACTGGGGGAAGTGTTTGGGAAATGCTGTGGGTTCACTGGGGGAAGTGTTTGGGAAATGCTGTGGGTTCACTGGGGGAAGTGTTTGGGAAATGCTGTGTGTTCACTGCGGGAAGTGTTTGGGAAATGCTGTGTGTTCACTTGGGGAAGTGTTTGGGAAATGCTGTGGGTTCGCTGGGGGAAGTGTTTGGGAAATGCTGTGGGTTCGCTGGGGGAAGTGTTTGGGAAATGCTGTGGGTTCGCTGCGGGAAGTGTTTGGGAAATGCTGTGTGTTCACTGGGGGAAGTGTTAGGGAAATGCTGTGTGTTCACTGCGGGAAGTGTTTGGGAAATGCTGTGTGTTCACTGGGGGAAGTGTTTGGGAAATGCTGTGTGTTCACTGCGGGAAGTGTTTGGGAAATGCTGTGTGTTCGCTGGGGGAAGTGTTTTGGAAATGCTGTGTGTTTGCTGGGGGAAGTGTTTTGCAAATGCTGTGGGTTCACTGGGGGAAGTGTTTGGGAAATGCTGTGGGTTCGCTGCGGGAAGTGTTTGGGAAATGCTGTGGGTTCGCTGCGGGAAGTGTTTGGGAAATGCTGTGTGTTCACTGCGGGAAGTGTTAGGGAAATGCTGTGTGTTCACTGCGGGAAGTGTTTGGGAAATGCTGTGTGTTCACTGGGGGAAGTGTTTGGGAAATCCTGTGTGTTCACTGCGGGAAGTGTTTGGGAAATGCTGTGTGTTCACTGGGGGAAGTGTTTGGGAAATGCTGTGTGTTCACTGCGGGAAGTGTTTGGGAAATGCTGTGTGTTCACTGGGGGAAGTGTTTGGGAAATGCTGTGGGTTCACTGGGGGAAGTGTTTGGGAAATGCTGTGTGATCACTGGGGGAAGTGTTTGGGAAATGCTGTGGGTTCGCTGGGGGAAGTGTTTGGGAAATGCTGTGTGTTCACTGCGGGAAGTGTTTGGGAAATGCTGTGTGTTCGCTGCGGGAAGTGTTTGGGAAATGCTGTGTGTTCACTGGGGGAAGTGTTTGGGAAATGCTGTGTGTTCGCTGCGGGAAGTGTTTGGGAAATGCTGTGGGTTCGCTGGGGGAAGTGTTTGGGAAATGCTGTGGGATCACTGGGGGAAGTGTTTGGGAAATGCTGTGGGTTCGCTGGGGGAAGTGTTTGGGAAATGCTGTGTGATCACTGGGGGAAGTGTTTGGGAAATGCTGTGTGTTCACTGGGGGAAGTGTTTGGGAAATGCTGTGTGTTCACTGCGGGAAGTGTTTGGGAAATGCTGTGTGTTCGCTGGGGGAAGTGTTTGGGAAATGCTGTGGGTTCACTGGGGGAAGTGTTTGGGAAATGCTGTGTGATCACTGGGGGAAGTGTTTGGGAAATGCTGTGGGTTCGCTGGGGGAAGTGTTTGGGAAATGCTGTGTGTTCACTGCGGGAAGTGTTTGGGAAATGCTGTGTGTTCGCTGCGGGAAGTGTTTGGGAAATGCTGTGTGTTCACTGGGGGAAGTGTTTGGGAAATGCTGTGTGTTCGCTGCGGGAAGTGTTTGGGAAATGCTGTGGGTTCGCTGGGGGAAGTGTTTGGGAAATGCTGTGGGATCACTGGGGGAAGTGTTTGGGAAATGCTGTGGGTTCGCTGGGGGAAGTGTTTGGGAAATGCTGTGGGTTCGCTGGGGGAAGTGTTTGGGAAATGCTGTGGGTTCGCTGGGGGAAGTGTTTGGGAAATGCTGTGTGTTCACTGGGGGAAGTGTTTGGGAAATGCTGTGTGTTCACTGGGGGAAGTGTTTGGGAAATGCTGTGGGTTCGCTGGGGGAAGTGTTTGGGAAATGCTGTGTGATCACTGGGGGAAGTGTTTGGGAAATGCTGTGTGTTCACTGGGGGAAGTGTTTGGGAAATGCTGTGTGTTCACTGCGGGAAGTGTTTGGGAAATGCTGTGTGTTCGCTGGGGGAAGTGTTTGGGAAATGCTGTGGGTTCACTGGGGGAAGTGTTTGGGAAATGCTGTGTGATCACTGGGGGAAGTGTTTGGGAAATGCTGTGGGTTCGCTGGGGGAAGTGTTTGGGAAATGCTGTGTGTTCACTGCGGGAAGTGTTTGGGAAATGCTGTGTGTTCGCTGCGGGAAGTGTTTGGGAAATGCTGTGTGTTCACTGGGGGAAGTGTTTGGGAAATGCTGTGTGTTCGCTGCGGGAAGTGTTTGGGAAATGCTGTGGGTTCGCTGGGGGAAGTGTTTGGGAAATGCTGTGGGATCACTGGGGGAAGTGTTTGGGAAATGCTGTGGGTTCGCTGGGGGAAGTGTTTGGGAAATGCTGTGGGTTCGCTGGGGGAAGTGTTTGGGAAATGCTGTGGGTTCGCTGGGGGAAGTGTTTGGGAAATGCTGTGTGTTCACTGGGGGAAGTGTTTGGGAAATGCTGTGTGTTCACTGGGGGAAGTGTTTGGGAAATGCTGTGGGTTCGCTGGGGGAAGTGTTTGGGAAATGCTGTGTGTTCACTGGGGGAAGTGTTTGGGAAATGCTGTGGGATCACTGGGGGAAGTGTTTTATTTTCAGTTGATCATGTTTAGTAAAGAAATGTGCTCAAACACACACACAGGTGTTTCGGGACAAACATAATTTATTTTGGAGAGCTGTTTCCGAGCACTTAGACTCTACTGAAGTATTAAGGACGGTCACAGAGGAGAAACAATGACACCGTCAGACACATCCGCTCTTTGCCAGATGAGTCCATTTATCATGTGTCTGGTGTAGTGCACTGCACACACACATCACACATTTACCTCAACATCTGCACTCATGTTTCTTTGACACATACTTTAGTTGGCATGTTTGTCTGCTTGTCAGTAGTGGGCATCAGGGGCATAGCACAGAATATCGGGCCCTGTGCAAAGGACATTGTGTGCAAATACTGTATATATAAGTAAATTTTTATATTTATTTATAATACTGTGTGTGGTGCGAAATTTTATTGTGCGTATTGTTGTACATCAACTGTCAATCATTAACCATAATAAATATTTTCCCTTCTGTCTGAGTAAACTGTGTAAAGGCTAAATGAAACATGACGTCACATTGGATCCATAGTGAATTCTTAAATACAGAGACGGATCAAAATTCACTTTTAAATGTCCAGATTATTGTGGTCTTGTTGTCTCTGCTCAATCAATTCATTACAGTTTCACATGTGGTGAAGTGAGTTTTACACATAGAAAATTGTGTAGAGTTCTGCTTTTTTTTTTTAATGCACATTAATGGACGTAATGGTGGTTACATCTAACGGTAAATCATTTTGAGCATCAGCACCTGGCAGTAAACATAACCTGTAATGTGTTTTGACCATTAACAAAAGAGCTCACTGGAGAAACATTGGATAGAAAGAGACCTATAAAAACACCTCCAAATACAACAACACTTCCCAATACAAAACAAACAACTAACAATCAAATATGGTATTTATGACACAAGTGTCACATCAACAGTAGTCATGAGAAGAGATGTGTCCATTAGACAGTTGCATGAGCACACATTCACTTTAGAAATCTGTCCACCTGTTCCTGTATTCACCCAAATGAATTTATAATTTGATGTTCATTTAGTCGTTCTTAAAATAAGTAGATGCAACGATTTAGTAGTAACCCAATTTTCACACTTTTTTCCATTGAACAGTTTCCATCTGTGTTGAAATGTAAAATTTGTAATCTTATGCTAATAATCCCTCCATCCCATATTCACCCGTTATTTGTCTCCTGTCTGCCCTGTATTTATAGAGATTAGTCATTTTAATTTGCATTTAAGCTGTGATTCTAATTACTCTGAAACTCCAGTCATGTATTTCATTATTTAGTAATGGAGGTGAGAATAAGGTTAATCGGTTTTATACATTTCATATATCTTTATTATCAGAAATATTGCTTCCCAAACAATTCTCACCCAGGAAATTTTTTAGCCCTTTTGGACCCTGCTAGTTCCTTTTACAGTTTTTATATATAATATTGTTTTTATTGTGTACGGTACAGAACCGAATTCAACATCTAAGTAATTGTAAATTCAGTGCTGATCAGGATACATATCACATGTGCACAGATCATTTTATTGTGCTTTATTAGTAATATTGTCAAACAATGCAAAACATATAAACCACAATTTGTATATGTTAAAAATGTCATGTTCTAAGACTGAATGGTGGTTTGAGATTTGACAGTTAGTAAAGATCATTCATTTGGGATGCAAGTCTATTACTGGACATTGTTTATCGAAAACTGAAATGGACAAATTAAAGTGTGAATAGTTTTGAGTTTATTGTCTCAAATCTAAAGGGTCAGAAGTGTCCATTGTTAAGTAGGTCAATGTGCTCCATTTCTGAAAACTATGTGAAAAAGTGTATTCTTACCTTTAATTTGTTTAATAATACATTTTGATTATAGATCGCACTGATGTGTCGGCTGGTCTGAGTACTCACACAAACAGAGCAATGTTTAAAAGCTCCATAAAGCTATCATTTCATTGACACATCACTCTCTCGCTCAAAGAAAACACACAGCCCAAAATGGACATGCACTGGTGTGTATTCTTTTTCAGTTCAAACACACACCTATGAAGTACCATATCGCTGCGCCATGTTTAACGGAATGAGGTTATACTGTAGTCTACTGTCCAACGCTGAATAAAGATCTAACAACAAACAAAATGAGCGGTAACTTGCATTGTTTAAGAAGAAATTACTAATATTTATGGATATTGTCTCTGAACGCCTCTCAAGATGCTTGCTACGGATGCGAAAAATGTAGAAAAATCGAACAGTAGAAATAGAAATGAGCGCATTCCAGGACAAAATGTCTTGACCGCTAACATTTGAACAATGTGGTTACTGTGGTATAAACGGAATAATTAACATTAACATAAGTGAACATCTTAACATCAGCCATTACATAAAAATTACTTTTATTTTCAAAATATATAAGTAAATCAAATAAAGATTTTCATTCACTTTTTCTATTTGAATCGAATTGATGTAGTGATTTTGATAAACTGTCAAAGCAGTTCATCTAAAAGTCTGAATCTTTTTTTTACCAGGGCAAGGATTACCATTACTATTGCTATTGCCGACTCAGCCGACTTTTCATTGTTAATGACCATGTCTCACGAAGGGTCAAATGCAGTCATTGTGGAAACAATACACTTATTCTTTGGGAAAGATCACAAATTTCAATTGAACACTGTATTTTGGTGAATTACACACATTGCATGCTGTGTGGCCATCTTGACCAACACAGGAAGACTTTATAAATGAGTGCACGAGGTGAGATGATGGGACGCAGAATGTTGTGTTGGTAATAGTGCTACATGACAGAGCCTCAATGGGCCCAAACATCGACAGCGTCAGCAGCTCCAGCAAGAGCAGATCCATTCACATGAAGAATGAGCCGTGCACTGTCAAGTGACATCACGTGTGTTTTATTTCATATAAACTCATGCTGAAGACGGATGGTTCACATCTCTCAGACGTGTGTACAGCTCACACCGCTGAAAGGATCAGATATCAAAATACAATCCTTAATGTTCAAGTCATTTAATATCTTTAGCACCTTTTTTAACTTTATATGACATTTTTCTCATGTTACTATATTTTGTATCATTCATTGTATTCCTTGATTTATTTCAACATGAAAAAGCATAATGGAAATGATCGCATATTAATGTTGAAAAATAACAGGACAGCAATTGCTTTCAGAGATGCAGGTGAACAATGTCTGTTAATGCAAATATCTAATCAGCCAATCACATTGTAGCAGAGAAATGTTTGAAATCACATTATTATATACAGTCAGTATGCAAAGTGAATCGTATGTCAGAAATAGTATAGGCTTCAAGAAAGATACACTTTTCTATATCATGATGCCACACGAGCCGAGGAGCCGCCACATTCAGAACCTTTAAAAATAGCAGAAAACTATGAGCCAGGCGTCTAATAACAAGTATTATATATCAAGTGTCATACACGTAGGTACCAAGAAATGTATTCCTCATGGTTAGCAACATCTGAGTGAATTCTTTTTTAAATGAACATTTGGGAAAAGTCAAGCATCAGAATGAGAAAGAAAGGAGATTTAAGTGACTCTGAACATGAGGATTTCAGGAACTGCTGATCTACAGGGATTTTCATACACAATCATCTCTGGGGTTTATAGACATTGCTCAGCACCTCATTTCCACTGAGATATTCATGAACGCACAACACGTCAGACCCTAAAGCCAATAGAAGCAGAAGACCACACCAGGTGCTGATCCTGTCAGATATGCAAAATAAAGAACTGAGAAGGCAGAACATCATCCATCTTGGTACCAGAAACTAATACCATCAGGTACATGTAACTAACAATGTGACTGGCGACTGTCCAGTTTAGTTAACCTATGGGTCAACATGGATCAGTGTGATATTTTGTATGTTGCACTGTGTAATACGAATCTATTCTGTAAAGCAAACCACAATTTAAGGATTGTCTGCCTCTAGTTAGGTGTGTCAAGTCTGCACGTAGATATTCTGTCGAAAAATAAAGACCCATCAAAACAGAACAAACGATTGCATTTTATTCAGGGGAATTTAAAAGCTAAAGAAGATGGGAGGATTGAAAATGAACCCATGCTTGTTTCAGCCAAAATCCTTGGTTTGGGTTTGGGTTCATTCCTTTTTGACCCAACCATGGTTTAAAAAGTGACCCAGCATTCTTTGGAGAGGTTTTAGGTCCAGATCTTAAGACAAAGGAAACTGACGCCTCCAGATCTATCAACGACACTTTTCAGCTCTCTGGTGGTAAACTCTTGAGATTTCTGTGTCTTTTTGGAGAACGGTGGTTTAACTGAATTTAGTGGGTTATCTCTAGATATGTAGAAGCAATATATGGCTGAGATTGAGAAAGCATCTGCCTGTGGCACTTGAGCTGAACAATAGAGGTTTGTGGCAATTTCAACCCACATATGCTGATGTCTGGCATACGGGGATCAGAAAACTTCAAATGTGTCATAGAGCACTGAGATAAATGTGTGTGTTATGCTGCTGTCTTACGCCGTATGAAGACAAACATGAAGGAGGGTCTTGTCACAGCCCATCCATTCATCCGTGATAAAAGCTCATTAGCAAACCACTTAACTTCTCAGACAAGCCACTTTCTCATCTTCTGTTATACACACGGCCATATGTGCCATGTACAGAGCGGGTTAGTAAGAAGAACTGCTTTCTTCTACAATCGTCGAAAGGAACCAAGAATGAAAACGTGTAATGCATTTAAAAGAATCTAGTATCAATGCTAGATGCATCATAAACCCATTTCGAACAGATGCAGACTTTAATTGAACAGTGATATGTTATCCACATTTGCGCATGCTCATGTATAAAGTGTTTTTACTGTATGGTAGGGCCGGGACGATATATCGCAATTCATAGTAATTATAGCTGTCTAGGGTTTTATGCACAGCCCCGGGCGATTCTAGAATTTTCATTTGGGGGGCTTTAAATAAAAATAAAAAATAAACGGGTAGGATGTAAAACTTATTTCATTATCCCACTGTATTGCTTTTTATGCCGTCTTTCACTGTCTTTAATCATTTTTTCTGCATATCACTGCATTGTAGTTAATGCTTTTGTATTGAAAGTTACATTTTTAAATGAAGACAGCAACAACATGATTGTTTTATAAAGTAGACTATACGTTCATATGTGTTAAGGGCTTCATTTTCACTGGAGGAAACAGCTGTGATGTAATGAGGGGTAAACGCAGCGGAAACTTCCAGTAAACCGATTGCTCCCTATGACATTTTGTAAACTGTATTTACGACAAAGAACTGCACAGATGCAGATATAATCTATCGAAAAACACACACACCCAACCTTGTCTTCTGATCCTCGTGGTTTATAGATTAAAGAATGCGCTGAAGGAGGAGCCAAAGTCTACTGCCGTTTTAATATGAAATTTAAAGGTGACTGCACTTGTGTGCCGTTTATGGAGAATCGCTGAATTTTTAGGGGGGCTGAGTAGAAACTAAAATCACTACGAGATTGAGTCATTTATAACGTGCATTTGAAAAGGAAATGCTCTCTAAAAGACAAATAGAAAGCAAAAGGAGCTAAAGTACATGAAAACTAATTTCAGCTCTGTAAGTTTTTCTTGTTGCCTGGGGAAAACCTCCAAAGACCAAAAAGCAGTGTAGTATTTTTAGGAAGTACATCATGTGTGATGTTGTGTGCGGTTTGGTTTCTCGATTCTGTCATGATGAAAGCACAATGCAGTATGTTGTGTGAACGCTGTGAAGTCGGTTGTTTGTTCAACTCTGTGGAGGATTTTTCTGGATTTGTGTTCAGAAGGGAATGGAGGGCTGGAGGCTTGATTTCACACTGCCGACACAAACACAGGCCTCAGATCAGTCCATTTTGGCTTTTGGCATTTGGCTTGAGGCATGAGGCTGACAATGAAAGCTAAATCTGGCCATCCTTGCACACCTTAGTCATCTCTAAACACTAACAGCACCCTTACACAGGCTTGTTTTTAGAAATGTGTCAACTGGGGTTTGTGAGTCACAGCCAGTTGTTGTCTGGCTGAACAGTGATATTGATTTGAAAGGAAATCATAATGATATCACGTGAAGAAGTTCAGAATTAATGCTCTTTGTGTACAGTTATACGGATGATGCTGTTGTGGTTTACGGTCTCAACGGGCCAGAGTTTTGAGTTTTGTTATTTAATGTATTATGACTGAGAACATCAATGACGCGTGTAGCTCAAGTGGTAGAGCATTTGTTTAAAAAATATGTCTTTTTTATTTTAAAAAGTACATTCAGTGCACATAACTGAGAAAGAAAATAATATGCATGAAAATTGTGTTCATGGAAATCCGGTTTGCTGAGTTCTTGGGTCGTGTTTACACAATGAAAACAGAAACGTTTTTCCTTTATGTTTTTGAAAAGTTTCACGTACACACGACAGCGCTGTCAAAACAAGTATCTGGAAAAATGAATAAAGCCACTGTATTATGAATGCTAGGCCAGTGGATGGCGATGTTAGTCCCCCAAACACGTCTGTCACGTAAACGAACAGCCAAACTGCATAAAACGTTTTCCATGTTTAGTTGAAAACGGCCTGGATTAAACAGCCCTGAAGTCCTTCAAACTAAATCAAAATCCTTCAACAAGTACTGCTATTCATGCTAACATGACAAACCAAACCAAATCAATTGACAAGTTTCTCCCCAGCGCTTCTCAATATACTGTAGTCATCCAATAGCTTTGTCTCCATAAAGCCAACGTGACATTTGTCAGTCAGAACTGATCGGTCTACTTGAAATGGTTTTGTGTGCAGTATCTATTGAATATCTATAGGAGCACAGTGAAACAGCTCAAATCTATCATTGACCCTCATGTTTACATTCAGCTTTAGTTCCAGAAGGTACCTGTGACTTTGAGCTCTGTGGTCCGTCTCACGACTCGACTGCCATACTTCAGTTCACAGGTGTAGTTTCCTCCGTCGTCCTCCATCACCTCAGGAATCCACAGACTGGTGGTGTTGATGATTATTGAGCTCCTCCAGTCTTTCCGTTGACACTCCTGGAGAAACACATCAAACAACCATCACTCTTAACATATTTGTGGAGTTCTTTGTCCATCCGTCAAAATATCAAAGCACTGTGCATTATTCAACACAAATATCCTGTCTGAGCCAAAATTGAGTAACAGCGTTTGCGATGGATCTTTGCTATATCACAATGTTTAGTCTACATGAAGATGACGGCAATGTAGTGAAGAACCAACAGAAGCTGATACCCAGCTGTGTCTTCCTGTAGGCCAACTGGTATAGCATGACGTTAACAACATCAAGGTCACGACTTTGAGTGATCTCAAGGAACAGGTGTCCCGATACAAATGCATAGCCAATGAAGATGTACTGTAATGCGGATTTTCTTTCAACGATGACAGATCAAGTAGCTGTTGCCACTTTGCAACACACTACATTTTTATTACAAACTTTCAAAAACCTACAGATATCACGTGAAGCGAACATTTGTGAGTACATTTAAACTGTACAGTGTATAGCTCGTGCAAATTTCAATGTAATAGAAGTTTTCATTCTGTACCTTGTACCAGGTCATGATGGGCTGCTTGTAGGGTGCGAGATAGTCATCAATGTCAGGACAGGTGATCATTTTGCTCTTGGTGATCTCTGCCCTCTCCAGATAGCGTATTCGACTGCTGAAGCAGAGACCCTCTTCACTCTCTTCCACTGTCAGCGACATGGACACCTTCATACAGTACGTAGAGTTTCTGTGAACACACAGCAATTGTATTTTTATGAGTTCAAGCTTCAAAAGATTTTCCAGAACTTCTGTTGTAGGTACAATTTAATGTTGTTATGGTCTTTCTTGACACCTGAACGGCTTTGTTTGATGTGTTGACGTCATTTCTGTTCCGGAATCTGACCATCGAAGCTGAAGTGTAGGACGATGTCATTATCAATGACCCATCCTGGCAAAATCCAGAGATTGTTCATTTTGAACGCTTTAAACTTCTAAATTTAAATTTTGTCAATGCTTTGAATCACACTAGTTTATAGATCCCCTTATGAACTTATGAAATAACCCCTCAAAAAATGTACGGTTGGTATCTCGGAAATGGTGCAAGATTTCATTGCTAATTGTACCGTGATATATTTGAGTTTGGTAATGGCAGCAGTAGCAGATCTGTGGGATTAGAAAGCTTTGGGGACACTGCTTGATTTGCCTTATTTGCATACTTTTTCATTGTGGTATAAAAGCAACATCACACTCACAATCGTGCTGTTACGGCTGTATATTAGCACGGCTCGAACTGCGGTAGAATCATGCAGCGGTAATGCACTGTGTCCTATTGCCTAAATATATTAGTGTAGCATCACAATCCTCATCTCTTCCCAGAACACCACCGGCCTGCTTTGACGCTCAGCTTGATTAATTGAGAATTGTGTTGTGTTAATCTGCTACAAAAGCCTCTGAAAACTCATGTCATGACGTTCAAAGGCATCCATTAATGATGAAATACACATCTGAGAAAAGGCAAACGAGAACACATCAGCATACAAATGTAAAGCGAGGCCAAGTTCATTAAGAGCTTTTCACAGAATGTTGTGGTGAGATGAAACGAGGGACGCTCAATGCGTGCGTCTCCCACACACAGGACATGTCTCGTTAAACATTTATATATGCATATCATTCAGATATGTAAAACAATCTTCCCTGATTCACGACGTTGCCTGAAGAAAAGCCTGAAAATTGGATGTTTAAAGCCAGACGTCATCTCACGGTAAATCCAATGATGAATGGAACACTCAGAACCCGAGTGTATCAGTTTCACATTTAAAAGTCAACACAAAATGATTTCTGAGTGTGTCTCGTGCAGGTTGAGATACTACGACTATTACTAGTAGGAGTGAAGCGAACATGCTGACTCATGAATAACACTGAGCGATTGCATCTTCGGTGACGTGGATCAATGGAGTCATTTCTGACCCCAGGCTGGAGTAAATGCGTCTTGTCCTGTCCCCCGTGACATTGAGAGGGGACAATAGAAACAGTGTCTTTCAAATCTTAAACCTGCTGACATTGCATTGACTTTCATTCAGTGTTGTAGTGGTGATGAGGAGAGATTCAACAGGAGTCGCCAAAGGAAAGACCAAACGAGTACAATTAAGGGAATCCAGCAGGAGTTAAAGTCCATTCATGCTGATAATGAGGACAACACAAATCACATCAGACAGAAATCCCTTAGCTCATGCTCAACACCACATGATCACATCTAATACTTCAAAAGAATGTGTTAGAAACACTATATATACAGTATATATTCCTATATGTTAAGTACGCAAGTAGCTTAGGGTCCCTGCACCACCAGGCGGCCCTCTTGAGTACCAATTAAAAATCACTCTTATTGTCCACTGCAGTTTGTTTGCCCATGATAATATGTCATTTTTAGTTCGTGCCATCGCATTTAGAGAATTATTGATGTGTTTTCGTAGGCTTAGCTTTCTTGAAACTACATTTATCATTTTTTGTTTTTGTTTAAATCACAACGCATTTGCGTGTTATAACTTCTTTTTGACAGCCAGATGGTTGCAGCGCCACACATTACTTTAGGGAATTCATCATTTCCATGTCAATCAAATAATTGATTTCTTATTTTGTATTTCTTATTTATATGTATGCAGTCATGCTTATATCTCATTTGAACTATTATGATAAAGGCCCCTCACAAAGGTTTGCTAACACTGTGTCTACACCAGACGCGACAACCTGCTTGTTCTTAATGGGTTTTTCGCATCACGCTGCATCCAGTGTGGACAAAGTTTGAAATTATAATGGCTTTTAATGCGTTTCCAATGTCTTTTGTCATGTTAAGTCGCGTCTGTCGCGTCGGGTCTAGACACTGTGTAAGGACCCCCAGACGTCACCTTTGCTCTACCTTCATGTACTATTTTGTATGCTGCAGCTAGTAGATTTTGAAAAGTTCTGCCCAGTCCAAAATAAATATTAACTGACACTGAAATGCAAAAAACATTTATTCTAAACATTTGTAATATATTTATGTCAGACAGACATGTCAACACTCACTTCATGGTCCCCACACATGGAGGTGCGCACACAAAAATGTGTTTCCCTTTCTGTCGTTGTCTCGATGTTGTGTCGAGACTGACAGATTGGGGTCTGACTCGAGAACCTATCATCTCTGATTCTACTTTGAAAAGGCCAATGAACAATGTGCCCATTCATTCACCTTTTTGTTCTTCAAAACCTGCGAGGCTTATGCTGAACGCTCTTCGATTCTTCCTACTGGATCTACGACACAGAGCAGCGGAACCCCTCCTGTCATTTGCCATTCCCCTGGGCGTTTCAGTAGCTGGTCGGAGGTGTCTTCAAAAAACATATTTCTAAAAGAGCAAATTCTCCTGCAGCGTGCACATGTTGTCAGCCATGTCTCGCCGCTGTAGTCTTGGGTGCGACCGCACCATCCTCGAGCCAGACAGGCACGATACCTGCGTCACATGTCTTGGTCACCGGCATGCTAATGTAGCGTTCGTGGTAACGGTATTGCGGTCACGGCTGGTCGTATTCGTTTTGGACACGGCCCACAACAACGTTTGTTTCCTGCCCGACAGCGGGCAAAAAACAAAGGTTTGGTGTCACACTCACCAAACCTTTCTCCTATGGGCGTCGCCAGACAGTCCCATAGAAGATCCACACCACGGCGTGCAGAAAATGAGATTTCGGTTGAAACATCGGGTGGCGATTTCCTGACATCAGATGCTGAAGACTCCCTGCAGCTCCCGAGCACAGGACGAGGACGACGTGGAGATGTCAGCCATGCTTGCCCAGACCGCCGTGAGAATCGCAGTTCACGTCTGGACGTTGCAAGATGTTGCAATAAGTTTAATTAAATCTTCCTGTTTTATAGGTGAAAAACACTGTAACCTTTATTTTGGGGCGATGGTTGGTACTAATTCATAGGACAGACTTGGAGGTAAAGTTTTTACTATTTTGTCTCATATGGTTTCGGTTTTCTGAATTTTCTGAATTCATTGCTACCAAGGTGCGGTGGAATAACCAGGTTAGGTGATGTCTGTTTATTTGTTAATTTAGCAACTGTGTTAAATAAAAACCTTGGATTGTTTTTCTAAGTTTCTATCAGGTTACGGAGGTGATCAACCTTTGCTGCTTTTAGTGCCTTTTTATAACATGAATAAAAGCACTCTCTTTCCACACAATTTTAAAGACTTCTAATTGGGTTTGTTTCCATTTGCGCTCCAGTTTCTCTTTTAACGGCGTGAGTGGTGCTATTGTACCATGGTGCCATGTTTTTCTCATTAATCTTTTTTGACTTCATAGGGGAGACAGCTTCTAATGTATTGGAGAAAATAGTGCACAATTGGCTGTTCATGTCATGGAGTGATTCTGTATTTATTGGTATGGTTATTAAATAAGTCAAATCTGGCAAGCTCTTTGCGAAATTCCTGCAGTGTACATGTTACAAGATAGTGATCGATGACATCGTCGCTTTGAGGTATAATATCTATATTGGTTAGAACGGCTCTGTGAGATATAATCAAGTCTAGTGTATGATTAAATCGATGAGTGGGTCCTTTGATGTGTTGTCTAACTCCAAATGAGTGTAGTAGTTCTGTAAACGCCACTGCTAATTTGCATTGTTAGCAATATCTACATGGATATTAAAATCTCAGACAATTAGTACTTTATCAACGCTAACCAATAGGTCCGATAAGAAGTCTGCGAACTCTTTCAGGAAATTTTTAGACTTTCTTACTATCTTGGAACTTACAACTTAATAGTCTTAAAGTTGCTGCTTGTTCAGGAAAGCATTGTTACAATGGATGGAGGATGTGTACAGGTGTTGATATTGTCCTTTAGGTTGTGATTCAAGTTTTTAACTTGTCAATGTTCTCCTGTATGTACCAAATGTGGGACAGGTAATGCGTTTGTGTGGGACAATGTGGGACATCACTATAAAGAGCGTAGAACTGTGATATAATAACAGAATTAAAACATTTTTATATATTTTAGCTCGTAAAAATAATTGGTTATTAAGTCTATTCCAACTACACCATGTTATCTAACATAAAACAAATTAAATGGCGATTTCAATTTAAGGTTAACTGTCTCTTAAAATGTTGAGAATCAGATGCGGATTTATCATACTATGGTTGTACACTTTGTCTTTTCAAAAGCTGAAAAGTGAAGGAATAAAGAACGAATGAATATTGAGAAATATTCTCTTTTAAAATGTAGTGTAAAATCTTGCATTTCATTATTTCGCTTACCACAACCTATAAACATATTCCAAGCCACACAGTTTACGATGTTTTACTGACTTATCCAGCAAGCTGACATAGGGATCGCCACCCGAACAATGGTTTGATTTATATTTGTTTCGTGTAAAAGGATGCGTTTTCTTGATGTGACAACTAAAAACCACCAATGGTGAAAAACCGATGAAAATGAGTGAGATTTTCTCCATATGTGATGTGCGGGACAAGGGGTGAAGATGCTGTGCTGTACAACGCAAAGCGGGACGGGTGGTCACCCTTGTGTGTTGTTCTACAAGACACTTGTGCCCAGGAGCCTCTGAATTCTTAATCCGGGCCACTTTGTTAGCACTAAAATAACATTTCAATATGTCAGTGCATGCTAGTCAAATAATGTGCTCTTTAAATGGCAATTGGTTGTTTGAAAGTCACATTTCCGATGTCTGTTGCATCATTCAGCTATGAAATGATGACCCATGCTTTCTGTTTCAAAGACTGTGAAGCATTATGATTCATGTAATGCATTACTGTGTGGGTGTCCTGCAGGGCTATTTCAAATGTTGGCGTGCTTACTAAATCAAAGAAATATGATCATATCAGCCCAATTCTATTGCAGAGCCTGTTCTCCTCCAAACATATATAGTCTATATGGGCAAGCAGATTGTTAAGACCTGTAGGTACATTTTAAAGTAGCTTGTGTAAGAAATGTTCAAAGAAAGAACAGTGTCATGTCGTGTGTGACATCATGAATTTAGGCTTAACCATTGCTACGAATGTAAAGGCATTTGTGTGTATATGTGTGTAGGATAATTTGGTTCCTTACTGCCCATTTAATCGTTTTTTTTGGGGGGTAGCTTTTTAGTTCCATATGACAGTGGAGAGGAGACAGGAAAGCATTGAATATAGAGACAGGGGAGAGGGACCAGCCTCCTGACGGGAATCACACTTGGGTCGGGTCGCAAGTGCACTGGCACTATATGTCAGCGCACTAACCACAGGGCTATCACCGCCAGCAATTATCTACATTTGATTATACATTTAGGTTCCTGGCAGACAGGTTTAAAAAGTGACAATGCATTCAAGGTATAGATTTGTATGCTACGGTATGTGTGCTCTCGGGGATCAAATCCATGATTTTTATAATGCTATCAAAATGCATAAATTCCACAAAACATTGAGACAAACGTTTTTTAAAGCATATTTTATACTCATGTAGGTTCTTTTTGAGGGAAGTGATGGTCATATAGGTTGAAGGATATGTTACAAGTCTTCTACGTTTCATGTCAAACTATTTAACTATAATCATAAACATATGTTAGCCATCTTGTTTTGTGTATTCCTGTTTACCTCAGATTTGTTCTGTGTATTTAAACCCCAGTATAGCTCAGGTTAAATAGAGGTAGGTACTTTGTTTTCACAAGTCACTAATTCAAGTAGTAGATCCAAGTATTGTACGAGTTGCTTCATCGTGAAATCTGTGTCTGTCGTTGGTCATTAAGAATTATTACCAAATGAACGGTCATGAATCATATTTACAATCCGAAGACAACGAAGTTACACAAAACTGAACCCTAAAAACCAAAACTGATTTCATTGAAATTGTCTGACAAAACTATTTAGTCAGTTTGGATAAATATACTTAAATGCCTGTCCAACACACCAGAAAAAGAATAATAATAATTTGAGAGGGGTATAATGTCAAAGTGTTTAAAATGTCATCATGCCAGCAACCCACACACCTTTGGAGAAGAGATATAGTAGGTTATGCACTATATTATTGGGTACTAACACCAATCTGTCATTCTGCCAATCCATCATTATGTGCTAAGAATATGCAAGAGTTCATTGGCTTAATTAACTAATCATTTTATTAAAGGCCTTTAATATGAACGTGTCACTTTTAGCTATGCGAAAAGTCATTTTCATCCATTGCCCCTGTAGGCAAATTGACAAGAGACGGATGGGCTAAAAGTATCACGTTCATCATTTAAGTGAACAGTCTTTGTGGCACTTCTTTAACGGCTCAATTACGCTGGTGAACCGATGCACTTCTTACATTCGCTGAAGTCTTATATGTGTCCTGCGGTTTACAATCTATTTCAAAAACACAACACAATGTTTGTCAGCATGTTCATATTCTATCAATTGCAACCGCTTAATTTCTGTAGGGATTTGTGTGATGTGGTGTGTGAACAGATTGAAATGTCAGAAAATCCCTGTGTGCACACAATTGATGAAATCACAGCGTTTTTTTTTTCATTTGACAGTTAATCATTTAACAATGAAGAATTAATCATTTAACAATTCACCAGTGGCAACAGCTCCATAGAAAGTCAGAGGCGAAACATATTTAAGTGTACAACGTTTCCACATTCATTTGTACTTCATTTGGATTATTTGAAGGACTTTGTCACTGAAGTCTACATTTCCTAAAACATGTGTGCATTTTCAAATAATAAATGACACAAAGCTCAACGGTGCAGTTGTATGTGTGCAGTTTCACTGTGTTGTCTTCGGTGTGTACACTAACAGAAGTAACACTAACCTATCGTTCAGAGATTTTTTTCACAATGCCCAGGGATCATGACTATAAAGAAATATTTGTATTCGTATTATGTCATTTTACAATCAAATTTAAATCGAAACCTTACAGTCAACTGGCGGCCCACAGACCAAATGCGGCCGCCAATCATCTTCATCTGGCCCGCCTTCACATTTCAAATAAGTGGAGAGACTTTTAAGAGCGGTGTGCTTTAAGAAATGCACGCCCGGAGACCCCACATCTTTAAAATCTCCAAAATAGCTAATACATGTGTTACAAACACGCCAGGCTCCACACACTCACAAGCATCACGAGCAACCTCCCCTGAGTATTAATCACCTGCACCTGAAGACCATCATCACCTCATCACCATCGCTATTTAAGCAGCACGCAAACACACAGTCACCGTCCGGTATCGTTTGCACTATGGCTACTACAAGGACTCTCTTCAATGACTTTCCCGTGTTCAAGTCTCCAGTGTGTCTCGTCGTCTTCATCTCCTGTTTCCATTGTCTCCCTGGATTCAAGATTCCGTGCCTCTTAATCCTCCTCTGCGAGGTTTTACGTTTATGTTCAATAAACCTTAATAGTATTTCTAACCTCCTATTCTCCGTGTCTCCATGCCGTAACAGAATACCGGACCGAAAACAGAGTGCCGACATAACTTTCAAGGATCCTGTCCAGAATTGGGTCGACCTCCCTCGTCAAACCCTTACCACGTCTCTTCCCGCACCAGCACCACCGAGCACCCATGTCACCATTTCTACGCCTCCGGTGAACGTCAGTCCCATGGCCAAACCGGCGCCCTTCTCTGGTAAGGCGGAGGACTGCAACGGATTTCTGCTGCAATGCTCGCTGGTCCTGGAGATACAACCGCACCTTTACCCCACAGAGCGATCCAAGGTAGCGTTCATTATCTCTCAACTTTCAGACCTGGCTCTCCGGTGGGCAGAACCCCTCTGGTCGCAAGACAACCCGCTTACCCACTCTTTCTCCAGTTTCATTATCCATTTCAAAGAGGTGTTTGGAAGACCCTCATGGGATTCGGCAGTACAACTTTATCGTCTCCAGCAAGGTGCGCTACCTATCACGGAGTATGCCATCCGGTTTCGCACACGCTGGCTGCTTCTAGTGGGTGGAACGAACAGTCTCTGATCACCACGTACCGGCAAGGTTTGGATTCTCGGGTGCGGTTGCATCTCGCTGCATACGAGGATACCATCGGATTAGAACAGTTCATCCAGCTTTCTATACGCTGCGCCACTCGTATGCAGTCGTGTGTGGAAGAACTCCAGGACCAAGCGCTAAGCAGTTCATCCCTCCGCCTGCCAGAGCCTGTCAGCCCTCCAGAACCAGTCCTCAACTCCATAAATGAGGACAACTTCCGACTCTCCATGTCTGAGCGGCAGAGGCGGCTGACCCTGAAGCTGTGCCTCTATTGTGGAACACCGGGGCATTCCATCACAGAATGCCCCGTCCGCCCTCCTCGTCCATTGGTGAGTGCCATCATTCCGTCCCTTAAAAAGATGAAACCACTCACAACCACTGTAATTCTTACTGCTGCCGATGTCTCTATTCCAGTTGTCGCTCTCCTTGACTCTGGGTCAGCCGGGAACTTCATCTCGGGTCTCCTCTGCCGCCAGCTCAAGCTCAGAACCAAAGCCCTTCCGACTATCTACCAGGTCCACTCAATAACCGGAAAACCTCTCAGCCGCCGGAATGTACGGAAATCCGTAGGACCACTACAGCTTAGAGTGGGGATTCTTCATGAAGAACAACAACACCTGCTGGTTCTGGAGGAATCCACCGCTGACATTATTTTGGGGCGCCCGTGGTTGGAGCAGCATAACCCTGTCATCTCCTGGAGGACGGGAGAAATCCTGAAGTGGGGCGACGACTGCTTCCCGGACTGCTTCTCCTCTCTCCCTGTTCCAAAGACGCCACGTCCTACGAACCTGTCGATATGTTCCACTTCGATCGAGAGCCCAGTGGAACAGCGATCAGTGGATATTCCAGCCTGTTACGCCTCCTTCAGCGACGTCTTCTGCCCCACACGTGCCTCCAAGCTGCCTCCACACCGGCCATGGGACTGTGCGATTGATCTGCTACCAGGTGAGCCAGTGCCCCGTGGAAGAATTTACCCATTATCACGTCCGGAGGAGAAGGCCATGGCAGAGTACATCAAAGAGGCACTAAACCAAGGGTATATTCGTCCGTCAACTTCCCCTGCTGCTTCCAGCTTCTTCTTCGTGGCCAAGAAGGACGGAGGATTACGACCCTGCATCGATTACCGAGCTCTCAACAACATCACCATCAAATTCCGCTACCCACTTCCTCTCGTCCCAGCCGCGCTAGAACATCTCCGTGGTGCCACTGTGTTCACGAAGTTGGACCTCCGCAGCGCGTACAACCTCATCCGGATACGTGAGGGGGACGAATGGAAAACCGCATTCGTAACACCTACCGGGCACTACGAGTATCTGGTAATGCCATATGGATTGGCCAACGCCCCCTCCGTATTCCAGGATTTCATCCATGAGGTACTCAGGGAGTTTCTCCAGAAATTTGTTCTAGTCTATATCGATGACATCCTGATCTACTCCCGGAGCCTGGCCGACCATCGCCATCACGTTGCGGAGGTTCTCCAACGACTGAGGAGCTTTCACCTCTTTCTCAAAGCAGAAAAATGTTCATTCCACCAGCCCTCAGTTCAGTTCCTGGGATACATAATTGATCACAGTGGCATCCGGATGGACGAGGGGAAGGTGGAGGCTATCCGGTCCTGGCCCCCTCCTACTAATATCAAGCAACTCCAACGTTTCCTCGGTTTTGCAAATTTCTACCGACGTTTCATCCAAGGTTATAGTTCCATTGCCAGTCCCCTCACCCATCTTCTTCGCAACCAACCAAAGTCTCTGTCCTGGTCCCCAGCAGCCACGAAGGCCTTCGAAGCTCTAAAGACTGCCTTCACTACTGCTCCCCTCCTCGTCCATCCCAACCCAGAAATCCCTTTCGTTGTGGAAGTAGATGCTTCAACCACCGGAGTGGGAGCAGTCCTATCCCAGCAGCAGGGGAACCCCAGTAAACTCCATCCATGCGCCTTCTTCTCACGCAAGCTCAGCCCGGCGGAGGTAAATTACGACATCGGTAACAGGGAACTTCTCGCCATCAAGCTGGCTCTTGAAGAATGGAGGCATTGGCTGGAGGGTGCTGAACACCCCTTCATCGTCCTCACCGACCATAAGAACCTGGGATATCTACGGGAGGCAAAACGATTGAATCCGCGCCAGGCTAGATGGGCGCTGTTCTTCACCCGGTTCCATTTCACCATCTCGTATCGTCCCGGAACAAAGAATGTTAAGGCAGACGCCTTGTCCCGTATCTACAGTCCGGAAGAGAAAGGGAAAGACTCCGAACCCATACTCCCGGATAAAATCATCGTCAATCCTATCGTCTGGTCCGATGAAACCCTACCCTCCTCCAGTGCCTCCACCCCGCCGGGCTGTCCACCGGGATTACAATATGTCACCCGCACTCATCGCAAGAATCTCATCCACTCTTCTCACTCCTCACTGGGCACTGGTCACCCGGGGGTCAATGAAACCCTCTCACTGCTAAAAGAACGCTTCTGGTGGCCACGCATGGCATCTGATGTCAGAAGGTACATACAAGGATGCAAGGAATGCGCCGTGTCCAAAAGTCCTCGCCATCTTCCCTCCGGAAAACTTCTTCCTCTCCCCGTTCCTAACCGACCATGGTCACACCTAGGAGTGGATTTCATCACAAATCTCCCCGTCTCCGAGAATCATACATGTATACTGGTAGTGGTTGATCGATTTTCGAAATCCTATCGTCTGATCCCCTTAAAGGGACTACCCACAGCCATGGAAACGGCAGAACTAATGTTTAATCACGTTTTTCGCTACTTCGGCATTCCAGAAGACATCGTCTCTGACCGAGGTCCCCAGTTTATCTCTAAGGTCTGGAAGGCTTTTTTCCAGCTCCTGGGTGTGACCGTCAGTCTCTCCTCGGGCTATCATCCTCAGTCGAATGGGCAGACGGAGAGGAAGATCCAGGAGATCGGTCGCTTTCTACGTACCTTCTGTCACGGTCACCAGAACTCTTGGAACCAGTTCCTGGGGTGGGCCGAGTACGCACAGAACTCCTTACGCCAACCTGCCACTGGTCTTACTCCATTTCAGTGCGTACTCGGCTACCAACCTCCCTTATTCCCGTGGTACGGAGAGTCCTCAGATGTCCCAGCAGTCAATTACTGGTTCCGGGAGAGTGAGAGGGTCTGGGACTCAGCACATCAACAACTCCAACGTGCCCTTCGCCGACGTAGGATGACAGCCGACCTCCGCCGATCAGAAGCTCCACCTTTTCAGGTTGGGCAGAAGGTCTGGCTGTCCACTCGAGACATCCGCCTACGTCAAGCATGTAAGAAGCTGAGTCCCAGGTTCATTGGCCCGTTTTCCATCATCCAGCAGATCAATCCGGTCACCTACAAGCTCCAATTACCACCACACTACCGGATTCACCCCACGTTCCATGTGTCACTGCTCAAACCTTACCACCCCTCTGTTTCTGTTTCCCCAGAGTCTGGCGCAACCCCGGAACCCCCCCTACCACTCATCTTGGAGGACAGTGCGGCCTATCTAGTCCAGGACATTTTGGACTCCCGGCGGCGTGGTGGCCGTCTCGAGTACCTGGTCGATTGGGAAGGCTATGGTCCAGAAGAACGTTCGTGGGTACCCAGAGATGACATTCTTGACCCCAACTTGCTTGAGGCCTTCCATGCTTCTCACCCTGACCGACCAGCACCTCGAGGCAGAGGTCGACCACCACGTCGTCGGGGTCCTCGGCCCTCAGGAGCGGGCCGTGGAGAGGGGGGTAATGTTACAAACACGCCAGGCTCCACACACTCACAAGCATCACGAGCAACCTCCCCTGAGTATTAATCACCTGCACCTGAAGACCATCATCACCTCATCACCATCGCTATTTAAGCAGCACGCAAACACGCAGTCACCGTCCGGTATCGTTTGCACTATGGCTACTACAAGGACTCTCTTCAATGACTTTCCCGTGTTCAAGTCTCCAGTGTGTCTCGTCGTCTTCATCTCCTGTTTCCATTGTCTCCCTGGATTCAAGATTCCGTGCCTCTTAATCCTCCTCTGCGAGGTTTTACGTTTATGTTCAATAAACCTTAATAGTATTTCTAACCTCCTATTCTCCGTGTCTCCATGCCGTAACAACATGCAACACAAAAGGAATATTCATAAC
The DNA here is from genome assembly GCF_947034865.1 of Barbatula barbatula. Taxonomy (NCBI): domain Eukaryota; kingdom Metazoa; phylum Chordata; class Actinopteri; order Cypriniformes; family Nemacheilidae; genus Barbatula; species Barbatula barbatula. The sequence continues at coordinate 21,005,996 of NC_136781.1, read as the reverse complement.
AATACTCACGTCTGTCCAGAAAACGCATCGTATTTGCATCGTTATAATCGGCCACGGGCAGTCGGTTGGCGTTCAGTTTTTTGCACAGATCCACTGATTCTTTTTATAAGACGCCAGTTTAACGTCACAAGGGGCAGGGATTACTTTTGTGCTGAAAATATTAGCGTTTCATTGATTTGACTTTTATTACTTCAACCAAAATTGCTGTTAATTTACTCACCCCAGTCCATCCTATTAACAGCAATTTTATCTTTGGGTAAACTAATGCATCAAGGAACATAAAATACAATTATAAAGACAAAATCCCTTTTATTAAATATCATAAAAAGTCACATGCAATATCTGACTGCATGTTTTAATATATGATCTAAAAGTAACATCAACAAAAACAGTATAAAAGGAACAAAATGCAATAAATAACAGAAATACTAAATTACAGAAGAAATGAGGATATGGAGATGAAAACTAGCCCGCATCCCATTTATACTTTTAGAATCTGGCCCTCAAGGAAAAGTAGTTGAAGACCCTTGCTTTACAGGAATTACGATTATATCACAATATACTGTAGATAAAACACTTGATCTCACCCTTACAAATAAACCTTATCTCAACATTATAAAAGGCACATAAAGAGGTAAAATAACAATAATGTATCCAAAACTTGAGTTTTCTAAAACTTTTCCAACGCATAGGAAAGAAAGATTGTAATCCGGCATCCTGTTTAGGACAGATGGCACGCAAATGAAGACATACAGCGGCATTGATATTGTTCTTAGTAAAGTCTTAATAAAGTCTTTTTTACGATGCTATGATAAATTATTATAGTGATAAATTGGCAATGAAATCAGGCTGTGTTTGACCTGCACACTTTAATTCTTCTCTTATTAAGGTCGATTTAATAAAAGGGAATTAGCTCTTCAAACACTGCCAAACACTATTTGAGAACTTTGTTCATGAAAGAAATGAAATGATTTGGGCTGACTGCCTGCAACTATCAAAGTCATTAGTAGTGCATTAAGGTGCGCAGTAAAAAGATGTCTTACAGTAAACCACATGACCACACGGATGTGTGTGATGAAGATGAAAGACTGCAGAGAAACATCTCACAAATAAATGTATAGAAACATCTGTTTATATCTGAAATGTTATGTAAAGGCTAAATGATCTTAATGCACTACTGATGACTCTCTTTGTAAGTCGCTTTGGATAAAAGCGTCTGTTATATGACTAAATGTACGTGAATGATCTTGAATAGTGTGTGTGGGTTTCAGGAGATGACAGTGTCACATTATGTCATTTTCAATAAGCATCTTTCATCTGACTGTCATAGGGTTCCTATATATCTCCAAAGTTTGGAGCTAGACTGTTTCTAAAATAGTAACACCTACAAAATAATAATGGGTAAATCATCACAGAAACAAATCCTACATCTGTAGAGGCACTGTGGTGTTATTTATTCAAATGATGCTGATATAGAGCCAGACATCTCCTCGTTTTCATCTTTCTATTCAGCATGGTAATTCTGGGTCACCTCCCATCTGCCTCGGTGCTGTTTTAGGTTATGTTCCAGGACGTCTTTGAAAAAACAACAACAAAAAACAAGCCTGCGACAATATGGTTTCACGCCACAGCACATTTGGTCATCGGTTTGAAATCTAAATTGCTAATGACCCACCTGAGCACACAAGTGTAAAATCCGTTGTCCTCCATCTCCGCTGAGCGGAACCAAATGGAATCTCCTTCTTTGCTGAGCCGATGACCCGAGAAGATGATGGGTTCCTCAGAATCACCCTTGTTCCTGTACCAGATGAGTCGCAGCTTGGCGTTCTGGGCCACGCTGTAGTTAGTGCGGATGTAGCTGTAGAAGAGAGCGCATTTCACCCGCAGCGGCTCTCCGGCCAACACGCGGTACGTCTTCAGGTCCACCGACCAGTCTATACATCCATCGACTGCGGAAGAGAGAAAAGCCATCGTTTAAGATTCGCAAAAATGATGAACTGTATATAATGAAATACCTCAAAAATGTGAATGGATTTCAAATGACTTCTAAGCCAACTGAGTAACCTAGATGTCATATAGATTAATGTTAAACCAGTTGTTCTCAAATTATAAGGCCACCCTTGAGTAGAATGCAAGTCCCAAATAAAGACTCATAATTGTAATGCAACCAAAAACATATTCAGTTATACAGTTATAATTCTTTTAGGTGGGGATTTTACTTTTCTGATGTTTGATTGAATTAAATCTATGATTAATTTCTATATGTTTGATCAAATATCCATCTTGGGGCGTCCCAGGGGGCCACCGCCCCCAGTTTGAGAACCACTGTCCTAAACAACCCACACCAAAATTAACACAAGTGAGTTTGTGCTGGAATTATCTGTTGGATTGAATGACTGAAGACCAGGCAGTGTTCAAAGTTTAGGATCCTCTTCTAAACACTCTGCACATTAAGTTACATGTATCATTTCTGTCTGAAGCGCAAAAGATATCCTATTTACACTTATGGTAAGGCGTTTGTTTAATAGCAATAGTGCTGTTTCCATTAGGATACAAACTAATATAAAAGAAATACACTCATAAATCCTATAATGGTCGCACGTTGTAATCACACATATCTTACAGGACATCATAGAGACTGAAAGACCCTGCTACAAATTATTTACATTTTCTGTAAAGGGAGCCCATTATGTTGAATCTCCGGAGAATCAGCGCGGCTCATCGGCTGAGCATTTTTTCTTCACTACGACACCAGTGGGAGAATACTGACCTAATAAAACACATAGATTTTCTTACCGCTTAAAATCGCAAATGTAAATATAATAAGTTCGTGCAAAAAAGCCTTTATACAAATAAATTCAATAGAATTCTCCAAACAGTAATCGCCCGTCGCGCTCCAAAGAATGTAAGAGCCCCATAACTCTCCCATGACATCAGCAGCATCTCACTGCCTTCCAGTATTTCACACTGATGGAAAGATGAAACTCATCAAAGTCTCAGCCATCTATCAACATGAAACACTGTAATTTACGAGCAATTACGGAGGTGTTTGTGAGCGGACCCTGACTCATCCCCGCTCCTGTCTCCCGTCACATAAATATCTTTCACATTCAAAACCTGCCGCCGCTGATTTATGTCAAGCACTGTCACAATCACACATTTACACTTTATACGCTCGGCCTGATGAATTCTGGGGTGGTGTGTTGAAATAAAACCTGCAATGGAAGCTGAAGGGAAGACAGGGAGAGGAAAGTGATACGACACATAAGAGGGGGCCAGCTTATTTAAAGGGTCGGCAGTGCAGAGTGCAGCGCATTAGTTCGGTCTGCTGTGTTCGTGCCGGAGACGGCATGGCGAGTGCACAGGTTACGTCTTATGCAAAGCGGCAGCTGTACGTCGCCCCCAGTCACTACGCAGACAGTGCGCTTGTCTTCAACGCTTAATTTGTCAGTTATTAGATGCAGCACAATGGCAAAATCGGACAGCACGTGCCTTACTTGTCACGCCAGTTACTCTTACAAAGGGAAATGCAGAACAACGGAGCTTCATAGCAAATCCTAAATGTTTGCATATGGATGAGGGCAGAGATGTAGAATAATAACAACGGCAGACCGAAAGAGCAAACATTATGCATGCACAGATGAGGGCATTAGTGAACTTTTCAACCAAACACTAACTCGAGTCATCGCTCCTGACACCGCAGACACCTAAGAGGTTTCTTAAATGCTTGCAAAAGGCCACGTCACAGGATGAAAAAACAACACTGAGACACTGAGATGTAGAGCGAGCATCTCTTACTTTAACAAACCAGAATAAAGGTCATTTATTCACCCCGATGTTGTTTCGATAATGTTTGCTATTGTTGATTTATTTTGTTAAAGTGTTTTAAAAACCTTTGCAGTGTTCGTTTTCATACCACGACAGCAAAAAAACAATTTTGTGTGATTTCAAAAAGGATAAATAAAATGTTTTTCTTTCAATTTAAGATGTTTTACCATTAAAATGCATACTCTTGTTTTCTTTAAGTCTGTTGTATATCATGCACTGTGATTAAATTTTTCCTTTTTTCACAACGGCAGTGTGGTTTTCAGCTGGTGATGTGAAAAGCATTGTGAAATCCATAGCAAAGGCGTGCGTGCGGCAGCTGCAATAATAATTGGCTGACCCGCTTACAGCGCTGTGGCTCGGTCTATTATAAAGCTGTACAGCAATTTCAGCTGTGAAAGCTAAAGGGGTACAAAAAGTCAATATCAGAACAGCAGCCCGCCAAATACTTTGTGCTGATATGCAATTTTATTTCTGACTGGCGTCTGATGGCTTGTTTATAATCCCTCTAAAGTGTGGATGAATAGCTTGTAGTGGACGTGTATGTTTAGGGAGGTGTAAATGGAGGCTGGTTGGAGGACGACGCCTGGGGTGAAACTCAAATGTCTGGTACGTTATCAAAGCCGAATCAATATGGAAATGTCTCGTGAGATTGCACCTGTATGCAGGGCACGACCTGTTGACCATTTCGTATAAATTTACTCTATAGTGTATTTCACCTGGCTTTCATCAATACGGATTCATTTGTCATAGGGATGTAGCAATAGTATTGATATCGTGCTATAGCAATAGAAAAATTCAAGTCTCAATATTATGGTGGTCACATGACTGTATGAAACAATAGGTCTTCTGGGCCTAACATAGCGAATGTTAGAAAAAAAATAATGGTAACACTTTACATTAAGATACCCTTTATAAAGCATTTATAAATGTGTTCATTAATGATTAATAAGTCATTTACAAATGCATTAAAATACTGAGCCATGTTTAACTATATGTTATAAATGTATTTATTTGACTCGAAAGCAGATTCATTATTATCTTGGTGTTGTTTGCAATATAGGCTGTCAGACTGGACGCTGTAGGGTGTTATGTTGTTTTTCTTATACCTGCTCACTATTTGGCAGGTATTTCGTTAGAATATTTTTATTCATGCTGCTATTACTGATTTATAATGCATTTATTAATCATTAATGAACACATTTATAAATGCTTCATAAAGGGTACCTTAATGAAAAGTGTTACCAAAATAATAGCTGTTACCTTTGGCACGGTCCCTCTGGTGCAGTTGTTTTATTGTATAAAAGGAATTTTAAGGTTGTTTGACCCGTCCCTATAATTCATACCTCTACGCAACAGTTATGATTAAAGGATAAAGTAAATATGATCCTTATGGCATGTTTCCAAGTCATCATTTTTCATTTAAAAAATTGCAATAAATATTGTGCCGTGGACTTTATGCCAATGTATTACCGTACAGTGAGATTGTGATGTTTGTCTGTTTTACGTTCGCCGGTTCCCGCCTTCTTCCTTCCTTCCTTTTATTGAACCATGTTTCAAACACTTATTTAGATGTTAACAGAGCTGGTGGTGTTACACATCATTGAAAACAATGTTAGCAACTCTAAGTTATTACAGTTGAGAAATCTAGTTAATTTTGGCCTTCAGGGTTTAAAATCCTCATCCGCACAATGTCAAAGGATGTGACATGGCGATGTATAATAGTACGTTGATGACGTGTGGGTTTCTAATAATTATTCACGAGACTGTGTTTTCTTGACCAATGAGAAGACATTTCTCCATTATATATAAAAGTATAATTTTATGTGAAAACACTATAACTTACAAATGCGTAAATATGTGGGGGAAGGGCTTCTCCACTGACTGTGATAAATACTTGACAGTTGTTGAAATTGTGGAGCACAGAAACAGGCACGGATGGCCATTTGGAGCTCTACATCCCTAATTTTACCCAATACCTAAACCTAACAACTACCTTACTAACTATTAATAAGAAACAAATAAAGATTTTTTTGGGGAAAAAGTCATAGTTAATGGTAGCGAGAATAGCCCCCTATACTGAAGTGTGACCGAATACTCATATTACATTTAGTGGTCTTTGTAAAACTGATGTGGCATGAAAGTATGATTCGTGTAATGACCATAGACTGTATAATATATGGAATCAGATCCCTTTCTCTCGTGCTCTGCCACTTCCCCACTCCCTCTTCTTCTCACAGTGTTCATGCCGGTTTTCGCTGCATTTTTCAAAAACAACAGTGAGGTAGACTGTAGCTGAAAAGGCGAGATTTCATTTCCCCTTAAAGTCGGCATGAAACGGAGGTAGCAATTGCTTTTCCTTATGTATCGCAACATATTTCAGAGTGAAACAACTTATGAAATTAGAAAAACATATATAGGGCGGGATTTGATTCCACTGATTGGATCGTTGAAAGTAAAATGGGGTCAGATTGATTGCAAAAGATCCAGTTTGCGGTCATCGCAGTCCCACCGTCGTGATGACCTAATTGACCAAAAGTGAAGAGGGGGAGGTTAACTGTTTGATTAAAGATTACAACTGCAAATGAATTCATAAAACATAATGATGTGAACGGATGAATCGTTTATAATAAATACTGCAACACTGTACATCAATTTGAATTGACATCTTTAATTTCATGCCGACTTTAAAAGCGAAGCACTTCTGCAAGAACACACCAACATCCAACTCCATACAAGCAGCACTGATATTAAATACAGATGCGATCATTTATTATAAGTACCATTAAATCAAATATAAATATTATGTTTAGTTTAAGAGGCCATTTTTGGGTTGTATGTTTCCATATATTTATTTAGTTCTGTTAGTTGTTTACATAAACATGAAATCAATGTTGTGTTTCAAACTGTTACACGAATATAAGAGATCATTCATTGACAATCTGTCTAACAACGCCAATCACAGAAATTGGTAGATGATTTTCTTTTAAGTGTGTGGGTTTGTGTGATCTTCTTTTAGAACCCGTGAGATCCTACGTTCATCCAAACACAAGAGCGTCAGGCCACAGGAGACTCCGGGTGATGTGAAGCTAACGGGAAAATTTCTGCATGCAGTTTTATGCAAATCTCAAGCAGAGCCGACAACATATACTGTATTTACTGTAGGAGTTATCCACAGCATAAAACATTGTTTAAAGCTAAAATCTATTTATCAAACACTTGAGAAAGTTGTATGAACATTCACCATCAACCATCACCACCACACCATTATACTGTATGTGTGTCATCTCTCTGTGTTATCCAATATACAACAGTCTGACAATACAATACATATGTAAGCTGATAAAATGATGACAACATTTTTTAAGATCTTCATCTAAAAGCAGAAGTTAAGACATACTGTATATAATCCGCTTAATACATTTTATGAAAAGATGAAGAACATATCTAAACATAAATAAACCGATTATAACTATAAACTTCATGACTTTGTCCCACAACAAAACACTGAATAATATTTATATTTTTCTAAAACAAAACAATTGTTCCAGTGAATCCTCATTATTAGTGTCACTGTGTGAGCACATTTTAAGTGTCAGGTAGATGTGAACATAATGTACAATAAATGGCTCTTTAACCATCATATTATGATAAATTGTAATCTGCTCTTGTTTAGGGATATAATCACAGTCTTATCTTGATCAAGCGTTTGCTTAATTGAATGATGAACGTGTCATTGCTTCAGGCACACCTATATAACAGAGCAAAGCCTCATTTTACAGCTATTAATACATCACTCGTTTTAGAATAAATGTCAAGCACCTGCAGGATGGTACCTAATGTGTTCATATTCCTGGGAAGCAGTTTCTCATTAAAACCATGTGTCAATATCATAACCGCCAACTATAATATTGATAATTTACATGATATTTATATCCCGTTAAAACGTCATATTTGGGTTAACATTGAACTGGGGGTTAAATGATATTTCACAAGCACTTGATTCAAGGCTTCTGATTGAATGAATAAATAAAACATCCGAGCAGCGAAATCCAATTCTGCTTTAAAAACATGCTTGCATATGCATGCATGTGTAAAATCTCATTACACAAACATTTGGAGATTCATGAATAATCTACGACGGACACTGCAGAGGTAAACAGAGGTCCTGATGAGAGACAAGCAGTGATGCTGCAACACAATTATATTACAGAATGATCATTCTGCACTTATCTTCCATGGGGGTTTCCCATGACCCCTTTTCACACAGAGATCCTAGTAAATACGCAATTTAGTGCCAAATAGTCCTAAATAATCTCTCTTGTCTTTGTTATTATTCTGTGGCATATATTTGAGCCTTTTGCAAATGACAGAGACGTTAATATTAAAACAAACGTTTTTATTTATATTTTTATAATATTTAATTTTACCAGGAAAATTGTTTTATATTATGTTTACCCTGAAGATGAAAGGTTTTCTTTGTTCATGTAAAACATTTTTCATCAGGTCATAACAAAGAGAGTGCTGGGAGAGGCATTATGAATCCTCAGAACACCTTTTAGTTGTTGGAAGAATGAAAATACTACAGTTTTTGCATTATATGAATCTATTCAAAAAATATATTTGAAGTAGTCCCTGACATGAACACAGAATGCTGCTTGCATTATACATAATAAATAACTCCACTTCTTAGAGACACAGTAGCTTAGATCAAAAGTAATGCCAAGAGAGAATTATTGGATTCGAGAAATTTGTCATGTGGTGTGACAGCAAACATTTTGAAAGAAAAAAAGAATAATAAAGATAAAACTTTCTTATGCTATATACATTAATTAAATTAATAATACAAAACCATGTGATATTAACAGTTTTTTTACTAAATTTTGTCTCCTATGGTGGGACATATATAATTATATATATGTATATGTGTAATTCTTTAATTATGTTGTGTGTTTCCCAAATTTGGACATGATTTTTGGCTATTAGTCTACATATATTTTTCCATATGAACCCCATTATTGTTGAATTGTTTATTTTGATCATCAAATGAGATGAAAAAAGAAGAGAGAAAACAGCGAGGAGGTGAATTTAGAAGAAGAAATAAAGCAGAAGAAACAGAGAAAGCAATTTAAACAAGAGGAAACAAATAACAGGCAAAAACTGAGAATATGAAACACAGAGGGGTGAATTACAAGAGGTGAAAAAAGAGCCGAGGAGCTAAAACAAAGAGAAGTGGAACAGAACGGAGGTAATGTGCAACGATATTCCCACACTCATCCAAAGAACAAGAGATCCATGTTACCCTGAAGAAACGCCTAAAGACCTATTTCTTCTAAGAGCACTTGACTCACTTCTGTTAATGCCATTTTTCTCCTAAGACACTTAACTCCCTATAAAAACCTTTTCACTGTGTCTTATTGTTATTACTGCCTCCTTAGGATGAATCACTTATGTCGTATTAAATTTCCCTATTTGTAAGTCACTTAAGATAAAAGCATCTGCCAAATGAATACACATGAATGTAGGAGCACAGACGAAGAGGAAATGTAAGCAGCGGTAGAGAGAGAGAGAGAGAGCGAGCAGGTGAAACAGAAAGGACTCGTCATGAAGGAAGGACAGCGGCGGGGTCAGACTGTGAGCAACTATAACTCACCAGAGAGAAGTGAGAAGACATATAGAGAGAGCGGAGGACAAATCAAACAAATGCAGAAAGACATGATAAACGTTCAATGCCACCAGAAAAAAACACTCGGCAGTAAAACAGCCTGACTGCTCGCAGAAACAAAAGATTTGCATTTTATTTTAAACACGCAGAAGAAAATGATTGAACTGAATTCACGTATAGTGGATAAGATTCTTCTTCTTTCAAGCACACTACATAAAGCATTCATTCACGTGTGTGGTATGATTGTGCGATGATGTTTAGTGTCTGGTTCTTGAGTGGGATGTGGCATTAGATGAGGTGTGATGGCGGAAGGCCAGGCCGGGCGGCATTCATTTGCTCCTCATTAATGGAGTGAAGTGGCTACACTTGGACACTGACAGGCTGAGACACATACAAACAGGTGAAGGTGAAGAGAGAGAGAGAGAGAGAGAGAGAGAGAGAGAGAGAGCTTAATGAACTCGCTCAAAGCTCATTGTCATGTTGGTGTTGAAAGCTTGATGCTGTTTCCCGGTCACCGTGTCTTTCTCCAATGAATCAGTGTGACATTTGCCTCTGACAGCCAATCAAGCCACAGGAAACGCAGTCAAGCACTAAAATATGACACGTATTTCTGTACCGTATATCCAGCCAGAGAATCTCTGCCCTACGCTGAACTGCACGCACCCTGTGACATTTCACTTTTAGAAATATCGATGCTTCACTTTTATCAGCCACAAATCTAAAGAGGAACACAACCAGACTGTTAGAAGATCTGGACATCTGGAAAACATCTGCTAAACATCTTAGAAAGGCCAGTTTTACATCCATTCTAAGTCATAAACATCTTACAGACATCTTCTATATGTCTATATGATGTCTGACAGCAGACGCCTCCGAGACGTTTTGCAGATGAGCAAACTATGTAGTGTAGATTTATTGCAGATCTAAATGCAGACATTCCATAGACATTGTCAGATTTGTGATCTATCGGGCAATCTTTTTCTTTCATATCACAGTATGCTATATGTAAAGAAAACTGCACTGGGTTAAGTATTTCTGAGAATTGGACTGTAAAAACCCCTGTATCGGCTTTCTAGAGATATCTGAATTATACTTTCAGTTCTCTGGAAATCAAACCCATGAGTTTGGCATCGTCATTGTCATTGACAGTTTACAGTGTGTTTCTCAACTGGTGGGTTGCAAGACCGTTTTAAGTGGGTCGCAAAGTGTAAAGTCTAAGAAACAACATCAACAACAAAAAACTCATTCTAAATGTTTTTCAGATGCAAGACTTTTATTTTTACAAGACGTGGGTGAAAGCTGTTTGCAGATGCCTGAGCAAGTGAGAGCTGGCTGTCCCAATTCAATATCTGCATTTGTTGTCAGGCTCAATGTCACACCGTGTCTGCACCGGATGCAGCGCGGCGCAATAGCCTTAACCTTACTTATAACTTATAGGCTGTTCATTCATCCGTATTAGTCCCAGTTCTGTTAGTATTTTAGTATAAATCACTCGCTTTTTAAACAAACTACATATGAGGTCATGTATCCTAAAAAGTGGTCCCATGGCCAAACCATTTGAGAGCCACCGGTTTAGTGGTTTTGTCATCACACAGACATCTTGATTCTATTTGATTTGTTTTTCCTCACAACTAGGTCACTGTTATGCTTTCTGACTCTAAATTTGATTTCATATGGCGCTTTATAAAGACTGGTTTCTTCAGTATGAGCGAAATTCTTTTTTCATCAACAACAAATTTTTAAAAGCACTTTTAAACTACCATAAATAATTCATTATATCATGCTTTTGTCATGATCCTGCCTCGTCTTGTCACAATGTTCTAGTCTTGTTCTAGTCATGACAGTCCCACGTGTTTAGTGTGGGGAGAGACATGGAATTGATTGTTTTGGCATTCCATGCGCTCTCTCCAGTCTCATCATTGGCCCCGCCCCTTGTTTACTTGTTTAGTTTACCACCTGTGTCTCATTACCCACACCTGCCCATTGTTATCTTCCCTTGTTAGTTCACTTATTTAATGCCTTGTGTATGCTGTCCTGTGTGCTTTCGTTTGCTTAGTATGATTTGCTTGTCTGGCCTCAGCTATACCCTGTCTTGTTGAATTATACCATGTCTTGTTGGATTATACCCTGTCTTGTTGAATTATACCCTGTTTTGTTGGATTATACCCTGTCTTGTTGGATTATACCCAGCCGTGTTGGATTATACCCTTTCTTGTTGAATTATACCCTGTTTTGTTGGATTATACCCTTTCTTGTTGAATTATACCCTGTCTTGTTGAATTATACCCTGTCTTGTTGAATTATACCCTGTCTTGTTGGATTATACCCTTTCTTGTTGAATTATACCCTGTTTTGTTGGATTATACCCTGTCTTGTTGGATTATACCCTTTCTTGTTGAATTATACCCTGTCTTGTTGGATTATACCCTGTCTTGTTGAATTATACCCTGTTTTGTTGGATTATACCCTGTCTTGTTGGATTATACCCTGTTTTGTTGAATTATACCCTGTTTTGTTGGATTATACCCTGTCTTGTTGGATTAAACCCTGTCTTGTTGAATTATACCCTGTCTTGTTGAATTATACCCTGTCTTGTTGAATTATACCCTGTCTTGTTGAATTACACCCTGTTTTGTTGGATTATACCCTTTCTTGTTGAATTATACACTGTCTTGTTGAATTATACCCTGTCTTGTTGGATTATACCCTGTCTTGTTGGATTATACCCTGTCTTGTTGGATTATACCCAGCCGTGTTGGATTATACCCTTTCTTGTTGAATTATACCCTGTTTTGTTGGATTATACCCTTTCTTGTTGAATTATACCCTGTCTTGTTGGATTATACCCTGTCTTGTTGGATTATACCCTTTCTTGTTGAATTATACCCTGTTTTGTTGGATTATACCCTGTCTTGTTGGATTATACCCTGTCTTGTTGGATTATACCCTGTTTTGTTGAATTATACCCTGTCTTGTTGGATTATACCCTGTCTTGTTGGATTATACCCTGTCTTGTTGAATTATACCCTGTCTTGTTGGATTATACCCTGTCTTGTTGGATTATACCCTGTCTTGTTGAATTATACCCTGTTTTGTTGGATTATACCCTGTCTTGTTGAATTATACCCTGTTTTGTTGGATTATACCCTGTTTTGTTGAATTATACCCTGTCTTGTTGGATTATACCCTGTCTTGTTGAATTATACCCTGTTTTGTTGGATTATACCCTGTCTTGTTGGATTATACCCTGTTTTGTTGAATTATACCCTGTTTTGTTGGATTATACCCTGTCTTGTTGGATTAAACCCTGTCTTGTTGAATTATACCCTGTCTTGTTGAATTATACCCTGTCTTGTTGAATTATACCCTGTCTTGTTGAATTACACCCTGTTTTGTTGGATTATACCCTTTCTTGTTGAATTATACACTGTCTTGTTGAATTATACCCTGTCTTGTTGGATTATACCCTGTCTTGTTGGATTATACCCTGTCTTGTTGGATTATACCCAGCCGTGTTGGATTATACCCTTTCTTGTTGAATTATACCCTGTTTTGTTGGATTATACCCTTTCTTGTTGAATTATACCCTGTCTTGTTGGATTATACCCTGTCTTGTTGGATTATACCCTTTCTTGTTGAATTATACCCTGTTTTGTTGGATTATACCCTGTCTTGTTGGATTATACCCTGTCTTGTTGGATTATACCCTGTTTTGTTGAATTATACCCTGTCTTGTTGGATTATACCCTGTCTTGTTGGATTATACCCTGTCTTGTTGAATTATACCCTGTCTTGTTGGATTATACCCTGTCTTGTTGGATTATACCCTGTCTTGTTGAATTATACCCTGTTTTGTTGGATTATACCCTGTCTTGTTGAATTATACCCTGTTTTGTTGGATTATACCCTGTTTTGTTGAATTATACCCTGTCTTGTTGGATTATACCCTGTCTTGTTGAATTATACCCTGTTTTGTTGGATTATACCCTGTCTTGTTGGATTATACCCTGTCTTGTTGGATTATACCCTGTCTTGTTGGATTATACCCTGTCTTGTTGAGTTATACCCTGTTTTGTTGGATTATACCCTGTCTTGTTGGATTATACCCAGCCGTGTTGGATTATACCCTGTTTTGTTGAATTATACCCTGTTTTGTTGGATTATACCCTGTTTTGTTGGATTATACCCTGTCTTGTTGGATTATACCCAGCCGTGTTGGATTATACCCAGCCGTGTTGGATTATACCCTGTCTTGTTGGATTATACCCAGCCGTGTTGGATTATACCCTGTTTTGTTGGATTATACCCTTTCTTGTTGAATTATACCCTGTTTTGTTGGATTATACCCTGTTTTGTTGGATTATACCCAGCCGTGTTGGATTATACCCAGCCGTGTTGGATTATACCCTGTCTTGTTGCTGTGTTTCTTCAGTCTAGTCCAAGTCGTGTTAAATTTAATGTAGTGGTGGCGAGATGAAGCCCTATAAAGCGTTGAAGCTTTTCAGTCAAGTGGTTCACAAAAGGGTTCATTTCTCGAGGCTTCATTTGCTCACAATACCATGTAAAACAAGCAGATACATTAGAGATGCGCCTGATGTGGTCTGTGATACACTGTATTTAGCACCAGTTAAAGCTTAGAAATAACGGTGGAGAGAAAATCTATTTTTTACATAGACTAATCTATTCATAATGAATGGGCAACATTATTGTTCTAAAACTGGAAAGTGTCTGGGCTTGTGAATGTGCTTGTGTAACTTGGTTTATATAGCTGTCAAAATGTCGCAGCAAGATTAGAACCGCTTACTCAGGCGGAAGCGAGGCTTCAGACGCCATCTATGACGTCATTGGTCGAAAGCGATACAGGCCTCGATACGCACTTCACTGAAGGCTTCCAGGATTTCTCAACACACGCTCTGAAGCCTCGGCACAGAACCTAACATCACTAGTTTAATTTAGTATCCTGTTCTCTTTTGTTTTTCCCCATGTGGGTAGTATTTAGATTCTGTTTTGTATTTGTGCCGTGCTTGTTTACCCCATTGTGGGCTTTTGTTCTGTGTTCTGCAATTGCGTCTCTCTCCAAGCAATGTGACGACATCTTCGTTCTGTGAGTGCTTGGAGAGGCAGAGAGGCGAGGGGTGGAGTAAGACGTTGGTTGTTATTCGCAACCTCACCACTAGATGCCACTAATCATCTTACACTGGACCTTTAACACATTTGATAGACGACCTGACCAGGTAATACGTCCACCTGAATCCTGCTGGTTCAAACGCATCTAGTTTTTGAGTATTCACCAAAATGCACACAAAACTGTATAATGCCATTACTCAGCCAACATTAGCAACCTATAAAGTTTACAGTTAGGAGAAGACGTTTGGATTAGACTTACTCTAGGAGTGTTGATTCAAAAACACATGCTCATTGGCTAAATTCCATCCATCCCCCTCCATCTATGTAAATTCACGGCAGAATTGGCAGTGCGAGCATCTATGAGCCAGAACTCTTGGTTGGTAATGTGGAGTGAGTCGTGTCACTTTGATACCTGCTGCTGTATCCTCTGTCTGACCCTGTCACTGAAAGCCGCCAGCATTGATCACAAAAACTGGACTGTTTTGGACTCAAAGTTTCTTATGACCTACAAAATACACCTGAGCTTTAAAATAATGCTGCACGTTGAATAATGACAACAGATCGTATGAATATACTTTCCGGTAAATACTAGGTTTATCTATCTCATATATCCAGGTAACATGACAAGTGTCACAGCAGTCTTAAATCCACAAATTCTGTGGTTGTCATTCATGTTTAAGGCTCAAATCTGACGTGCTGAATTTGGACTCGCATGCCACACTAGGCAGGAAACATTGGCTTGAGCTCCTTTAGCTGGATTATGTGGACATTTGTGCCACCAACCTTCAACATGCTCATTAGTTTGGCGTTTCTCTGGAGACAGGTGATTTTCTCTTGGAGCTTTAGCCAGCACCTGTGCCAGACAGCCTTTCACATGCACCCAGACCTCATCATTCAAGGGCAATTTAACATTACTTTGCAAGCTCAGCCACAACTGCCTCAAACACATCCGGCAGAAAACTTTAGGATTACATTACGCATATCATCAGCCAGCAGTTGTGCGTGCGTCTCTGAATACTCTAAGAATACTCATAACAAGTCAATACTCCACTTGATTTAGGGTTCCGCTGCTTTAAGAGAAATCTACTGGTTATTGCTATAGTGTCTCTTACACAGTTTTTAACCGCATGAATAATTATTTTTGAGTGAACTA
Organism: Barbatula barbatula; assembly: GCF_947034865.1. Lineage (NCBI taxonomy): Eukaryota > Metazoa > Chordata > Actinopteri > Cypriniformes > Nemacheilidae > Barbatula > Barbatula barbatula. Next base: position 20,990,226 of record NC_136781.1, on the reverse strand, counting down.
GTAAGAAAACGTACTATCCTGTTACATTATTTAACTATTTGTAGTACATGTGCGAAAACACAGGGTCTTCGGAACATGCGATTAAATTAGAAAAAAACACATGGTTGATAATAATATTAGCTTTTAAGTTTGTGCAATGTCAAGCTGTCAATCAAATTCTATATTGATTCACCATAAACGGATTTTATAAAAAGACAAAAATCATCGGCATTGGATCGTGACAAAATATTTAGTGAAGGTTGCCTGACAGCTCTGATCTGTGATCTCACATCAATGTCTTACAAACAGAACATTGAGACGTAACCCAGCGAAACTGTCATATGAAGATCCGCACAAGGACCAAAGAGTGAAGAGAAAAGGCAGCGAGGCAGTAATGAAACAGAGCAAGGACACAGGAGAAACACAGGAGAGAAATGCTGAGTGGCGAGGCTTTCGAGGGGCTGCTCTGAGGGGAAGCAGATGGAGCGTTTCCACCTCCTCATAAGCAACACACGTCCACCTCATCCTTCACCCCACAACCTACAGCGCATGACACCTCCTGGGGCGGCTGGGGCCTCCTCGCCCGCAACTACACCCTGACAGCTCTGACACCAGGCTGTTTGAATTAGCTCCGGCCCGACACATAGCACCTCGCTCGCATTGCATCGTGTGCACCTGTGACTGGAGAGAAATGCTGTCGGCTCTTGGCAGTTCTGTCCCCTCGCTGGCTTGATATGAATGACACTCATTACAGTGAGAAACACTTTACAGCACTCTAATGCCAAAGCAAGCAAACTTAACTGAGCGCAAACGTCACGATCAGTGCTCATTACTCGAGCCATTTTATGTTTGTTCCGAATGCAAAACATCAAGCAAGGGGTATTTCGAGTAGGATTAACATATTCGAAACATCTTTAAGACAATCTGCATTGTGAAAAGAGCTGTTTAAATGAAACCGATCGAACTACCTAAAACAATTTACGCATGAAACAAACTAAATTCGAAAAAGCAATTTTTTTTCAAATTTGCAAGAACATACAGCTAAAACAACATTTTAAGATTCAACAAGATTTGAGCAATTTACTTGTTCAGTCCTACAGATTTTTTGTAAACAGAATGTGTTTGCTATCGTATCGTAGTTCTAATTTACCATTCAAAATGCAGCCAAGTTAAAACGCTCACTTTTTATAGCACTGTTAATTTTTTAAATAATATAAAATAGAAATATTCAGATAGTTGGGTCATTCTCACAAAACCAAGGACACATCATAAAAATTAATGATAGTTCAAAATAAAGATAATGGTGCTAGTTGGCGATTTTGTGACGCGAGGGTCTGCAGACTAATTTCGTGTCGAGTTGTTTTGGCTTAACAAGGTTCTCCGCAAAGGAAAGAGGATCTGTCGTATCACTTATATATTACTTTGTTATCTATAAAAATATTGTATTAAGTGCTTGACCAAAAATCCACTTTTCCCATTCAGTGTTATACAACCCGACGTACGACAACTAGCGAATTGTGTTCTCTACTTTGCACAAAGAATAATTTGCTGCTTTCAAGAAACCGGGACTAAAACACACAATTCTTCTGAAACTAAAAGTAGTTGGACTCAATGGTGATCCTTACGACTTAAAGGAAAAGGAACCAGGTGTCCATGGACACTGAAATGTTGAGCGGATTTGCGTTTCCTGATATTGTAAGCAGCCATCTTGCTCAGTGTTTTGCCACTCAATGGGTGTGTTTACGTGGGAAAGTGACGTCATGTGCATACCCTCTATAATTAATATCTTAGATTTGGAGAAATATAAAGTTAGATGTATATTAACGCATAACACATTTTTCTATCAAAATAAACTGTAAATCAAGGTTAGTCAGGTAAGATATTCAAGCAGAGCACTTTATTGTGGGACTCACAGGTCTTCAGTATAACGAACACATACTGGATTTCATACACTTTCAGATCACTGACTTCACACACAGTAAAAGCAGTCAAAGATCGAGTCACTGAGAGGCCATGTGGTCGTAAAACACTTCTCTGTAAAAGTTTTATTTTATGCTCACATCAACCTCAATCGTCTCATCAGATTAACGTTGACGGATCATGACAGTTTCACACTCGAGCTCAGGATGCAGACCTGAGGTAACGTCAAACTTCGGTTTTCTGATCTCAGGTTTGATTATTTAAAAGAGTTGTCTTGGGCGTGGTTTATGTCTATGAAGTGCACAGCACAAGTGTTGCTGTCTGTTGTTAAGGTTTGAGTGTGAAACTCAAAACAAGAGTAAAACAGCCAGACTAGTGTCTCCTCATTGCCACAACAAGGACAAACAGTAAAACAAAAAGGTATACCCTTAAAATGGATTTCCATCAAAAAGGTGTCATAACATTTTCCTAAAACATTCTCTCTTCAGAATTTCTGCTCTTCTTCTGCAGAAGCAACGTGTCGGAACTGCACCAATGTTCATGATGCACCACAACAACACACAAGGATTGTCGAGCCGTCCACAAGACCCACTGGGGCCAAAGCAAAACAAAAGCATCCGTCTTGAGTGACATCAGGTCTCAGAGAGATATCTTACAGAGAGAGAGGCTAAGCCTGTAATGGTATATGAGCAGAAAGGGTTTGGGAATATGAGAGAGTCAAAGTTCAGCTCTTACTGTACCTCCAAAACTGTTGTCTGCACACAACACACACACACAGTCTCAACGGATACTCGCTGTAAAACAAACAACCACTTATTTAATGCTTCAATAACCTCCTTTAATGACACTGGAGCAGTCCTGCACTTTTCTGTGTATTGTACACACACTCACACAAATATATAGAGGAAGAACACATCAGACTTTCTGTTGTTTAGTATTTATTTCTGGTGAACTGGTGCATAGTAGTCATACTGGTGCGACACAAAGCCAATAAAATATCACATTCAAACATCTTTGCCTGACTGCCATAACATTTTAACATGTTAAAAAACATTCTAATAATGCTAGTCATCACATTTATACACAACATACAGGTGTAGAGAAAACAACTGTACACTTGGTGACCCTTAAAGGAGCAATGTGGAGGGCATCTTACGGCTCACTTCACCCCTCCCTTTCCAAGCACTACGGCGGCTGACACAGAACTAAGATGTCGTCACGTTTTCGCTTCTTTTGTGTTCAACAGAACAATAATTTCTTCTTTCTACTATGGAAGTCAATGGTGCCACTGAAATGTCAGTTGCTAACATTTTTCCAAATATCTTTCTTTTAGGAATAAATGATCAAATTGATATTTTTGGGTGAACTATTGCTTTAAAGTTGTGATTACATTCATGTGCAGAACAAAACGATTTTATGATTTCAGAAACACCCACCATTAAATAGCATTAAATTAAATAACCTTATCAGACTCCTATTGGACACTTCCCACCCTGTTCTCAAAATAATAAATTGTAAAAACAGCTTGGTGTGTCTTTAAAAGGTTATTGAAAAGCAGGTTTTTATAAAGTATGGTAACAGGCATAAGATAGAGACAGTCGATCCGTCCGCCCCGCGGCTGTACACAGCAGGATATACGGCTTCACACAGCTCGGACACTCTTGAGTCCACACATGGATTAGACACAGAGCTCACGCTGACCGTGTAACACGGAGACGGTCGGGCACATTAGATCAAAGACAGGTAAGTGCCCTTGGTTTGCCCAACAGACATGACTGTGTAAAGACCCTCAGTCAATATCCCAGCAGCCGACTCTTTTATTCAACACATTCTTCAGTTTGGCTGGAGACAAACAATGTCGTGCTGTGAGATTTAAGTGTGTTGATGCTCCTGAGCCCTGTGCCGGTTAGCCCAACAACCCATTTACAAGGATTTATAACAGCATAGAGTGACCATGGTCAACCGGAGACCTGCCTGGAATTTTAATAACACCATAAAATGATTTCATTGTATAGGTTTAGACTATTGTATAAGAGGATTAGACTAAACGTAATTTTTTTTGCGTTTTATATATGTTTTTCAGAGATTCAAGCCTATAAATGCAAGTACATAAAAATCTGTGTTGAAACTGATTCTCAACTGTAAGCTTCATAAATCGCTTCATCATTCGGCTTCATCACTTCATCGAGCTGTCAGGTCCAATTTTGAAGAAATTTTGACGAGCAAATCTATTATTTCAAGAGAAACTAAACAAAAGGGGTACAAAACACCTGACGTAATGCTATTTAAGCAATGGCATTTTTTAAATACATGCTTCTTGAGGTTGGAGCTTCCACCAGCTCTTTTATCTTAAAACAATGTGTGTAAAAATACAGTTGGAATATACGATTTCTGGCAACAACACTACAGTATAAACATACGATGGTGTTTTTGCCAACAATCTTATATTCCATCTGTTTATGGTTGTTGAGAGTGGCCTTTGAGTCGCAGTGGCTCATTGTAAACAGCAGTTGGGCGATAGAGTCACTCGGCTGGGTAACCCTCGTGACTCATCGGCCTCGGGGAGCACAGAGGATTCAATCATCCTGTTTCACCCACACAGCGGTCTGATGGAGACACGTCACCCAGGTCTCAGCAGCATTTGTTTGGCTGTCTACATTTCATTTAACACCTGTTTGTGGTCCGTTGTGGTTCCTCTGCCTCACATAAGCCTCTTAAATGGCTTTCCCACATTACTGATTGAGTCATAAGAGCGAGCTCTTGCTTACCAAATCCCCATTCACACAGACTGCTGAACCCGTAAAATTGCCCAGAAATTGCCCCAGTGCTTTCTGTGTGAACAAAAACAGATTGATCCCAAAAGTGATTCCGGAAAGGAATAGGCTTAGACCTTTCCAAAGAGATATAGTTTGTTGTGGTTAGGATGGAATTCCATTGTGAAATTTTTTGTAAACTTTAGCGTTCCACCTGTGTAATGGTGACAGTTAACGGATAAATAGAAAAGTAAAAACTGTTAATGTCATCTTGGACTTTAACACTTGCAAAATCATTCCTGCTGAAAAACGAAGCATTGCTGGTCCAGTATAATATGTTTTGCACGCTGGAACCAGCATGAGATGCTGGTTTACTGTTCCCCAACATTGGATGCTGGTCCAACAGCTAGACCAGCTCTATAGCAGCATTAACCATGGAATTTATGCTGGTTTATGCTGTATTTTTCAGAAGAGAGATGAAGATTGCAGAGGTGAAATGTGTGGTCTCCAGAGATGGGTCCAATTCTGGACATATCTTCTAGATCCTTGAAACAATCCAAGGTTGCTAACTTCATTTCCAACTGACACCCTGATGTGAGAGCAGAATAGGGACACACAAACTGAAAGAAAATGCGGTTACCTTTAAACAGCCATCACACTGATGACTTAGCATTGAAGGGGGCTCGTGTGCAACAGTTCCGTGGGGACATACATTGAATTGATTGGGATTTACTTCAAGGACTACTAAGGTTTTCCCGCCTTGAAGCCCAGACTGAGTGATTTTGTCACACAGACCTCCTGACATGACCAGCGAGTCATTTCCAGACAGAAGACTTGCTGACACCAAGAATTCTGGGCACCAGATTCAGTCCACAGGACCAACATTAGCCTTCATCAGTGCCTCACGTCCAGGATGGTACACAGACCCCCCCCCTCTCCGTGTGGTGCCCTGGCCCTGATAACAGTGGCTGTGGAACCATTGTACAGTGTGTATGTACGTTACACACAATGTCAAGGGAGCTCGAACATTCCTTGCTAATGCTTGCCAGGAGCTGGGCACCAGCGCTCACCCCCGGAAAGAAAGACACAGAGATGTAGTCCAGGCCTTAGGGAGGCATCATCCTTACGATTGTGCAATGTGTTTCAAGTCTCATGTGCTTACAATGAAATTCACCAAGAGCTGCCTCCATGTGAGTTCATGCCAGACATTCAACAGTCAGAGAGCAGGATTTTAACATTCACAACTTTTTCCACTCATAAGAATGTTTGTTTCCCAATAAATGATTTGCACACAAACAACAGATATAACGGATACTGAAGCTCGTTGGTCCACTCACACAACAGGGAAGAGTGAAGGTAGAAAAATCCACTCGAGGTGGTCACAAAATAGAGATCCCAGGCACAAAAGATACCTCACAGCAGCACTCGAGCTTTTATGATGTGTGCATCAGAGGCGGGGCATTAATCTGCCAAGATTGGCATGTTTATAAAGGGTTTCAGAAAATTGTTGGCCCTTACATAGTCAAAGTTATCAAACTGTCCCATCCTTTCAGGGAAGCGAACTTTCAGTCATAACCTAGTTTAGAAGAGTGAGTAAATAATGACAGAATCGGGTGAACCATTTCTCTCCTCATTTAATAACAATGACCTGCAAAATTTGCAGGACAGCATGGAAATCTTCACTCATCTATAAATCACGGCTCTGTCATGTTCTGAGCAATGCAACATGCCAACTGGCCACATTATTAGCTCCTTGATGTCCCCTTTAATAACAGCCTCGACATGTCAATGATGCAGATAATGGCCATCCGCTCGTGTGTGAGAGAGAGAGATAGAGAGAGAGAGACTTGAGCTGGTCAGCAGGTTCTGTTGGAAATCGATGGAGTGTATATTTGGCTGGTGACAGTGGTTATATGTTAGCGTCTGGTGAAATAATGCAGCTGTGTTTACATCTGGGATATACATACAGTACGTACTTCTATTCTGACAAATACACCATTACCATATAAAGCCACAGCAATAGCTCAGTGTGTGTATCTGCTCACGCAAATCCAGCAGAGAAATAAAACTGCTGCATTTGATGTTGTTGAGGTCAATTTGACTAAAGAAATGTATGTTAACACAGCATTTAAAGGCCCAGCGTGTTCATTTTTGGAGGATCTATTGACAGAAATGCAATATAATATACATAACTATGTGTTCAGAGGTGTATAAAGACCTTACATGATGAAGCTTTATTTTTATTACATTACAATGAGCTATTTCTATCTACATACATCGCGGGTCCCTTACATGGAATTCACCATGTTGTTTCTACAGTAGCCCTAAACGGACAAACTGCTCTACAGAACGCGTTTTATGATAACGTTATCTCCTTCAGCAAAAAAGCAAAAATGTGACGACATCTTAGTTCTGTGTCATCGTAGTACTTCTAAAGAGAGGGGTGGACTGAGCCATTGGTTGAAATTCACAACTTCCCCACAAGATTCCACTGGACCTTTAATGTTCACTTCAAGCATAGATAGCAGAGATGTCTCCATTACATTTTAGCCCTTTAAATATGAATCCGTTTTGAGTTGAAGTAACAAAATGTACTAAATCAAATAACAAAGACGAAAACTATAACTAGACTACAGGGCCGGCTCGTGGGGCCCAAGGCGAGACCATGAAAATGGGCCCCACTGGTGTAAAAATTGTCAATATGACAAGTGAAAATAAAATACATAAAAATAACAATTTATAAAGTGTTTATTAAATATAACTTTTGAAACAAAGTTGTTATATTTTTATACAGTTTGAATAAATACAATAAATACAAATATATGATCAGATTTAAATTAAGATAAGTGAAGACAAGGAATTTAACCGTATTGTAGTAAATTCTATATAATTTTACCGTGTTTTGCCACTCAATGGGTGTGTTTACGTGGGAAAGTGACGTCATGTGCATACCCTCTATAATTAATATCTTAGATTTGGAGAAATATAAAGTTAGATGTATATTAACGCATAACACATTTTTCTATCAAAATAAACTGTAAATCAAGGTTAGTCAGGTAAGATATTCAAGCAGAGCACTTTATTGTGGGACTCACAGGTCTTCAGTATAACGAACACATACTGGATTTCATACACTTTCAGATCACTGACTTCACACACAGTAAAAGCAGTCAAAGATCGAGTCACTGAGAGGCCATGTGGTCGTAAAACACTTCTCTGTAAAAGTTTTATTTTATGCTCACATCAACCTCAATCGTCTCATCAGATTAACGTTGACGGATCATGACAGTTTCACACTCGAGCTCAGGATGCAGACCTGAGGTAACGTCAAACTTCGGTTTTCTGATCTCAGGTTTGATTATTTAAAAGAGTTGTCTTGGGCGTGGTTTATGTCTATGAAGTGCACAGCACAAGTGTTGCTGTCTGTTGTTAAGGTTTGAGTGTGAAACTCAAAACAAGAGTAAAACAGCCAGACTAGTGTCTCCTCATTGCCACAACAAGGACAAACAGTAAAACAAAAAGGTATACCCTTAAAATGGATTTCCATCAAAAAGGTGTCATAACATTTTCCTAAAACATTCTCTCTTCAGAATTTCTGCTCTTCTTCTGCAGAAGCAACGTGTCGGAACTGCACCAATGTTCATGATGCACCACAACAACACACAAGGATTGTCGAGCCGTCCACAAGACCCACTGGGGCCAAAGCAAAACAAAAGCATCCGTCTTGAGTGACATCAGGTCTCAGAGAGATATCTTACAGAGAGAGAGGCTAAGCCTGTAATGGTATATGAGCAGAAAGGGTTTGGGAATATGAGAGAGTCAAAGTTCAGCTCTTACTGTACCTCCAAAACTGTTGTCTGCACACAACACACACACACAGTCTCAACGGATACTCGCTGTAAAACAAACAACCACTTATTTAATGCTTCAATAACCTCCTTTAATGACACTGGAGCAGTCCTGCACTTTTCTGTGTATTGTACACACACTCACACAAATATATAGAGGAAGAACACATCAGACTTTCTGTTGTTTAGTATTTATTTCTGGTGAACTGGTGCATAGTAGTCATACTGGTGCGACACAAAGCCAATAAAATATCACATTCAAACATCTTTGCCTGACTGCCATAACATTTTAACATGTTAAAAAACATTCTAATAATGCTAGTCATCACATTTATACACAACATACAGGTGTAGAGAAAACAACTGTACACTTGGTGACCCTTAAAGGAGCAATGTGGAGGGCATCTTACGGCTCACTTCACCCCTCCCTTTCCAAGCACTACGGCGGTAGTTTACCCAAGAAAATTTTTGAGGTGTATTTATTTTGTGTGGGTCGAATTATAGAGGGTGATGGACGTGGTTCAGATTTTTATAATTAGCTTACTCATTAAACATTGTGAAGCAGAACATACCTATATATTGAGCTTGCTTTTTCGTCCTCAGTTTTTCTCTTTTTAGCTCCTGAAAGTACAATTTTGATGCCATCATTTGCCTAAGCCGACCGTCGCAAATAAGTCAATTAATCAATTAAGATGACGCAAATATCTTTATGTAACGTGAACATTCCGTTGTTATGAGATACTACATTACCCATAATCCTGAACTTTCCAAGTGTGCGCAATGAGATGCATTGTACATGACCTAACGCACCTTCGCAATCGCGTCAGAAACATTATTGCGGTTGGCCCACTCTGCTCCTATTTTATAATGTTTTTTGTCTGTATTTAAAATGATGTTTTGTATTTAATGTCATTTTACCATCGGTTGTTGTATTTGATTCCTATGTTGATCAATAAGGTCCCTGCGTATGTAGCGCTCACTTCCGGCTGATCGCATCTGTGCTGTTGTTTCTGAGAATTTTGCCTTCTGTTTTAAATGATTTCTTATATGCTCAATACGTCTCACACATTTCAGTGTGCATTCTATTGAGCTGGATTCCTGTGCACCGTGGGCATTGGCATTTCAGAGTAAATCTAAGGCAAAATTACAGATGAAGCCATATATCCTCTTCTGAACCAGAAACACATCATCTCCCTCTCTTTGTCTGGTGACGTGTGTGACTCAAATACACATGTATTGTTTTTCTGTGCATGAATCTTTTTCTCGTCATATACTCATATTTTCAGATGTGTTTTTGTAGGCTTCGGGAGTGATTAGCAGTGTTGTCTGTATACTGTATACGTTGTGTCTCATGTCTCTGAGGAAAAGAATAATCCTCGTGTCTCAGCTCCGCGCCCTAAGGTTAGCAGAAAAAGATGCAAGAGCTTGGACTAATGGAAGCAAAACATATAAGTATTTGTGAAGGAAAACATCCGGCTTGCTTAAAGCCAAACATCAAAGCAATGTCTATTTCCTCACCGCACTCAACAGACTTGCCATAATGTATTGTTTGATCAATTAAGATTATTTTAAAGATGTAATATTGAGGCATGTGTAATAAATAGTTTCCCTCATTGTTTCTTTGCTGTTGGCTGTGATATACAGTATTATGACTTTACTCCAGCTCACTCTGTATGAATATGAATAATATGAAATGATTTGCTCAATCTCAATTTTTGTTTCGAATTAAAGTCACTGACTGGTTCTACAGATCTTCATGGATGGAGATATCTTATGGTCCTTTAAAAAATATATAACCAGTAACCAGCAGATCTAACACTGTTCACATTGCTTGAATTGTTTCTGTATTGTTTGTTTTGGAATAGAATTGTCATGGTTTTGTAGCTAAAGTGATCGCCCTCTTATCATTTCAAACCTTTGTGACTGTCTTTCTTTGGCAGAACACGAAAGAAGATATTTTGAAGGAAGTTGGTAACCGATCAGGACTGGACCCCATTCACTTCTATTGTATGAACAGAAAACCAATGCAAGTGAATGGGTGCCAGTTAAGGTAAATTTTCAAAATATCTTTTTTTTGTGTTCTGCAGAAGGAAGAAAGCCATACAGATTGGAAAGGACAAGAGGCTGAGTAAATGATGACAGAATTGTCATTTTTGGATGAACTATAACTACGTCTACTGTAATGACCTACTGGCTCACCTTTCACTGGCTGACCAGTCACCCCTGCATATGATCCAATGATGCAGAATAACACAGCGCGTCCGGTCCTCCATTCACTTCAAAGCAAATATATATTTAAAATTAAAGTTGCAAAGCAGCTTTACAATAAACACATTTGAATACAGAATGTAGTGACAAAAGAAAAACAAAAAATGAAATGCATGGTATTATTGGAAAAAATTGAATAAGATGTTCAATGACAAACTATAAAAAGTTAGTAATCCGACCATTAGATTCATAGTGCTATTCAGGAAGTGTGTGTATCAAATATGATGTACATTAACTACACTAATTTGAAGAAAAATGTATGGGTCCCAAAACAACCCCAAGTACAACATGACGTTCTATTCAAAGCTCCCAGCCTACGATGTGTAATTACAAGCTTTACAAGGACGTGAACGCTTTTTACACCGTGAAATCACTTAATTGCGGTAATAACGACATGGTGTGAATGCACCAATCTCATGATCATTGCGTTTGTATTACCTGATGCGCTATTATCAGTTGTAACCTGACGCTTCTACCTGCCACGCTTGACAAAATGTTCAATGACCTCATTCAACTCTCATTCGTAAGTCGCTTTGGATATAAATACATGTAAAAGATAGTGGATAGTGGGATGGTGGTTTTACAAAGAGCATTTTTTGTGTGTGAGGAGTGTGGTATCCCTTTGAGCTCTGATGATATGAAGCTTCTCTTCCAGGCGAGAGGTCAGCTGCAGGCTGAAATCAAAGTGGCGAGCAGCAGTGACACAAGCCGAGGTGTTTATACTTTGACATGCCCTAAACACTGCTTTCATATTTTTGTGCTTTTAAGATTTCCTTGTTGTCAAGTTGCTTTATAATAGTTTTAATATTTTGCTGAAAAGCTATTCAAAGCCTAAGACATATAGAAAGATAAAACGTTCTTGCTTTACATAGTATTGCTTCTGTGTGGAAAGGTCTTAAAGCTATCACCAGTTACAAGATGCCATCCCCAAACTCTGGCGTGTCAACAACTGGTCGAAGACCTGAATGGGTTTTACTGCTGGTTTGAAAAGCCCCTTTCACACCCCACACCCACTCTGACCTTCTCCAGTCACAACCATCAACACCCTCGGCCCCCTGCCACCGCAACACAACCGGCACTTAAGATCTATAGCTGCTAGGGGTGTAACGGTTCTCGGTAAAAAAGTCGCACTGTTCTCCACCAATGTTTCCTCCACCAATGTTGACTGCGGCTCATCTTAAATCTGAAGACGCATTTATAATATGGTTCATTAAAAAATTATAATGCGTAAAACAGACTGACAAAGTTCATCGAATGTATGTTTGTCGATTTAGATTAGATTAGATTCAACTTTATTGTCATTGCATATACAAGTACAGTGTAACGAAATGTAGTTTAGGTCTAACCAGAAATGCAATTAGCAGGAGCAGAAAATATACATCCATCCATCCATTTTCTACCGCTTATCCGGGGCCGGGCCGCGGGGGCAGCAGTCTAAGCAGAGATGCCCAGACATCCCTCACCCTAGACACTTCCTCCAGCTCTTCCGGGGGGACACCGAGGCGTTCCCAGGCCAGCCGCGAGACATAGTCCCGCCAGCGTGTCCTAGGTCTTCCCCTGGGTCTCCTCCCGGTCGGACGGGCCCGGAACACCTTCCGGGGAAGGCGTCCAGTAGGCATCCATAATAGATGCCCAAGCCACCTCAGCTGACCCCTCTCGATGTGGAGGAGCAGCGGCTCTACTCCGAGCTCCTCCCGGGTGACCGAGCTTCTCACCCTATCTCTAAGGGATCGCCCAGCCACCCTGCGGAGGAAGCTCATTTCAGCCGCCTGTATCCGGGATCTTGTACTTTCGGTCATGACCCAAAGCTCATGACCATAGGTGATAGTAGGAACGTATAGATTGACCGGTAAATTGAGAGCTTCGCCTTGCGGCTCAGATCTTTATTCACCACGACGGACCGGTACATCGACCGCATTACTGCAGAAACTGCACCGATCCGTCTGTCAATCTCCCGTTCCATCCTTCCCTCACTCGTGAACAAGACCCCGAGATACTTAAACTCCTCCACTTGAGGAAGGAACTCTCCACCAACCTGAAGTGGGAAAGCCACCCTTTTCCGACTGAGGACCATGGCCTCGGATTTGGAGGTACTGATTTTCATTCCAGCCGCTTCACACTCTGCTGTAAACCGTCCAAGTGCATGCTGAAGGTCCTGGTTTGAAGGGGCCAACAGAACTTGCCAAAAGTTTGAAGGGGCCAACAGAACTTGCCCTTTGTCGCCGGTTCTGTTCGTAATTTTTATGGACAGAATTTCTAGGCGCAGCCAGGGGCCGGAGGGTGTCAGGTTTGGGGACCACACGATCTCGTCTCTGCTATTTGCGGATGATGTTGTCGTGTTGGCCCCTTCAAACCAGGACCTTCAGCATGCACTTGGACGGTTTACAGCAGAGTGTGAAGCGGCTGGAATGAAAATCAGAAAATATACAGTTTGAATAACTACAGAATACAATATTGAGAAAATATTATACAGTGAAAATATTATACATGGATAAACATTTAATACCTACAACAAATCAAATAACGGACACATTTTAGGAAGGTATTAATTTGACCAGTCATTTATGATTTCATCACCCGGGTGTGAGAGCATGAGGCAGGTGAGACCCGAACAGCACATGTAACTGTTTAAACTAAACTCATTCAAACATTTAAGCGCTTAAATGGACAAATTCACACACAAAGTAGGTCAACATGCCCCTCTTGTTGAGTATCTAAACAAACATAGTAGGTTATGTCTTAAGTGAGCAGACACATGTGTACATTATCAGTGTACTGGATCTGTTGCATTCCTCTTAAAGCGACAGCAGCATATTCCTACTTTCTGTTAAAAGTCAAGGAAATCACTCACTGCTTGTGACTCAATAGCTTCTGTAACTTCAATTATGATTCATTTTTATTTCATTTGTACATATGCAATGTTTTGTGTCATGAACGGTACGGGAACATGAACAAGAGGACCCAGGTGCAGACAGCGGGTCAGGGGTTAACACAAGATTTATTTGAAATAAACAGGAACAACACTTACTACACCACTAACATGACTGCAACTAAATAAACTACATTTACGTGGCAGGATTAAGGGTACACCACACACAATGATCCGTCACAAGACAGAAGACACCAGGGCATAAAATAAGGGAACAAATCAAGAGGGACAACTGCGGGGCTTGAAATAACTAATGAGGAGACGAGAGGGCGTGAACCGAGGCAGGAGAGAGTGTAAGGAAGGCCACACGGGCCATAAATAATTATCTCCACACAAAAAATCTTCTGTCGTGATCCTGCCACTAACCAAGAACATGGACTGGATTGCAAGCAGGACACGGACTGGATTACAGGCAGGACATGGACAGGATGCCAGTGCTGCTGGACCGGGCTGGATGCTACGAACACGGGCAAAGCAAGACAGGATAGCCGGCAGCCACGGACAGGAAAGCCGGCAGACACGGAAAGGATAGCCGGCAGACACGGAAAGGATAGCCGGCAGACACGGAAAGGATAGCCGGCAGACACGGAAAGGATAGCCGGCAGACACGGAAAGGATAGCCGGCAGACACGGAAAGGATAGCCGGCAGACATGGAAAGGAAAGCCGGCAGACACGGACAGGATAGCCGGCAGACACGGATAGCTGGAAGACACGGACAGGATAGCCGGCAGACACGGACAGGATAGCCGGCAGACACGGACAGGAAAGCCGGCAGACACGGAAAGGATAGCCGGCAGACACGGAGAGGATAGCCGGCAGACACGGAAAGGATAGCCGGCAGACACGGAAAGGATAGCCGGCAGACACGGAAAGGATAGCCGGCAGACACGGAAAGGATAGCCGGCAGACACGGAAAGGATAGCCGGCAGACATGGAAAGGAAAGCCGGCAGACACGGACAGGATAGCCGGCAGACACGGATAGCTGGAAGACACGGACAGGATAGCCGGCAGACACGGACAGGATAGCTGGCAGACACTGAAAGGATAGCCGGCAGACACGGAAAGGATAGCCAGTAGACATGGAAAGGATAGCCGGCAGACACGGAAAGGATAGCCAGTAGACATGGAAAGGATAGCCGGCAGACAGGGACAGGATAGCCGGCAGACACGGACAGGAAAGCCGGCAGACACGGACAGGATAGCTGGCAGACACTGAAAGGATAGCCGGCAGACACGGAAAGGATAGCCAGTAGACATGGAAAGGATAGCCGGCAGACACGGAAAGGATAGCCAGTAGACATGGAAAGGATAGCCGGCAGACACGGACAGGATAGCCGGCAGACACTGAAAGGATAGCCGGCAGACACTGAAAGGATAGCCGGCAGACACGGAAAGGATAGCCAGTAGACATGGAAAGGATAGCCGGCAGACACGGACAGGTAAGCCGGCGAGGATGCCGGCTGGAGTGCCAGTGGGGATCTGTGGCGAAAGCAGGATTCCGGCGGCTTCAACCCTGGAAGGGAGCCCGCCAGCCTCGACCGTGGCTGCAACGATCCCTCTGTCTTTTTGCTCCTAATATGGCCGGATCATTCTGTCATGAACTAGAGGACCCAGGTGCAGACAGTGAGTAAGGGGTTAACACAAGATTTATTTAAAAAAAAAATACAAAACAAAAACCTGCGAGAGGATAAAATAACAGGGCAAGGCTAAGAACATGAAGGGTTACAGGAACAAGACTTAATACACTAGACTAACAGGACTAAATACAACACTAACATGACTGCAACTAACTAAACTAGACTTACGTGACAAGACAGGTGGCAAGGGTAACACCACACACAATGATCCGGCACAAGACAGAATCCAAATCAAGAGGGACAGTTGCCGGGCATGAAATAACTAACTAGGAGATGAGAGGGCGGGAACAGAGACCGAAGAGAGTGTATGGAAGGCCACAAGGGCCATAAAAGCCTCTCTCCACACAAAACATGAGGTTCTGTCATGATCCTGCCACTAACCAAGAGAAACATGACATGATGCGGCAGAATCATAACAGTTATGTCTAATTTGATTATTTTAATCCATCTCTATATCTTAAAAGGTATATATACAGTATCTTATTTTATGTTCTGCTTTGCTCTGTTCTTTTATTGGTGCTGAAGCTTGATTATTTGTTCTTTTTTTATTTGGGCTTCTTTTTCTGTCAAGTCATGTTAAGAAATCACTAGTAGCTTCTTCTGAATCTGACAAAGCAACTTGATTCCTTTACATCTATGGTCACTGGTTTGTTCAATCTATTAACACTGTCTGCTCACAGCTAGGCATTTTGGACTACATGCAGCAGCTCAGACGGATTGGCATATAGCATACAGAGCCGTCTACTCTCAAATCACTTTCGCGGTACTGTGATGTCAGGCGCCCATTGGTCTGCGTGGCACCGCAGGAGGTCTCAACGGAGACGGTCGTATTTTTTTTACTCCCTGTCCTCTCCCTTTTTTCCCTGCTTGCTCTCCTGTCTCGTCTCGTCTCATCTATTGAGAGACTCTCTCTGTACTGCTCTGCAACTGAAAATTATGGATCTGATCAACTGGTCTCTCAACGCAATTGACACCATCTTCTCGATGAGAAGCTTGGGCTCGGGGAACCTGACTGCCTTGACGGAACGTTCGCAGCTGGCTACACGATGGACGTGTGGTAGAGATGGCGGATTGTGTGTCTGGCAGCTCTTTCCGTGGAGGACATTGAAGATATCTACCTATTCGGAACCATGATAAAAGGTCTTCTGCTGATTGGATTAGGCTTTTAACATCACACACACCTTTGAACAAAATACAACCAATTATATAATTATATGTGAGCAAAATGCAAAACAAATCCCTGAAACCAAGTGTAAACAGTGTTTACATCTTGCAAAGTGGTCTCTAGCTTCTAATAAAGGTATGAATTTGATTACATTTTAACAATTCTGATTATCAGGTTGCTTCAATGGGCTTTTAATAAAATATGAATACATTTTTCATTAAATAAGCAAGAGCAATGCAATTTTTGTTCATAAAGTTGAGTGTTCTCTGTTACTTCTTTACTATTAGTATCTTTAGAAGCCTTCTCAAGTCAAAATATGCAAACCAGCCTTAATGACTACATTCCCCCAACAAATTTAGACATTTCTATTTTTATGGGTTTTTAACATATGTTGGGTTTAGATGGGGTGTACTCATGCTGTACCTTATACTCAGATATTGCGGTCATTAGGTTATTGATGGCTTACAAAAAAACTATGTGACTTGTTGATATCTAATGTGGCTTCCTTAATGTCTTTAATGTCTGGTGTAAATGTTTTGTTTCACAAATACACTCCAGTGACAAAATAAAAGAAAGTCTTTCTGACACACTTAGACATCAACACTCATCATACAAATCTCAACAATGTTGATTGTCAACAAAGTAATTGAGATGAACAGATCAACCACAATGCATACTGGCAGTAAAGAGTGAGTTTTGTCTTATAATGTTACCCAGCATGCATTGCGGTTTTCTTTTTGGATTGTCACCACGATTAAGTTTTATACACATAATCTTGATGTTGCATTTTGTGACCTCAGAGACTGGCCTTTATAACACCACTGTAATCTCAAACTGAAGTATCACACAATATTCACACAATAACACCACAACACAGTCAAGAGCAATTATTAAGGTAGCTTTACAATGATTACATCAGCATTTAGAAATAAAGATCAACATTTATTGTGCTCCCGTTTCATGGGGTGTAGGTCCGTTATCCTATCGCGAAAGTGATCTGCTTTGCGCTCCAGCATCAGCAGTGCACTCGGTTCTTTGTGCCATTAAAATGCCATCTTAGATGACTAGTTTATTTTTGAGTTTGCTTATGGGACAACATTATTTACAACATTACTTAGATTTGAATTACTTGATGTGTATTATCATTATTATATTTCCATCGTTTTAAATGACATTTCATGCATCATTGGTGCAAACCATGAGCTGCTTATTGATGTCTTTGTACAATAAGACTCACTGTAAGTTTTCCTTCAGCGCAGTGCATATGTCTGAGAAGATTAAAGCTCAACAGCAAATGAATTCAGTGGTTAGCGGGCAGTTCTGTCTGAGACGCACTAAAATCATGATGCCCATCTCTAAACAGGACACAATTGCATCTAGCTGGAGGTTTATCTCAAAGCTACAACAGATGTCCTGAGTTACTCAAGATGAATCTGCAAATGAGCTCTCTGCAGACGAGAGCTTTCGCAACACCTCCGTGTTATAAACGTGTTTGTTTGACCTAAGGATCGAGACACATCAACATATTTTCAAAAACGGTCTTACAGGATCAGGTCGATTTTATATATAAATAAGAGCACAGAACATGCGACAGCAGCGGGATGTACATTTTAAAGGGTTTGCAGTCTGTTCGCGTGATTTTGTTTATTTTTTGTTGCAGGATAATGCTTTTCAAATGTCATTATAGTTGCACTTATTATTTAATCGAACATATGTGCTCACTGTTTGCTAGATTCCAGTATACATCTAAACATGCTTAAAAAAGTGTCTTCATTCACACCATGGAGATCTACCCTGGGGTCTCTTTGAGTCAGAGTGAGATGTCAGGGTCTATATTTTTGCCTCTAGATAATTACCCATCATGCATGAGAGCCTGTACTCTGCTTTGGGAAATGCATATGTGTAACCAAAAATAGATTTACCCTACAAATACTCACAGATTCTCTTTGCAGGTTGGTGTATTAAGTTAAACTCCCAGCAAATAAATATGTTACAAATAAATAAAAATGTACTGTACTCTCTGCTCGCTTTTATTACATTAACGTTAATGAGTCTGTTACATTAATGTATTTTTAACCTCATACACTTGACATCAAGCAGACCTCTCCAATCAAATCACTCATCTTGATGATTTATTAACAAGGTTCGGGAGGAGCTTGTGCGGATAATTAACTTGGCTGGCTTTCAATAAACAATCACAGTATTCACCCTATTAGCCCTATAAATAGTCAAGCCGCCTCACCTCGATCCTCTCGAATGTCTCGCAGCATGTCGGAAATAGAGATCCACGCCAACGATGACTCCCTCGATGCCCATGATCCTCCTGGGTCCTGAATCATCCTCAAACTCAAGCCAGGCCACCTCAGCCGAGTCCCCTGGCAGCACCACGGGTCGTGAGACAGGTTAGACCGTCATGAGACAGGTTAGTTTTACCCTACTGATGCCGTGTTTTTGCGACAGTAATCCTGCTCAGTACAAGAGGAACCGGAGGTTCAGACATTTGGTTTCTGTGCTTGGCTGAGGAGCCACTGGCGTGAGGCTAACATTTAGAAGCGTACCGTCTACGCCTCTAAATCGGAATCCCTCCTGAAGGAAGCGATACTGCAGCGCCGCAGGAAACAGGGGAGAGGCCTGACAATTGGCCTTTCTCTTCCGACACAACAGTTCTTTTGTGCTTGCATCATGTGTTCTGCCGCAGCAGACATCACCCAACTCAAAGCCAGTATCGCCGCAGTGACCACCCCCGCAAGGGCCCGTGCCGCAGCAGACACCACTCACTCTCCCACCGCCACAGCAGTGCCCGCTCCCGCAGGAGCCACTCTATCCTTACCTCACAGCCAAAGCAGTGCCACTCCCGCAGGAGCCTTTCTATAATTTCCCCAGTGCCGCTCCCGCATGTGCCTTCCTATCCCTTCCACACTGCCGCAGTAATGCCAGCTCCACAGGCGCCCTATTGTTCTTTTCTCACTGTCCATAAAAATGTTCACTCCCGGAAGAACCCGCAACAGTACCCCCACTCCAAGCCGGGCCAGCACCTGACAACTCAACCCAGACTCTTTGATCAAATGTAGACAGATAGTACACAAATGACATTGTCAAATCACACAAACTTGTGGCCCTAACATACACTAGTTTTTTTACAACCACCTGACACGGTTTTCATTTTGGACCATGTGCCTGGTGTGCCGACCATTTTTCCCATCGTTAAACTAGCAAAAGTGGATTTGAACACTAAGTGAAATACCATGCGCTTGGATCGTTAAAATTGGGCCTCGGAGTTCAGATTGAATCCATTTTGAGTTTAATATTGTGCTTTTAAATGATATTTGTTTATATTTCTATTTACCTTCGGGCTTCTAAAAAGTGAATCTTTTTGGAACGGCACTTTTGCAGCCTTCTGGTTTTATCTTCCTGAGTCCAGATGAAACTCCCTCTTGTGACAGTCACCAAAGGATGTTTGTTTCATTCAGTATCCGGACATAACCGTTATAAACATCTCATCATTAAAGATACAAAGTTATCACCTCGGCTGTTTCTGATCTTAAAGCTAGAAAACAAACACGTTCTGAGCAGGCTTCTGCATAAATACTAATTGAGGGCACTGAGAATTGTGTTAAAGTCTAAAGTTTAAAAGCTGACACACCAGTTCCTTCACATCATTCCTGTCTGACCAGCAGAGAGACGCCCGCTCTGGTTTCTCAGCCATTAATGGTTGTCAGAGCTCATGCCAAATGTATGTGTATGAGGAAAGCTCAGATAACAACCCAGAGAGTGAATCTAAAAGTCAAGACTCAGCACTACCCTGCCATTCCCATGTGTAACAGTCCGCAGTCATCTTTAGCATATACAGTATTAGACATCATTCTGTGCTTGGTATTGCTCAAGATATATATACTCAAGATATACACTCAAATACACTTTAACAAGGGTTATACTGTAGATGAGTATTTATGGGGTGGACTGGGACTAATACTGCACCATCGCACATCTCAACAGTGCAGAAGTCTGCAAGTCAATATTATTGAAGATTTTAAAGGAGGGCTTCAACACTGTTTCACGCATTCTGACTTCTCACTGTTAAATGTGCCGGATTCTTATGCTAAACAGGGGCATTTGCAGAATGAACTTACATTTGGAATGCTGATTTAAACAAGCACAACTTTTATCATAAATGTGAGGTAAATAACCAATATTAAGCATGTATGTTTCCTATGTTGCTCCGCTGTGACCATACGAGGGCTGAAACCAAAATATGTAAGATTTTTTAACTAACATAGTGTTATATATTCTCTCCATTTGTGTACTTACCAGTGTAATAAGTGATCCGGCAAGTTAATAGGATGGGGAAAAATAACAGAATGTGCAATCTCTGTGGGGTTTTCTATCTAACTATTTACATGTTTTGAAAATGTGCATAAAAAGCCGAAATGGAAGGGGACATGCGAAGATAATCTCTGAATTATCAAATCAATTTAACAGGATTTTATCTTGAGTTGGCATGGCTTAAGGTGATGGAAACAGTTTTTTGTCATAATGATGATGTTCCATTACATAGAAATATTCTATACACTCTTCTCTGCTTCTTAAATACCACAACAATAGTCTTTATATAAAGTATTTGTCGAGTAAAGAAAACACTGTACATTTTCAAAGGAACAGCTCTTTATATAACCTTGCATCACATGCAAGCAGAACTCACAATTGCAGCAGAGAGACGCTCTAAATTTGTTCACAACAGAGACTGGGTGGATTTATGATGTTTGACTGACAGCTTGATGAGTTTAGTCAAAAGCACTTTATACACTTTTCATTGGGTAAACGTTAGCAAAACACAGACAGACGTAAAGTGTGAAAAATTTAAGTATATAATTTAAGAAATAATGATAAAATATGGAGTAGGTTTTTTTCCAACACAGACCATTTGCTTTTTAAAACTTATATTGTAATAATAATATAATTAAAATTGGGATGGTAACGGTGCTTTTACAAAGGGGAAGCTTTTTGTCATTTTCTTCAACAAGGGGGACGCCATCCTCTCGCATTCTCCCGCCTTCAATTCGAGCCCTGCTTACAGCATCATGTTACTGTAAAACAGAGAACGATGTGTAAATTGTGTTATTGTTAAAGTTTATGATTGCTTTAAAGCCTCTAGAGGTGAAATCTACACACTGTCTATTAATGGAGCGTAGCTGAAGCCAGCATTAAGACTCATTGAATATATGCTCTTATAAGAATATTCAGATGCGATTGTGTCAAATTGGCATTCTGTGCAGAGTCGGCACGTTTCATGTGTTTTCTTTTCTACGTTGTTACTTCTCACATAATGTGCTTTAAAACAGCTGAATAAAGCCAAATAAAGCTGCTATCATTACCAAATTCAGTTTCTGTAGCCAGACGATAAAACAAGTATGAAATATGGACTGGACCAATTCAAACTATGTGCACCGGTGTCTCCTGCTAAGGTTTCTCACTAGATCTGTCACTAAACTGACTAAACTGCCCTTAAGTGTTCTTTTTAATAAGTAACCCTTTCGCTCTATCTTTTCTCCCTCGGACACTTTATATGTCATAAAATCCCCTCTATTAGACATTGTGAAGTATATGTTTTGTACGAGCGATGTCTTTCTGTTAACCTTCTTTGTAAAGGGTTAGTTTACCCCAAAATTCAAAATGCTGTCATCATTTACTCACCCTCGTGACTTTCATGGAATTCAAAAGATGTTATTAATTGACATGTGTCGAGCATTTAGTCTTATATAGATCGCTGTTGGTTTTATTAAAACGTTTTGTTTGTATTCAGCCCTTTTTGCCTGCCTCGTCTTAACACAACCTCAGTCTTCGTTAAGTTTCATTGTATGAAAAAAGTGCGGTTTCAACGATTTTCTGAATTTCTGTTTAACAGATGAAGGAAACAAATCTTTTCATTCCAATGGCTCTGGTTGGACAGAATTGACTGTTTGCACTGGAGACGGCACACTGCTAACTAAGAGAAAACAATGTGCCCTTTTCTATCCCAAAAATTTCAGCTCCAGTCGTCTATTTAAGTTGAAATGGATGGCACATTGATTTCTCGTTGATGCCAAGTTCACACAACAAAGCCGGCTGCCAGCTTGTTTTGTTGATAATAGCGTGGCCAACAGGCAATCTTCACTGTCGGTTTTATTGTGTGGCAGCGGTGGAGAGCCTGTATCCACCAGCTCTGTGGAAAATCATGACTTTAAGCCTCTAGACTGCACAGTTCAGCTTTACTTTAGAGCAGGGCTAGTCAACTGGCGGCCAATCATCTTTACCTGGCCCGCTTTAACAGTTCAAATAAAGTGGAGAGACTTTAAGAGCGGTGTGCTTTAAGAAATGCAAATGTTCATTTCAACACAAGAAGCAGTATCTCACATATGGGTATGTACCGTAGACGACAAAAAAAGATGGACAACACATAAACCATTCATGCTAACTGAAGAAAAATGAAGCCAAAATGTTGCCGCTTCCGAAGACTCAATCACAAACGAACAAATCATGTTGCCACACCCTACGGAGGCCCACTAGTGCACAGCAAAACATAATTTAAAAAGCAAATATAAGGTCATAACACAACGCAATCAAGCCACCGTTGCCACAACGCAATCAAGCCACCGTTGCCACAACGCAATCAAGCCACCGTTGCCACAACGCAATCAAGCCACCGTTGCCACAACGCAATCAAGCCACCGTTGCCACAACGCAATCAAGCCACCGTTGCCACAACGCAATCAAGCCACCGTTGCCACAACGCAATCAAGCCACCGTTGCCAAAACGCAATCAAGCCACCGTTGCCACAACGGAATCAAGCCACCGTTGCCACAACGGAATCAAGCCACCGTTGCCACAACGGAATCAAGCCACCGTTGCCACAACGGAATCAAGCCACCGTTGCCACAACGGAATCAAGCCACCGTTGCCACAACGGAATCAAGCCACCGTTGCCACAACATTCCGTTGTGTTTTGTCTTCATTCCGTTGTGTAGTATGTCATGATTCTGCCTTCTCTTGTCTTGATTTTCTGGTCTGTTTTATGTGGAGAGAAACCTATTATAGTCAATCAGGACATAATATGCGTTCTCTCCAGTCTCGTCATTTGGCCCCGCCCCTCTCGTTCCTAGTATAGCTTTCCTCCTGTGTCTCATTACCCACACCTGCCCATTGTTATCTCTTTTGTTAGTCTCCCTATTAAATGCCCTCTTGTCTATTGACTTGTGCTCGTTCGTTGTTCTTGTTACCTTGTCCTAGAAGCCTTGTCGATTGTCCTTGAAGCCTAGTCCTGAGAAATACTTTTAAGTATATTCTAGTCTTTGTGAGTGTTCGGTTTAGTCTTAGTGTTCTATAGTTGAGTGTTTAGTTTTCAGTTTATCGTGTTTGTTATTGTGTACTCTGTTTTGTTACCCCCTCGTGGTTTTTTGTTTTCTGTTTATATATATATATTAAAGTCCTTGTGTTAACCCCTTTATCCCCGCTGCCTGCAATTGGGTTCTTCATCCACGTTCACGACAGTTGTGGCTTTATTCCGGAAACTAAATGGATAGAAACCATCTTTGGCGAAAATGTATTGGAATTGTCATCATAATGTTTAGTTTGGTGTAGGGCTGGGTATCGATTCTGATGTTCCGATTCCGATTAACAAGAACTTGATTCGATTCAATGAATATAGTTTTATCACAGATCCTATAGATATTTAAAAAAAAGATCCGTAAATATCACATTACAATGGTGAATAATTTTTTTTTAAATATACAGGTTTGTAGCTCTTCATTTCATTGAACACACTTGGTTATATTGAAACAGAACATGTTATTTTTCATTTAAGATACAGTATAACAAACAAAATTTCACAGAATAAGCTCTAAACTGAAAGTCTGCGATCATATGAACCGTCGCCTTTTATGTGGAGATGATGTTAAATTCAACAACACATGTGCATCCGCCATGTTAATGAAGCAATGAATGAACGATAGGCTCCCTGTTGTAACATCCACCCGTTGTAAAAAGAAAAGTGACATCTAGTGGATGGTAGTAGCATTAATATTCACGTTAATGAATGTTCAATGCGTGCGGAAATATAAATGAAAATAAATCGTTTCACAGCTTTTGAGATTCGATATTGGATCAATTGGATTGGATCGAATTGCTTTGGCTTCACTTTTGAGGGTGTGCGTGGAAGTCTTGCTATGTATAGTATGAATGAGCCTAATAGTTTAATCGCTACCACTGCGCAGATCATTAATCTAATCGATCTCATTCTTTATTTCCTATGAATACGTAAATGACAACAGATGAAAACAAACACTACCCTTCATGTTAGCACGCGGTGGGTAGCTGTAAACATAGTTCTGTGCAGTCGCTAGAGCGTTTATGTGGTTGTTAACTCAAAAGAGCCCATCCATTGACATTGGCATCTTACAATGCATGTGTACTCTCTGATATTCTGATATATCGAGATATGGAGAGCTTAAGTCTTAATAAGGTTTTTACCCCCTTTGTCATCAAGGGATTAATTGTAGCTCGACTCTTTTAGAAAAATATTAGCACCCCTTAGTTCAACAAGCCGTGTGATTTGAGGTGTTACTGTACCGTGTGTCAGAACGAGTGACATTGCCAAAGTTTTATGCTTACGGGCTTGTTCATAAAACGTAACATCTAAACAATATAACACAGGTTTCGGCACAACGCTGGCACTGACACATCTGAGGTGTGTTTAAGTGATCTTTTTGAATTATTTGAATTTGAACTGAATTATATCATATTTTTGTTTTCATGCTTTCCTGTGGCTCAGTTGTTATAGCATGGTGCTAGCAACGCCAAGATCATGGGTTCGATCCCAGGGGATTGCATAGAAACAAATGTATAATACATTGCAATGTAAGTCGCTTTGGATAAAAGCGTCTGCCAAATGCATTCATGTAAATGTATTTCTTATAATGAGTTTAAGAAAAGCGATTTCCATAAATTCTCTAATAACACTTACACGTTTTATTAAAATGTTACATCAAGCTTTAGATCACCTCTTTATTGGATGCATTTCAGATGGAAATGAGGAATTGTATCTAAGAAAGTGATGTTCATGTAAATGCTCACGGGTGTCCGGCATCGTGCTTTGATATTTAGCGCTGTGGTGTAAACGAGGGCAGTAATTCATCGTTATTCTGCTCCATTTATCTATCGATTCAGAGCCAGTGATTTTAAGTCCATTATTTTGACATGCTGCCTGACTGCTAAAGGAGGCCGCGAATCATTGCCGAAGAGAGAGAGAGAGAGAGAGAGAGAGAGAGAGGAATAAACTAATGAGTTTAAGATTGTTCTACTGATGTAGATAGTTTTAGAAAACAAAACATAACATCATGTTATATATTCCTGCAACATCTAAAAAGAAAAGTGAAAAGCGACAACAAGTCAATGGTAATGAGGCTGTGTCATAGTTTTGAACACAATCCCTGCTGTTTAGTGAACACAAAATCACCATTTGTGCATCATCCATTATAATGACACACCCGTATTGTATCGCAAGAGATACATGCAACGCCACATTTCTGTCTTCTTTTCAGACATTTTGCTCCATGTTTCCAGCTGTGTGCTGATCCAACCACCGGTGCTTTATTGTTCACACCATGTCATCCCCAACACATAAGAAATACTGATCAAATTTAGGGCTGTCAACTTTAACACGTTAACGCATGCCATTATTTTTTTCACATTCATTTGGAGATTAAATGTGAAATTGTAAGAACGTAAAAGCATATTTAAAAACATTAACGTTAAGTGCGATTAATCGTGATTAATCACATAAAAAGGTGTGATTAATCAGATTTATTTTTTATTGACTGACAGCACTAATAAAATTACAAACCTTGTTTTGTTAACTAAAACACTATATTCAATTCAATAAAACACATGTATTACCCTATAGTAGGCCTACTTGCTTGAAGAAACTAGTTGACTTGTGAGACCTTATAACAAGTCTCACTGATGAAAGCCAGCGCAGTTGAATATCATGTGAAAATGTGTTATTCAGTGTCATGTTAGGTGTCGTTTGTAAGGAAAAGGGCAACATTAATAATCTCATTATCTCACCTCTCACCAGCTCACATTAAGCTCCACATTTCCATCCGACAGACTGTCGCTGACCCAGAAACCCTCTAATATCACCACACCAATGACCAGGATCTCTCATAAATCTACTCTAATACAACAAAATCCGTAGAGACCTAAATAGTGTTCTGAGCCGATTTTAGCTCTGTTCCAAAATCTAGTCAGTTGTTTTATTTTTATGTTTCCAATAATGAGCGTAAGTGATAAGTTCAATATAAAGCCGTATTTTAAATAGGTATTTAAGTATGATTTCAACATTTTAATATACTACCACTCAGACGGGTACAAGTAGGTCAGAGGTGTAGCACATGCCCTAGACACAAGAGCTTCTGCCACACAGGGGATCAACCCCTTTCTAACCCACGACTTTCACTTCACTGGCCTGCAAATAACAAAAAGATTTAAGAAAAATGCTTTAAAAATACGCAGGTTGGATGATTCTTTGAATGAAAGAGAGAGAGAAAAAGGATCAGCCCATTTGTTCTAACGTTCAAACATACACATCCACATCAAATGGTTTTTAGGTTTATGAGAAACAAAGACTCAATGACTCTAAACTTAAAAAATAAGATGTATCTAATAGTTTACTTGTTTTATAAGTGTGGTTAATTCTTGTGTTTAAAAAGAAAAATAACACATTTCAATGGGTTTATATAGGCATATGGTGGTTTTAAGCTTGTGCGACATATCAATCTGATATTCCAACGTGATCTCATGAGAATTTGTGTGCATTTTATGTCTAATGTGGTTCTACAAAATGAACATTTACTTACGTTTGCACAAAACTTAAAACGCACAATACTGACGTATTGATGACACACAAAACATTAATTATTTGAACAACTTATAAATGAAGCCCGACTATCGTAATCGCATTAGTATGTTATTATTTTATTTCTTTGTCATATCAATGGCATTATGTTTTCATTTGCATTTATTCAAGTTTACTTGTTTCTTCTAAAAGATTTGGTTTAAATTAAACAAGACTTCAAACTCTGAAACTGAATAGCTTTTCTGTCATGGTTCTCGTGGTGAGACACAGAGTGAGGACCCAGGTGCAGACAGCGGGTAAGGGGTTAACAAATAATTTAATAAATAATAAAACAAAGACCCACGAGGGGGTAACAGAACAAAACATGGATACATAACATGACAGGACTAAGACTAACTACACTGAAACAAAACTTAAATTAACTCTTTGACATAAACTACACATGACTAAACTAACATAACACGGGAACTCACCACACAAACCACAATGAACCAGCACAAGACAGAAGACACAAGGGCATTAAATAAGGGCGCAAATCAAGAGGGGAACAGGTGAAGGGCATTAATCAATAACGAGGTAACAAGAGGATGGGAACAATGACGAGACCGGAGAGAGTATGGAAGGCCATAAGAACAATAATTGTCTCTCTCCACATTTAACATGAGGTTCTGTCATGATCCTGCCACTAAACCAAGAGAAACATGACATGATGCAGCAGAATCATGACATTTTCTGCAGTCGTTTAACTATTACGTATAATATTATATTTGCTTTGTTGGCCGTGGAATGTGCTGTGACTGACAGTAGAACCATAAAATTAACCGAAAACTCAAAATAATTACAAAAGGAATCAATTCAATTCATCATATGTAATGTTCAGAATCCATTCGAGTGTGAGGAACAGAACTAATCTCCATCCTGAGCAACAATACCGCGCTGGCGCTCTAGTTAAAAATTCTAAATTTGCCGCCGGTGCCGTCAAGAAGCTTTACGCAGGTTTTTACGGCAGGTAAACTGAACGCTTATTGGCTCTCTCCTGATTGGTGAGGTGTGTTTGAATAAGAATTGTGCGCTTTATTAATCTGGATGAAATTAAAATAAATCATTTATAATCATAAAAGGTTCGTAAATATTTAATGTTTATGTTTTATACATTGTAATATGTCCAAATTTAAAATATGTAAATGTATTTAACAATATGTACAAAGATGTCTGGTTTTTTTGTAAACTTTACATACAAATACCTACATATAAACAATCAGACCAGGCTGGATATTCTTCTCATAGATGTGTATAGCCTCTAAGACTGATAAACAGAGAAAAACTGGACATACCCAAACCTTAATCTAATGTATTTATCAAACTAAAAGACTCGATATAAAGTAGATTTTGCACTGTATACACTGTATATCTGTTTTGTAGACTGTAAGAGTTGCGCCAAGATTATTAGATTAAGAAAGAGACGTGTTATTAAACTGAATTTATGTAAGACAATGAGAAATGACTGCTTCTCCAAGACTGAGGTTTTTCTAACTAATTGTGTTGTTTCCTCACTTACACTCTCTGATCTTGACCAAACCAAATCAGCTTGAGGGCCGTGAGCTCTTCATCTCAAGAGTTATGTGTCACGCTGGAAGAGACTGTTAACAATGCAAAGGTCACGCGTCAGACGCTTCCCAATGTATGACACAACTAAACCAAAGCTGAACAAAACAAAGAAAGGGGACATCTTGGATAGTGTCAATGATTAAATAACATCGCACGATGAAGTGAAGTCTCTATGCACTATTCAAGGAATCCACATCTATCAGAGAGACAGTAGATATATTAAAAGATGAAATCAAAACCGGAGGAGAAACATTTCCAATACGTGACAAATCATCTTTGATCCCAAAACATTGTGTTTAATACATGTTATTTACCAAACATATTTATGTAGGTCAACCTGAAAATCTCTCTGTCTGCTGAAGGAATGGACACGGCTCATTATGTTTTCTATTACAGAGGGATATTTTTCACTATCAGAACATTACCTCGCCGTGATTTATCGTGCTAAACCTCTGCTCCCAGGACAACGGACACACAGCATCCTAACATGCCAGCAGAGGACGCAGGGCTGACCACATCCGCTGTGAAGTACGGACGCAAACCGTGCACGTGAAACTTAAATGGACTTTCCCCTTCGAGCATCTGTGAATGTAAGTTGACTTTTATGAAGGACAATGGGTCAGGGCATTTGAGGAGGGAACACAGTACTGTCAGACTGATGCACAGGCAGGCCTTTTTCTTTTTTACCTCTTTAACAAGTGAGTGACTGTAGGAGCGAGAGAGGTCAGCGTGCACCGTCACATCCACATGGCTTTGTGCGACGGAGAAAATCACCTTTCCCAAACAACTAACCAGCTCTGTGGTTACTCGTCACAGAGACCGAACACTTCCAAAATGTGCTAGCTAATGAATCATGTCCCAGATTGCTTATTGATTTCTTCCATTCACAGGGATTTATTTCATTGAGGCAGTGGTGGGGTGCCGGCCGAGATACAGGTAACTGTAAAGAGCTCAAGCTGCAGGTGCATTTCACTGCTGTCCAGAATAGATTTCAGCGTTTAGATGGTGAAAGCTGTGCTGATGTTGGAGATAAAGGTGTATGTTTGGTGGCCGTGAGCCAGCGACTAAAGGCGTACACCAGTCTGCCCTTAAGCGGTGCACTTCATCCTTACACACTGCAGGCTCTATAATGGCCTCTTATAAAACAATTTCTATGAAAGTCTACACACTCAATGATTCGTTTTATTGACCAGTATTGTGCAGTTCTAGTGCTTAATCATATCTGAACTCCTTACTTGAAAAGGGTTTTCATTTTAAGGAGTATTATTGTTTTGATGAAATGATTAAAAATGAATTCTTAATGAAATGGTGATTTTAGGCAATGATTTCTTAAAAGGAAACCATTTTTGATTGATTATATTATTAATTCTCTAGAGACATACATTCCTATGTGATAATAAAAACAAACAATAATCATATATGACACAGCAAAAATAGAAAATTATGACAATTAAAAGTGTTGTTTATATAGTGTAGTGCTCTTTGACTTAGAGTCCATTTTTTATATTTTTAAGCTTAGTTATACTAAGTTAAATGAATTTATGAAAATATTGTTTGCATTGCAGCATAAAATAAGTTGAAAGAATTGTCTTAAAAAACATGTATCGATCCAAAAAATTCAATCAAACACATTTTTCCAATATGTATATTAAAGGAAATTAGCTATGTACAGCTGTTCAGTAACAAAAAATATTGTTTCTTCAATTCATAGCCAATTGATATTTAGAAATTGGATAAATTGATAATCCTTTGAGATTCTCTTTGTATCATATTATTATGGCTTATCATTACAGTGATTTCTACAAACATCTAACCCCTGAGTAATAACGTCTATATCTGCTATGAATATAATTTAAAGAATGGCAAAACACAAGAATCAAATAAATACAAAATTCTGTCAAATATCACAGAATTTACTGAAGCAACTGCTGAAATTCCCAAACT
Organism: Barbatula barbatula; assembly: GCF_947034865.1. Classification (NCBI taxonomy): domain Eukaryota; kingdom Metazoa; phylum Chordata; class Actinopteri; order Cypriniformes; family Nemacheilidae; genus Barbatula; species Barbatula barbatula. The sequence goes on along the minus strand of NC_136781.1, from coordinate 20,959,284 downwards.
CTGCGAGATTTAATATATAAATCACATACAAAACATCTATTTCAGTTTCCATTGCACAACATCCATTTTAAAGAAAATTTTAATAAAGAAATGGGACGGTAGTAAATCCCAAAATATTGGAAATACTCACACTTTTGCTGTTGAAAATGCAGCATTGCGAACAGAAATCTCGCTTTATTCTCTCACTGCCAATACAGTACGTAACTATATTTAGAGGAGACAACCTACATCTTGGATTAGATCCTGTTGTTCATTTTAAAGTGACGGGAGGATATGAAACATGCTATGTGGAGTACTGGGGGTTCACAGATCCCACCAGAAAACGAGAACACTTTATCCAAAAAGTGAATTTAGGATTTAATGAGCATGTGTGTTCTCTGAACCAAAAGCCTTTGTGCTGCTAATGCAGAAACAACCTAACGCTAGTACTGATTCACTTCTGTAGTATCAGATAGGAAGACACACTAACAAGCAACTCTTCCCTGCACGTCCACCCACACACGGGCGCGCCGCACATCACACCCGACTCATCAGACATGTAGTAATATTTCACATGGCTCACCAGGATGTGATTCACACACATGAAAGGCTGGGATGTTAACATACAGAATAACATCAGCAGGTCGCGTTTGGACCAAACTGCATCAGCATCAGCGTGTCAGTTAGTAGTACAGCAGTTTGATTCCCGGAGGACACTTATCTGAGACAAATCTGCAACGCTGACAGATCAGAACACTGTCTGACAACCATCTCATAAATACATCACCAGCGATATGAATGACAGCGTCTCGCCAACGCTGGTGTCAATCTGAAAAATGACTTAAGATGTGGCGATCTTATAGAAACAATAAAACTCTGTTTACAACAGTCCATTGTTTTTTCAAGTGATTGATTTCTGGGTAAACAAGATATTTATGAGAAAAGTTAGGTGGTAATGCTAAGAAATGTGACACATTACACTTTGTACAGTTATTAAGCAAACCAAAAATAAGACTTTTAGGAACAAAACTGTTCTGCTTCTTTTTCTGCCATGGAAGTCTATGGCTGCCCATAGAACCGTACATGGAAAAGTTCTCAAACGTTTTGGGGTCAGGGACTTCCTTAAAATTATAACAGTTATTAAGCATTCGTTTGCCTCAAGTTGTACTCTTATTTAAGAGTAACTTAATACTTCAGACAAGTTTCATTCAATTCAATTTATATAGCGCTTTTCACAATGTGCATTGTTCCAAAGCAGCTTTACAGTAGAAAAGAGGAAAAACACAGAAAAGGTCAAACACAGCACAACACGTGGTGTTTATAGAACAAGCAAGATTATTCTAGCAAATAATATCTAATAAATGCAGTTTCCCAGTGAGCAAGTCAACACGACACTTTGCCGAGGAACCCAAACTCCAATGATAAATAAAAGACCTCAAAAGAAACCAGACTCAGCCGGGAGGGCCAGTTCTCCTCTGACGTGTCACAGCTGCACTCAGTGACTTTGATTAAAAGTAACTGAGTAAATGTTTATGATAAATAGGGAGAGCTTATTAGTTGTGATTTAGGAAATTTCCTTTGTTGAAACTGGTTACAACATTAACAACAAGTCAGAATGCATGACACACCGTTGCACCAACCATTTAAATGTATGCTCTGTTCTCTGAGTTACAGCAAGAAATATTGTTGCGACACCACCACCTCGACTAACCGGACGTGGCTCATGCATATAACAGTAGCATGGTGGGGTAGTCTCAATTAGACCGAAATAATCATTTGGTTTAAGCAAAGTTTCAGTAAGGCAGAGTATTTAAAAATGCACAGATCTGGAACAACTCCAGGGAGAGTAAATGATGACAGAATTTTCATTTGTGGGTACACTGTCCCTTTAAGAATGGGTGTTGTTTCAGGGGACCAGAGTGCCTTTACAATCCAATGCAAACCTCCTTCTGGTATAAAAAACTATTTGACCATCCAATCCATATACCTGATCAATTATTGAATATTAAATGGTAAGTTTCAAAGTAATAAAAGCACAAATCAATGTTCAAATCACAAACAATGTTCATCATGGGAACTATTCAATGTTATATATATTTTTTTGTTAACCTAACACAAAAAGTACATAGTTTTTAAAACATTAAATGTATTTACCATTTAAATGTTGGCTTGTCTTAGATCAAATGTATTGACTTTCTCTTTTGTGTCTAACAAATCCAACAATGTTATAAAACACACTTTTTTTCCAAGAAATCAATAGGACACTTCATCCAGCACAGGTAGGAAGACATGTGAATAATATTGTTTAAAAATCCTGACTGCTCGGTTTTTGATTCTATAACATTGCTGGCCAATTTGATGCAGCTCAGGGCAAGTCAACGGCCCTGAAACGCTTGTGTTTTGCATGCCCTTAGCTTTTGCCTGGATCATGTATTTATACAATTAAAGTGTATCTAATATTTCCAAACAAATCCATAGACGCACACGCACTGAGGCCGGTGGCAACAGCGGTCGGTCAGCTACGATGACGTGAGGGCCGCTAACCTTGGCTCCATTTGCAGGGTGAGGGAAGTGCCGGCTCAGCACACCACTGACAGCCATCAATTGCGGCGGGGCTGATGGGAAGTGAAAGGCCAGGCAAATGGAGTCTGAGCTGCAGAGACATCTCTGACACAAATTTTCGGCGTCAGGCCCCCTGCGCCATCAGCTGAGAGCAGGCAGCTCAGGCAAATCTAAAGACGCTGGACCACTCCAAAGACAGGTACATACATGCTTCTCTGCCTCAAAGTGTAAGTATAACAAATACAAGAAGTGTAGGAATATCATTCTGAATGGTGATTTTCAGTGGATTTTTAATACTGCATTACATTCATGTTTTGCTTCAAGTGTACAAACACTGTAATTATATCCTCTAGTATTTTACAACATCATAACAGGGCAGCCCTCTCAGGATAGTTTTAGTGTGTTAACTGTTAAGACATATCATGTATTTGGTCTTGACTGAACTGAAACCTGCAACTTTTAACACACACGTGTTCGCAGATGCAAGTGATGGTGCTGCGATGTTAAGAGATGCATGCATGCATGTGGAGCTGGGGCTGGAGGAGGGTAACGTTAGAGGTTTGATAGCGAGCCACACTAAACTGCTTACAGCACAGTCACAAGACTAAAAATAGAGGTGAAGGAAGCATGAATTGTAATTGGCTACAAATGATCTGAAAAGCCCATCAATATGATTCCCGCTTATGTGCGAGGTGATTGGCTATTTTGATCTGCTAGATTTATCTTTAACATACAGTATGTTTCCCTTTTTTAGGACACTCAACGTTGCACAATGAAAACAGATCAGTGTTCACAATGTTTGAAGCCTTAAAACGATGCCAATTTATTAACAAATGAAACTAAGGCATTCTTTCGAGATGGAATATATTGCTATAATAACCATTTAAAGGAACTTCTTTTCACTTAATTTTCTCCTGCTTTTCTACATAGAAAACCCTACCTGGTGAGCATTTTTGGAAAATGTTTATATTTAAACAGTTTTGTTCAATGTTCACAATGATACATATACATAAATATACAGAAAACCTCTCCTGCAACCGCCTATTTTGGAGCATTTCAGGTCTTCTCTTTTATTTACATATTTACTGTTTTCATATTCCCGTGAATGCTCAGTTTATTCGAACCTTTGAAAATGTCACTGGTTATGTAATCCATAATACATGAATACTCTTTAAGATGTCAAATCTAAAGTGACTGACAAACTTTATTTTCTTTAATGGGCCCTGTCTCTGTGTGAATCTAAGTTAGGGCATGGATAAAAAATAAGAAAATGTGAGATATATCTCTTCTAAACTCTTTCCAAATACAATGACATTTGTGACACTTGACTTTCAATCAATTCTGTGAGATTATTGCAGGACCGGACTGGAAAAACATTTCTAACCATCATGCACTGGTAACTCTTGACAATGCATTATTTATGATCAAAACTTACAAAAAAGTAACAAGCAAACAAATAACATTCCCTGCTTCTCAAGAAGTCAACACCATACATTTAATAGTCATCAGGGAAGGTTTGAATCCTTTGTAATAGTTGAGTATGTCCATTGTCCTCGGTGTAAACGGAGTAATGTCAATATTATACAGTCACTGGTGAACATGGGTCAAATACGCAGAAGATGCTAAAAAGATAATTATCTACCAAAGATAATTCATTGACCTTTGACTGTGTCCAGATTTAAAAGATGACCCCAACATAAGTGAGATCCTATAAAAGAGTCATTGTGATGGGAACTCTTTTGTCAGATATAGGGTATCAAGCATCGCCGGTGTGTTCTGAGGTGCCATTATTGTGTAAATGACTTCGAGAAGATGCAAGATACGCTTATGTAATGGATATGACTCACTGGTATCTGCGGTGCGTTTTGATAGGCCAAAACTGTTTTCCCCACAGCATGGAAGACTGATAGAGTTTTCAAGCGTAGGTGACAACGGATTCATATGTCAATAAATCCTGCCTTGAGGGAGGTCTTGTCTTGTGTTCAGGCATTTCAAAGGCGAGTCTTTTCAGATAGACTACACAGGCTCTGTCAATCCCTCTGCTTCTTTTCATGGCCTGCCAAGCACAGGGTCTTCACACGCTCAATGGATTAGCCCTTCTCTCATCTTTGTGCTCATTCCATATGTCATTAAACATGGAAAAAGAGTGCTGAACGACTTAAGATGCTTGTCAATGAACTTGGTCAATATGTTAAACTCTGGTTCTCAACTGGTGACTTGTGACTCCGGAATGGGTTGCAGGTTCATGGACAATGCAAGTAGTAAAATGCAGCTGACTGTGTAATGGGGCACTTGGCACACAGCAAAATAAGCAATATCTTCTGTTTTTCACATCAGCAGCAAATGTGAAGCATCCAATCAAAATCCAGGAACTCATCTGCATGCCACTCGAAAATCAAGCCAAATCAGGCTGTCAGTGTCAACATACATCCCACCACTGCATTTGTTGACACGTGTAGAGTAAAGTATGGTGCTGCAGCTGTCATCAGATATTAGGAGTGGATCCAAACGTTGACAATTCAGAAAATGTCAAAGGTCGCTTTTGCCTAAAAGGATTTAATTTGAAAAAGTCGTTGCTAAGAATCCAATCTCCCAAATTATTTAAACTGTCATCAGAACTGCAGAACACCACGTGTCCCCGTGTGGAATCTGCAAATGTAACTGTAGGTGAGTCATACATGAGGGAGGTGTCAAATTAGTCTTTAAGAAATTCAAGCACCCTGCAGTGGTCTATCACATTGAATGTATGAGGGGCAAACAAGCGGCAATAGGAACACTGTCCATATTGACCGTTTTCCTGGAGCCATGATGTGGAGTGTGACAGAGAGAGAGCGACAGCATGAGGGTGATATGGGGGTGGGGAGTGGGAAGACAGCGAAAAAGCCAAAGGCACAGAGACATTGTAATACCTCCTCTGCACCCAATTATAGGCACAAGACACTGTGGTTTGCCAACCTGCATGAGTCTCCTTGAGCAATATCTCACTCAACTAGCCTGCAGCTTTGCTCCGTGATAAAATTACTATTGTTTGCCTTTAAGTGGCCAGCTTTAAGTCATATAGGGACAATGACAATACGTTTATGTATGTATATTTACTGGACTGTCTCTTACAACATCAAATATGCCACCGATCTCCCCGTCTAGGTTCATATCAGGTCAAGACTTGACTGCTGCAGTGCCCTATTGGCCGGCGTGACAAAGCTTTTGCAAATGATTCAGAAAGCAGCAGCACTTTGTTTTTACATTTTTCAGAGAGAGCCCATGTCAAAACCTTCCTCAGCTTCAACCATTAAAGGGATAGTTTGCCCAAAAATACAAATTCTGTCAGTTCAGTGCAAATGTATTTGTTCTGATGAACACAGAGAAAGATATTTGGAAGTGTGCTAGTAATCAAATAGTTCTTGGACCCTATTGACTATCATAGTAGGAAAAATTACTTTATATTCTTTTGTTCTGTAGAACACAACAGATGATAAGTGAAAGAATGTAGGGCAGAAAACAGTTCTGTTTTGACTACCATTTAAATGTTTCATACTATGCTAGTCAATGGGATCCAAGATCTTCTTGGTTACACGCATTCGTCGAAATAGGTGTTCAACCAAACAAAGAAATGTATACAAGTTTGGAACAACTATAGAGTGAGTAATTCATGAATTTTCATTTTTGGGTGAACTATCCCTTTAACTACTTGTAACCTACTGCGTCAAATTTGAGATGACTAATTTGTTGTTTGTCACTTCGAAAAAACAGCATATGCTAAATTAATAAATGTGTTGGAAATGTTCAACACAAATAATGTTCCTTGTAATTAAGGACCATTGTGTGATTTCACGCAGCAACTAGCAGTGAGGTTGAGAATTGCAACCAAAGGCGCACTCCCGCTCCCTTTTTGAAGCATTCTGGAGGCTGAGAGAGGACTAAGATGTTGTAACGTTTTTGTTTCTTTTCTAAATGAGATAGCATATCTACAACACACAATCTGTAGAGCAGTTTGTCCATTTAGGGCTACTGTAGAAACAACATGGCAACAAAATGCCATTCAAGCAGACCCGTAGTGTTTGCTGATTGATATATTTACATAGATTTTTAACAGATTAAATTGCAGATATTGCATTTCTGTAAAATGATCATTTAAAAAATAACATACTGGTCGGAGCCTGTGGCTGTGGGGACAGTGCTCCAGACATATGGCACAACTGTACCGTGGGTTACCCGAGTTCGAGTCCCAGCTCAATGTCCTTTCTCAATCATACTCCCCTCTCTCCTCCCAATCGCTTCCTGTCTCTCTCGACTATCCACCGATTAATAAACAGGAAAAAAGCCTCAAAAATATAACTTAAAAATGATGTGATCTTTGGTAATGGTATTGAATTAAAAGTAGATTATATAAATCTAAACTGCATTTTCCTTTTAATCTGTAAAGCTGTGTCTAAAAAATCCTTAACAAAAGAAACAGAATTGGGTGGCCAGATCAGCTGAATTCAACATTGGGGGATAATAAACCCACTCACTGTTACTGTTAGATACCTCAGAGCTCAGACCAGTGATGAATGTGAACAGTTCTCCCTGAAGTGGCCATCGGTGAGACCTTGAAAAACTAATCTAATTCCTTTCCACGCTGTTCCTTTTAATTACAGTGCAAAGGCTGGCCCAATGTCAGAGGTTCCACTCCTTAACACTGACAATGTAATTACAACAGACAGCAATAAAGCACTGGACATATTCTTATCTATCATGATTATGAATTAAATTGTCTGCTGGAAAGAAGGCCAAATACAGTATATGCACGCTGCAAAGTTTTGATTTTGTCTTGCTCATCTACGCAGGCAAGCCATTAGTACAGTATGTGTTGACTAAATGCAATGTAAATAATATATCATTACGTTTTAAGGGACTAAACACAATTGTCTGTTCAATTGACAACAGTTTGAAAGCCTTCAACTTTAGTCTTTCTCAGTCGAGCAGTCTTGCATTTTCACGAATTATGTCTATGTCGTATTAGTTTTCATCAAAAACCTCATTTGAAAATATTAACAACAAATCATCCATTTAAGACGGATGGTGACAATATTTGACAGCAATCATGGCTGTGGTGTCCAAATGTAAAAACAAACCATCTCATTTGAAAATACATTCATGTGTGATCTTCATTTTCTGTCAGCTCATTTTAATCATCTTTAGTGAATCTATGACTATTGCAATGCCCTATTAATCGGTCCATGTCAAACCCTTCCTGACCTCAATCCATTGGTGACTTGCAGCCAACCATATCAAATTTAAGTCTTTGTTAAATGCTTATGCTAAATGCCCACTCCTTTGTCACTTTAAGTAACTGTGTGTGCATAATTAATAAACATATTGTACATGTTCAACACAAACAAGCTTTCATGTTACTAAGATTCTAACGGTGTTCCTCAAGGTTCAATTTGTGGCCCCCTCAGTGTTGGTTTACAGACGCGGCAGTGACTAACATCACATTTTCACATTTATTAATTATACACTATACTATTATAACTATACATGTAATTTCCATCCAATTTATCTTCCATAAATTGATGTATTTGCTGGTGAAAAGCATACTGAATGAGAAAAAGTGAAGCATGGGACTTTTAGAAATTGAAGGCGGTCCTGTGAAGTGGTTAATGGGAAAGGGCGTTGATGTCAATTTCAGAGGAATTGCAAGTCATTACATTTTGATAAAGGATGACAAATGCACAATAAATCTAAAGGGTATATTAAGTTATATCAGAGTCGATTTTAGGTTATGTTTATTTTTGTATATCCGACAGATTTTTCTAAACAAACTGGCAAAGTATTACTAAAGTCCCTCCAGTAATTTTTGGATCATAGTTATTTCATAACACTACATTCTTTTAACGTTTATTACATAAAAAAGACTTGCATTTCTCTCTGCTATTGTATGTGTTTAGAACACATATACAATATACAGTATATGGAGTATATTCATCATTTTCTCTGATCAAAATCTTTCCATACTAGCATGCCAATTCTTCACAAGATGTTGAGTGAATTCACGTTGAGGGAATGTTCAATATGCGTTATTCCCTCAAATTTTTCCAGATGTCCGTCTCTGTTGATAAAAAGACTGTTGGCACCACATCAGATCTGAGGCCTCATGTATCAACCTTGCGTTCGCACAAAAACTTTGCGTACGTACATTTCTCGTTGTTTTTGTCCGTTGGCGACTCTTACAGGCAATGAAGTGAAGTTGTAAAAATTACACAATAATTTGTTCTACAAGTCTATCGCACCACCACCTGTGGGAAGCATTGCTATTAATTAGCAATTTATAAATAATTTACATATATTGTCACACAAGCCTTATGGGATTATATTAATTATATCAATTATGCAATTAAATACGAACATATAAAAGCATACCGGTATGCAAATTGACACAACGATGCAATGGCAGCTTTGGCCTTATTAGAGGACATTGCTAATGGCAGAATCCGAAGAGAACGAGTTTTTAGGGACCACAATGATTTTCTTGCTAAGGATGATGACTGGCTTATCAGCCGTTTCAGATTTCCAAGGGCTATCCTCTTGGAGCTCTGTGCTGAGTTGGGTCCCAATATAGAGAGAGAGACAGCGAGGAGCCACGCAATACCCGTTCCCTTGCAGGTGCTGACAACACTTGGTTTCCTGGCAACTGGTTCTTTCCAATGGGAACTGGCAGACCGCTCAGGAATAAGCCAGTCGTCTTTGAGCCGCGCAATGGCAGCGGTATGGGACGGAATCATCCGCATGTCTACCAGGTATATAAGGTTCCCATATGATGCAGTTGACCAGCCAAACATTAAAACGCAATTTGCAGCGATAGCCGGTTTCCCTAATGTAATCGGAGCGATCGACTGCACACACATTGCTATAAAGGCGCCATCTGAAGAAGAATTTGCATATGTGAATCGTAATCATTTCCATTCAATAAATGTGCATATAATATGTGATGCACAAATGCGCCTAACAAATATTGTGGCTAGGTGGCCTGGGTCAACCCATGATTCATACATCCTTACAAACAGCATGGTTGGGATGAGGCTCCAAACTGGCAGGGTGCATGATGGGTGGATTCTTGGTAAGTGATGCATTTAAAGTTATGCTTTATCTTATTGTATATTATATAATTTTTTTTGCATTTAATTATTGAATAACCCTTCAGGAGACCGCGGTTATCCACTAAAGACGTGGCTTTTAACCCCCTCACCAACCCACAAACTGACCAAGAGCGCAGATACAATAATGCCCATTCTCGCACTCGGTCAGTTGTAGAGCGGGCGATTGGGCAGCTGAAATGTCGGTGGCGCTGCCTTGACAGGAGTGGGGGGATGCTGTTATACCGCCCTGACAAGGTGTGCCGCATTGTGCTGGCCTGTGGTGTGCTGCACAATGTCGCGCACAGGCATGGCATACCACTTGGTGAGGTGGCAGCACCGCCAGATGACCCTGACCCAGGACCAATGTATGTGCAGCCCAACCAACAAGCTATTCAGGCCTGTCAAGATGTGATTGCAACAATATAAATGGTAATCGGAGACAAAGTTCATTTTTTGACCAATTCCTTTAATGAGTGGCTTATGTCTGTGAGTGCGCCAGTGATATTTTTAAGGTGACTGTTGATTTCTCCGATGGCCATAACGATTTGCTGTTTTGACTCCAAAAGATGCGGCCAGACGGACGGGTGTCAGCACTGGTGGGAGCACTGGAAACGCTGGGCACAGTGGGCGCTGGCTGCTCAGGAGGGGCGGATTCCAAGTGCGTGCCAGTAGATGTTTCGGCTGTTGCACCATATGAGTCATATGGTTAAACACAGGCACATGTTAACTTTGATTTGAGTCTATTCCATTTTTAAGGGGCACACGCATTTGCCATAAATGCAATGGATCCGTAAAATCTCTGGTGTACTTTTGGTCAACTACATTGCATGCATTTGATAATGAAAAAGGCTATATGTACCAAAGTAAAAACAAATGAGAAATTGTTACCTTCGTGGCAGTCCTGTAGTAAATCTGAGTCTCCCACCGCAGCAGATACCACTCCAGAGAGTAAAGTGTCACCTATAATTGAGGCAACTCTCTGCTCAAAGGGTGTTAGTTCATCGACCCCTTGACCACTGCCTGTTCTGCCCACACTTTGTCGGTGCGCAGCAGTTCTCCGTTTAACATCCACCTTAATATCAGACCATTTCTTTTTAAGGTCATTTACAGTGCGACTTTCAGATCCCACCGCATTGACGGCTCCAGCCAAACTCTCCCACTCATATTTTTTCCTTTTGGTATTAATTCCGGAGGACAAAGTTCCAAATAAAATATTTTTTCTGGTTTCTACCTCCGATAGTAGCACCTCCAATTCACTTTCTGTAAAGTTTCGTTTCTTGCCGCTTGCCATTTTCTTACTGCTATCTTTTGCCAAAGTGGACTCATAACCATATTTAAATTGATTTAATTAGGGGAGGAGACTAGGTGGGGCGTTGTGCTCATTCTACGTTAATTGGGATGTACAAAGAGAATATGCGTGGGATCCTTCGTACGCAGAGATTCATACATCTGGGTTTTTTTGTGCGTACGCACATTTACAGCTTTGTCCGTACGCAAGGCTATAGTTTGAATTCAACGCAAGTCTTTGTACATGAGGCCCCTGATGTTTTGTGGTCATGTGTGGGCAGTGTAAGATTTGCACCACACATATCGCTCTGAATTGTTGCTAAATTCTCTATCTGGGTGTCATCTGACCACATAATCTCCTCCCACATCACAACTCATTCATTATTATGCTTCTGGCAAAATCCAGACATCCTTTCACACGGGTCTTTTTGAGGAATGGCATCTTTTGTACCTCCATCCCATTCAGGGCAGTATCGCACAGTTCCTAATATAGAAGGCTGCTGCGCCTCCATTTCAGCTTCTGAAGACCGTAGCTCTCAAAACGATTTGTAGCCCGTCTTTCATTTTTGAAAAGGCTATCAAAACCAAAACCGGTCTTCACTAATAGATTAACACTGCATAAGGAGCATTTAAATACAGTGCTAAATTGAAAACTTGCTACGTGTGATGATTTGGTTTAATGCAGATTATGTTTGTTCACAGAATTCAGCACTATTTAAAAGTAAACGATTATTGCTAATATTTAAAAAGCAGGTCATAAATGGAAGCGATGTTTGTGTATCCATTCAGCTTTCTATCGTAGCATAAAGTAGATGGGGTCTTCATTCTCTTTTAATAAAAGAATGACACAGAATTTATAGTACAATTATATGAAAAAGAATTTGCTCGATTTGTAGGTTGAAAGTTGTATATATCAATTTTGTAATTATTCAAATTGAATGGTAAAGCCAAGATCAAATATCATGTACTTAGTGTGACGTTATTTTATTTCATTTACTTTCTGTCAGCACTTTGGTCAACCTTGGGTATAAATCTAAATAAACAATGAATGATTGAGTAATGGAGGAAGTAATAGAGACATGATTATATAATACAGTACAGTGTTTCATCATCTTGGACAGAAGACAGTACTGTACAGATGGAGCTACTAATTACACAATTCACACCAATGAGAAGGTGCCACCTCAGAAATGAACAGATGGAAATGGTTCTCTACCATATCTCTACAAATTCTGCATCGCTTTCAGTTAGTAGTTTACTACTAACAAATATGTTGTGGTTCATTGTTCATGTTGTTCATGATATATGATAGATGATAGAGATGAGATGAGATGATATGAGATATGTGATATCATATGATGTTTTTTATGACATATCACTTATTGCTCCCTGACTTCTTTGTAAGTCGCTTTGGATAGAAGCGTCTGCTAAATGATTAAATGTAAATGTAAATATGGTGTGATTGATATGATATTATTACATATTATTTCTAGTTTAGTTGTAAAGGTTTTAAAGTGCCGGCTTACTCTTGCTGGCTTTTTACCGTAAACCTGTCACGTGTTACATGTATCTGATCTCCCATAGCTCCACACGCCTCCATCTATTAACAGGGTACATGGTGTCTATCAGACACAACTTACATGCTCACCGCAGCAGGTGTGTATTAGCAGAAACAAGTCTACAGCAGCAGACGCAAAAGCACATCTGGTTCCTCAACACCAAATACATTCATTCATTACATTATGGGTATAGATGCTGTATTAGAAATAATAAACAACTGAAGTTAAACATCACGCCATGCAGTCATTGCAGTGTGTGTCGTGTCCAAACCTATGCGACACTAATATTTGTTCCACAAGTGTTGCGTTCCATATATAGTCTTGAATTACATTGTACATGATGTCCATTAAGGATGACATAATTTTCAATTGGTTGAATAATGAGCAAATAATGTTTCGAAATACAAATAATATTCTTTTTTAAACATTTCTATATTTCATGATGTTTTTAAGGTTGATTAAACAGCGTCCAATCAGTGAAATCCTTTGGAATAATGAGCCTGATCAATTTCCGACTGAAATATGACAACAAAACCAAAACCTGTCACTTTTATAGCATTCAAATCCCAGTGGAGCAGAGCGGCCCGATCAGCTAATGGTGTTTCCCAGTCGCACTATATATAGAGACGCCAATATCGTTTAATTTTGGAATATGCGCGTGTGAAGTGAAAGAGGCCGAAGGTTCAACAGCACGGATTGATCGAGCGTGCCATTTTAACATGAAAACATACTGTCTGTTACACTGTTAGCAAATGGGCCTGCGATGACATTTAAAGCTCTTTCAAAGACATACAGTATAATGCAATAACAGCTTTTAGGAGGTTGGATGTGTCACATTTTCTTAGCAAAAGTGACACCAGAGCCTAAGTTTAATTCTAGTACATCTGTGATTCAGCTGTATGAGGCCAGAGGCCGGGGAAATCAGCGGCTTTTTAATATTTAAAATCACTTTTTGGTCCTGTGACATTAAGTTCAGGCAGCATGAATATTTCATGAATCTTTAGTTCAGCATAATTTCGTGCAAGCTGCTAGTGTGGTGCAATTTTAAACATAACCCAGACTTAAAAAAATACAATGCCTTTGAAAACAACAGTTACTGTTATAGCCTTATTAAGCGATACGATGCACGTCAGCTGACAATATTGAGTTTGTTCAATCTTACATGATACAGTATGTTAAACAAGCCAGTGTGGGACATGTGTGGAGTGAAAACTTGACAAACAGGGAATAATGTACAGGCAGACAGTTGTTATCGCACTGAATGGGTTTATTTCCTGATAACAGACGGCCGTTTACATATATTATTAGCTCATAATTACAAAATGTTGATCTTCCGTGAGAAAGCCGTTATCTTTCGGTTTTAAGGTGAGAAACGACATTCAAATATCACAAACAGGCAATTTGGTTAAATCATTTGTGAATATAATGTCATATATGTTTTTAAAAGACATATTTATATAATTGTTCTTATAATTTATTACAATTATAATCAATAAACTTGTCAAAATGATTTGCTGCATCCAGTGTGTTATTCATTTTGAGAGGTTGTTATATGGGAATAATGAGCCTGCAAATGTTGCGACTGGCCAATCAGAATCAAGCCTTCCAACGAGCCGTGTAATAAGCGAAGAGTAAATAGCGTCCATTTTGATCTTGACAACTGAAACAGAAAGATGCCGTACATGTGGACGCCTCTACTAGTCTTTTTTTACGTGTGAATTAGCATTAACGAAATTGAGACAATTATGTTAGGTGACAAAAAAAAACGTTAAACTGTTAAAGAAATCTAAACTCTTTAAAGAAGCCACCTTTTGACTAAAGCAAAGACAAACATTTCTATTTATTGAAACCAAACTAAATATTCGTCGGAAGATTATTGGAAAAACTTAAACTAAACGAAAAATGTAAATGTTTCATCAGAAATCAAATTACAACAATTATTATAATTATAATAATAAACAAAACATAAAAACAAATGTAAATAAAATGACAAAAGCATCAAACAAAAATGCAAAAATGTAACTAAAATGTAACAAAAAAAGATACAAATAAAAGCTAATTTAAAATATTAATAAAACTACAGTTAAACTAAAAACAAACCCATAATAACTCTGAGGATATGTCTTAAAATAATTGACATATATATTTTGTGTACTTGAATTGTCTATAGTAACCTGGTGCGGTATACAATACGGTGTATTAATGTGGGGGAAAAATTAAATAAAATTGGAAACATACAGGTAAAACACAAGCTCATACACAAGCTGGAACCTGACATGAGATCTGATCAAAGTTTTGTGTGGAAATGGCTGGTTTTCTATTATACGCCAATGTGAAAATGTGAATGTCATCAGCATTACAAATACGTTTGATAGAATTCAAAGAAAAATATAAAGGTATAAAGCATAGGTAAATAATATCACAAAATACAGACTAGACATTTTTATAGCAATACTTTCCTAATGTTAATAGATATTGTATTTTCTTATGTTGTGTTTTCACAGTAACTTTGGTTAAGACATTAGTGCCACACATTCAGGGGTGGATAGAGAAGCCAAAATCTTTACTTGAGAAAAAGTTACTCAAGTAAAAGATAAAGTAAAAACTATGCAGTGAAAAAAGTAGCTAGTTACTTCGTAACTTTGTATCTGATTATGCTGTATAAGCCACCATTCATAAAATATATATTAATGTCAATATTTAATATTATATTTTAATTATTATCATAAGGAGATATCTTTGCAATATACACAGCGAGACTAAAGAATAGACAAACACAGAAGAGACGAGCATTTCTGTAAATTCAATCTAGTCCTAATATCAATGTAGCCTACACAACTACTTATTTAGAATAATAGACCATGTCAAACTAAAGTGAACCTGCAGAGTTTTGCGTTTGCGCTGCATTTAACTCAACTCAGAGCATTTGCTCAAATAATCTGCAGTGTTCTCCTACATGAAATACAAAATGATTTTAGACTAAATGAATGTTTTCACATGTACTGTCACGTGTGTGTGTGTTGTGAAAAGCTCTTACTTGTAAACACACAGTAAACCGTGTACCACACGTCCATCAACAACTTTCTTCCTTCTGTTCTTCAAAATGTATATTTCAGCAAGTCCACGTCTCTGTGTCGAACAGGTCGTGCGCATGTTGCTGTGTCTGACGAACAGGTGGCGCGGGTGCGCGCATATGGTGGCCGTTTTGATTGGATACATATAGATTCATATCTACCTCATATCTGCTCTTTGTGTTCTTAAGTTTGGCGCTGCGAGCAGTGAGTGATCCGCCGCTTCAGATGATTCAGATTGTGCTGCGAACTGATTCGAGAACATATATTTAGATTGTTTTGCCCATTGTTCGGTTAATGTTTTCATTTGAATTAAGAGTAAAATGTGCAAACGAACTGCTTGTGCAATGAAGGAAAAGAAATGTATGACATGTATACATTAGTGCCCTACAGAAGATGAATGGTTAAGGTGAAATATTGTAATAAGTCATTTGAATTCAACCACCTTTTGATAACAACCTGCCTGTCCATGATCCATTACAGAACTTGGATGAGCAGTGATGACTGCTCAGTTTGTGGGGTGTCCTGTAGTCTCGTGGGCAAACCACCAATTTATTTCATTTATTTTCAAATAAATACGGGTTCAGAGCAAAATGACCCTCATGTTTGGGTGAATAAAATGTAATCATCCAGTTTGTGGATATGGAAATGGGTGGAAAAAAACACAATAACGTCCCATTGAGGTGGTGAAGTGAAGGATAAGAGGAGAGTTAGAGTATATTAGAACAGATTTAACATCTTTCTTGCAGTTCAGGTGCTGTTAGACCTCTGTGAATTGCCTTTGAGAACTCCCATATGGAAGTGTTAATTGTGTAATTGTCAGAGCTTTTAAAGGACTAACAGGCACTTCAGCTAAAGTGACTCACATCTGCAGCTGCATCCAAACTGAAGCTTTAAAAAGAGCGCCATTACTTCCACCAAGTTTTCTTCACTTTCGGCTAGCACCGATCCATCATGATGCAGCATGTAACGTTTTGCTCGACTTGCACTAATGCATGCCATGTGATGCTAATGGAAAGTGTGAAAGTGCACACTCTTGCAGGAAAAACTTCAGACATCGGGTCTGAAAAAAGTGCTGCTATTTTTACGACGATTGAGTGCCACATGGGCGACACTCTGCTGTCTTAGGAGGCCTACAATCGGACCACGTCGGATGTGGTTTCTCCAAATGTTGGACTTACAGCAAAAGTGTGAGGATTTGTTTAGGGATGTAACCTGCAGTGACAGCACTTCTGTACCGCTGCTCATTGTAGAAGTTTAATTAGAGAAAAAGCCACAGATGGGTCTCTGACAGTGTGTGTTGCATTGGCACACATTTCTGTAATTGCACATAACTGTCACCCACAAGTCGTCATCCATCTCTAATGAGAGACAGCAAGCAAACACCTGCAATGACAAAGTAACCTCTCACAATCCCTTATCAACCACCTACAGTAAGCACCCTATCAGCCAATCAGGAACACATATGGTACTTCACATTGAGCGCTTTGGCCCTCCCAATGTGTTTTTTCCAGGAAATACTTGGCTCATTTTAGATAATTAATGTTTATGACTAATAATTGTGGAGACGTGGCTAAAGTAATATATATAATCATAAAGAAGCGCTATAGGGCAGTCTTGTTGCTCTCAATATGGCAGCGCCGTGGTTCTACACTGTGTAGAAAATGCGTGTCTACCCAGATATCAATGTTATTGATCAGATGTTGCTCAAGAGAGTGTTTTAAATCATCATCAAAAAAGGGAAACAAATCGGACACTTCAAATACACAAAAAGAATAGACGGTTTCGAAGCAACAACATAAACCAACGTTACTGCTCATGCGAGCATTCCCGGACTGGCCTTAACCTCCGGTGCACATCCACAAATAATAGAGTTCCTGTTGATTTATTTCTGATAACAAGCTAAAGAAACCCAGAAGAACCCTTACTTGGCTAAACTTGTCTCTCCAATATTTTGACTACTAGATGTCAATGTCCCATGCGGTTTGTTTAAATGCAACCAAACTACAGGACCTATTCAACAAATCGTTTATTTAATATTAATATTATCCAATTTAATAATAATATAAATTAAAATGAACATAAATAAAGTCTAACATATATAGTTATATTATTAGACACAGCCCAAACACAGACCGGAAGCTAACTGACGTCCGATGAAACGCTCTATAGAGGTGTAAAATCTGATGAGAAATTATTGAGTACATATTAAGATCAAACATAATATTCACTTGATTGATTGCATACTTGACAAATCTGAACTCAGATTGTCTAATAAAGAGATTTCTTGTTCTTTTTCAGAGGATAAATATCAGAGACACGGATTTGACTTAAAGGTCCAGTGTGTGTATATTAGCAGCATCTGGTGGTGAGGTTACGAATTGCAACGAATTGCTCGCTCCACCCCTCCCCTTCCTTTCAAGGCACTACGAAGGCTTACACAGAACTAAGATGTTGTCCCGTTTTACGTTCTTTGTCAAAAGAGACGTATTTACAAAATGTGCTCTGTTGAGCAGTTTGTCTGTTTTCATGCTGTAAGCTAAGATATGTTCTTTTGGACATTGGAGCCTTAGCAACCGCCTCACAACTCCTCACAGTAGATCGATTTGATAATGTCCTGTTATTTTCGTAAGAAGAAATGGTTACGATCACGTTCAGCTTTACCAGAAAAATCTGCATTATTCATAACAGCCGTATGTTATTGGTGTTAAACAGCATTTTTGACTGCAGGACAAGTAAACCCTCCGCCATTTCATTAATATTCTTCAGTATATTGCATAATGGTCGGATGATTTCCCTCTGAGTTATATCAAAGCACACAAAGCTGTGTATGAGGATGTGGCGTGGGCGAGTGGGGTGTGAAACAGAGAGGAGGAGGAGGTGACCTTAATAGCATCTCTCTAAGAAACACACACATGTACCTGAGATGACATGTTCCTGCGCCTTTCAGCTGTGCTGCATTCATATGCCAGGAGCCCACATCGGCTTCAAGCTACGGCAGACGGTGGTCTTTCAGAGCCCAGCTCACCCTGCGTCCACTCGTGAGCGCAGACGCTGACATAAAGAACAAGGTGGGAGTCACAGCCTTTAAATGGTAGATTCCAGTTAGACGGACTCTTTCAGAAGTCAGCACTCTTTATGGAATGGGAGAATGATCTGTGACCCCCGTGACCTCATGACCCATATTTCAGACTTCATACAACAAAATATTTTGGGACCAATGAAAGGTACATGAACATGATAACGAAATGTAAACCGCAGACGAAGTCTAATTTTTGTATTTAATTACACATTAAAAACACATTTCACAGCATCTTAAGGGATCTCACACGAACCCAGAGTGTCTCAAACAACTGACATTTATTGAGTAGTAGGACATTTAGAGATGCTCTGGTTTGCTCCAGCAGTGTGAAAGCCGAGGTAAATCGAATTCCTTCACAGGGCAATAGTTTGTGAGAAGCTTAGTTAAAAGACAAAAATATTGATTATATCAATGATCTATATTGATGAGATATTGTAGACTTAAGATCTTTTTAGGTTTTGAATCCTCATCTTTGCTTGATGAAAAGAAAATCCCATCACCACAGTAAATGATTACTGATCGCTCTAAAGGTATGACATTTCTTGAAACGGTGTTGTTTTGGTAATGTTGTGACATCATATGGTAGCTGTGACTATTCACTATGGCGAACAGAAGTAGCATGATGCTCGATTCACTTTATGACACAAATGTTTATTACATTATTAATAAACCTTCCTGTTAGTTTTCCTGTAGCTCAGTGGTTACAGCATGGTGCTAGGCCGTGGGTTCGATAAAAGCGTCTGCCAAATGAATAAATGTCAAAGTAATTATACTGATATTTGCAGGTGAGAGACAATACAAAGGGAAGTTAGTCTTTATTCACACGATTTATGTGCAAAGAAATACATTTAGATGAAATATTGCTGTATTCTTGTAATGAGCACAAAGTAATGATCAGAGTCACATCTAGAACTTGAATATCTACTTGAATAATTGACAGTACAGACCATTCTTCAAGAACCTGAACACAACCTGTTTCAGTTTGTAAGTGCTACACAACCAAGAAAACTTCTTTATAATAAACTAAATTATACAAAAACTGAAACAGGTTGTTAACATTTGGCAAAATGACTTTTGAATAGAAAGACGCTGTCTTAAGAAAACCGTTGCAAGAACACTCAACAACACAAGCATTATTCATTCAGCGATGATTTATCTCGGGTCTTTTGGGGGGGCTGATGAAGTCCTCTGTGATCAGTGCGCTTCACACATTTACATGGCACCTCTGATTAATCTCTTTAATTGATCGATACCATGTATAGTCAACAAACACGTCTGCGAAGAAAAGATTTCATCGCTTCGACTTATCAGCGTACAACCTGAGACCAAACAATCTTTGAAGAGTTGAAATGCTGATGGAAGGTGACATGCTGTCTGCTTCAAAGATTACCTCGCAAGTAAACACCGCAGATTCAAAGTGACTTTGATTCAATAAAGGATAATATCCATCCGTGCTTATGAATTATCTTCTATGATGGCATCACGAGGGTTTAAAAGATCACGGGGACGCCAGAGAACAACACAATAAGGGCCAGAGCTTCTGCTTCAATAGCGTCTTTCTCTTTTTTAATAACACACGGCGGGCTGCACAAACACAATCTGCAGCGCTGCGAGACAGTATTTCATCTGAATTTAATGTGCTGAATATGTGCAGGTTGAGCTCCCGTGAAATCAGCATTTTATTCTCCACAGAAGCTGTATTTTCCGATCGTTCACCTGGGTCAGTTTCCACAGACCTATTTAAAGGAAGTCTTTTACTTAAAAACCAAAATCTGCTGAGTATCGTTTACTCGCCTTCACGCCATCCCAGATGTACTGGACCTTGGTCAGCAAAAACGTGCACGTTTTTAAGTATATGACATTTCTTTATATCCATATAATGGAATGGCACTCCAAAAGATAGACGAAATACCCATACAGCCGTCATAAAAGTGTCCTGAGAGTGGGATAAAATGCGGATGTATCTGGACTGGAATGACGGTGTGTAAAAAGTGAGCGATTTTCATTTCTGTTGCTTGAAAAATGTGTATTCTGTTATATTGTTGCTTTCAAAATGTGTAGAATAAATCACATTTATAAAAACGATGCGTTGCTTTGTGATAGAATCGCTCCCCTGCGAATAAGTGCTTTTGTGTGAAATGGCGCTGATGAGCATGTTTGTATATATTTATGAAGCTTTTGTTTAGACTAAAATATAAATATATCTAAATATATATATACATATATAAGGTTAAGCCCCCGCCTGCACATAATACAATACTATCATTTTCACCATGTTTACATTTATTTAACAATCCCTCCTCTATGTCTTTCTCTCTACCTAATTCTAGCAAGTGTCTAACAATTGTTGATCTTCTCATGTAATGGCTTTCTTCCTTTTGTAAGTCACTTTGGATTAGGAATTGCTTTGGCATCTATAAAATATTCTAATGTAACGTAATTTCTGAACTCCTAGCAGAACGAAACAATGATGACGGTCCATCAACTAACCGTCAGGCAAACTGGCCTTGTCCCAAACGCTGCTCTAGATGTGTATTTGCAGTCTTGTGGACATGTGTGGACATGCCTTCGATACAGTGTCTCATTTGTCTAGTTTAGATTCTAAAGAGCGTGGCTTTCTTTGTGGCTGTGCTTATTCAATTATTTTGATAAAAAATATATAGCTGACTGTCTGACATTACAATTACAGTGTGACTCGCTGTATTGTTTAGATAATAAAGGAGCAGAGCAATGAAAATCATTCAAAGGTTTGCAGCCGTAAAATGAAAACTTAGCGTCTAAATGTCACCAAGAAATTCTATTTGAAGTATAATTACTGCTTAATATATGTTTTCTGTGCGAACCAAAGGCAACTGTGTCGAGCATCTCCATCAGGACAGAATAAGTGTGTGAAGTGCATGAAAATATAACTAAATGGATGTCTCTAGACAACAGCAAGCCAAAAGCAACAAATAACAGATAAAAAATACAGAATGACTATACGGCAGTGGTTCTGGGGGGAGCCAGGATGGGTCCGGGGAGGGCACAAATTTTGTGGTATATGAAATAAAGACATTTATCATCAATTATATGCAATCATACATCAGAAAAATAATTCCACCACCCAAAAGTATTGATGTTCCAGCACTGTATAACAGAATTAGTTTTTGGTTTAAGTTTAAGATTTTATTCGGGGGGGGGCGCAAAGCGATGCACTCAACACAAAGGGGTCCTTTGAACAAAAAAGTTAGAGAACCCTGCTATACAGAGTGAACACGTGTAAATGTTTTTGCAGCATGTTTAATTCTTGCAATGTGCCATTTTGATTGGTCTCAATTTATTGAAGCAATTTGTTACTCCGAACAGTATGTTCCTGTTTATGAAATTCATTAATGGCTGCACGGAGGGCCGCAGTAAGTGGCCGCGTGCCCTTTATGTCACATTTCAGACGTGGAAGCCACCTTTGGCGGGGTCACTGCTGATAGAAAGTGTTTTACGTCCTGATTTCCACTATACGGCCTGCATGAATCTCTCGGACGGGGAAAACATATTTGGATGGCAGCCCGAGAAAGCAACGCTTCATCATTTTAATTGCACATCTCTAACCGCTTTCCTTCTGCAATTGGAATGAGACTCTGGAGAAAATTTGATAAATGGAAGGCCCTGGCAGCTGTTATTAGGTCTGTTTCTCTTTTTAATAATTATTTTACAGAAGGATATGCGAACAGAGTGATTCTGGGAGGAGGGTGTGGTGATTAACTGTAATGCTAGTTCTGCATGACTGAAAAAAAAAACATTGTGGAGGAGCGTTACGTTGAAGCCCAATTAAATAGTGTTTCTCGGGCCAATGACGGGACTATTTGACACAATAATTAACAGCAACTACAGGCAAAATATTAAACAGAACATGACCTCTGTTTGTGTTGGGTGGAAATAGCTTGCGGTGGGTTAACGTGATACTGTAATAAGGCTGGAATATACTTTTGGGTACAAAGGCAAGGACACCAGAGAAGAGCTCGGGGGGAGTGCTTATATGAAATCTAAAAAGGTCTTCGACAAACCTGAGAAAAATATAACAACTACTTAATGACTTTTAGGTCAGAGTTGCTTGCTGCAATTTCACACCAAATATTTCACACTCTGACCACTGCGGTTCTCGAAAAACTTTTGTTTGAATGCTAACTTTAGTAGATCCAAACTTACAAGACTTTACAAAAGCCGTCACTTTAAGAGTGCTGCCACAATCTTTCGGCTTATGATTACGGCTCAATCGTTCAAAAGAATTATGTGACTAAAACTTTGTAACTTACCCCATGACTGAGAGTGTGATGATGCTATCTTCTTGATACATACATAATTGCTACATAAAAGTAAGTGCTATTTTGTAATTACTCCATAGTAATAGAAATGTTCTTATAATTTTTACTGTTTCATTTAATTTAAATATGATACTGTGGTGAGCAGGGCGGGACGAGAGCCGTGAGGGAACGGCGCAGGGACGGTGACCATTTAGTGTGATGTTATAGAACATTGAAAACGTGATTATTAGAATGGTTACAGTAGAATGGTCATCTGGACACCATGTATTCTTGAATATAACAGACTGAGAGATTTACAGGAATGCAAAAGCCCTGTCAGACTGCACAGGAATTTCTTTTTAAATGCAAGTAGAGGAAGCAAATTCCAAATCTATACGTATAGAAAATATAGAAAAATTACATGAAAGATTGCAACATTTCCATGAACACATGATTTATATTACTCAATTTATGAAATTTGAACATTAGGTAAATTAAATATCATACATTACAATAAACAAAACATATTGTAAAATCACATTTAATGATAGAATAAGAGATCCAACAGTTTGGTTATCTTCTCACATTTATATATATACTTTTATTCAAAGTGACTTACAATGGGTAAAACAAAAAAGGATTCTTCGTATCTTCCCTAAAACCAATCTGAGAACTAGGTAATGTGGCAGATCATGCTGGCCAGGTTTAGTGTAGGATGTGTGACATTGATTGACGTGCTATGTCAAGTAGGGTTGCCATCTTCAATGTGAAAAAAGGGACACATCCACCCCCAGTACCACCACCAAAGCCAAGGATTAACACAGATTTATTGTGAAATTGATTTTGTTGTTACTGTCTGTTAGGATCTAGTAATGATCAAGTCCTTGTTTTTAATCATGGGTAATAGCATCTAATACATTAAGCATTTCATATTTCTTGATGATCAGAGTTTACATGAGTGGCAAACTTGCTGTCAAGTTTAAATATCCTAAAAAAACATTCCCTGTGAGTTATTGTAAAAGTTTGTTAAGAAAATGCACGTGATTGGGGTGAGGTGAAGCCAAAGACATTCATGCCACCCACTGACTACCCATTTTGAAAATATGTAGTTGTACACATCTGGGCCTTAGAGGAAAAAGTGCTTGGGAGTAATGAGATGTGCTTGTACAGTAAGGGTAACACTCTCAAATTGCTCCATGCTCAATTTTTCCAAGCTCCTGGGGCCTATTGTTTCATTTCTCAGGTTGTAAATCTTGACTTCTCCATGGGTCAATTTCAATTAACTCTCACGGCAAGGCTGGCGCGGATTCTGTACAAAATCCAGTGAGAATATATAGCTATAGCACAAACTCGGGGTCTTATCCACCGTGTTTACCGTCTCTCACTCAACAATCACCCGAGAAATATGCATTTTAACATCATGACAATGTTATTTCTCATCGTGGAGCTTTAACCGTAGCGAGGGTTGTGAAGCACTTTAAGAGATTCTCTTAGTAAAAGCTTGACCACGGCTTCAGTTTAATAAAAGCTTTTATGCCCTTCACAAACAGGCAGATGTCACAGATCCACTTTAACAGTTTCAAGTCCCTAGTGGTGGAAAATAACTAAGCGTTCTTTCTAAAGTGCTTTCCAGCATTGCAGAATGAAATGAGATGTTTATCAAGTACCTGCAATCAAAGGCCTGTCACAAAACAAAAAGCTGTGAACATTTATATGTATAAAGGCTACGTACAGAATCATATTGTATACCGTACACAGTAATATCATGTTTTTTGTGCCCAGACAGCAGTATACGTCTTGTAAACTTCTGGTGTCATTGACCCAGACCATATGACCCCTATTACCCACGTAGGGTCACACTATTCACTAGAAGGTGAATCACACAGTTATATTTACTGCTAATGACTGAGATGACACAAATGACAGATATGAACAAGATTAAAATGACTGAGAGACTGTGACCCCACCTTCATTTGAAACTGTAGAGTATGGGATACTTCGCATTGCTTTTATCAAATACAGATTCTTTCAACAGTTTTTATTTCTTGCAAACAATTTTAGGAGAAACATTTGAGGCTAAGTTGATACTTAAATGAAAAACTTCTGCTGGAGATGATTTAAATCCCACGTCACCCACTGTTACTTTTCTCCCCGTCTCCATCTTCTGGCCAAGCATCAGCAATCAATCCAACACTAATTGCTCTGTGGCTACTATAGTTGAATGTGTTTGTCGCTGTAGAGCTCTTAATGAAAGATGTCAAGCCTCCCAAACAGACCTCTAGAGGCCCACGCTGACATTTAGTCATTCAGTGAATGAAATCTGCATTGGCGCTCAAATGTGTGTTTACTATAGTATCACTAATTAGCATTTATAGATGAGATGCTCCAAAGAAGTTCTGCGAGTGGCGGAGGTATGCAGACCGTTGGGAGATGTGCTTTCCAAAGAGGTGAACTAGTACGTGTTGGGCTATTTTGATCCTGTTGTGGTTCTTAATATAAGCAATTTTGATATTGTGCCAATCGTAAAATCCAGGAACCATGGAAAAGACATGCAGTTGAGAACGATACCAACAGTTATGCTCTACAACAACCAATACATTCATTTCATATGTTTTATATGAGAGACTCTTCAGTTATGGATTACTTTTATTGGCCTCTGGGTTAAGCTTTTATTTATACCTTTTATACAGCACTACACAACCCTGTGGTCTCATTAGATTGTGTCTGTGATGTAAAGGTAACGTTTTATTTAAACCCCTGGTTCAATCCACATTTGACCCAAACATGAGTTAAAACAATCCGATCTTTTTTTAGAGGATCATATGGGAATCTACCTGAGGGCCAGTGGTCAGTGGATGTTCTCCATCACGGACAGCTGAACAGCCACGACAGATGAAAGTATTTTTACAAAGCAAGCTTCTCATTTCTCCCTGTTAAACTAACATGTGGTATAGTAATGATGTCTGAGATTGCATGTATTGCGTGAGAACTGCAATTTATCAGACCGGTATAAGTGCCATTAAAAGACCAGACACATCACAGGTTGGCTTTGATGTCTGAGGTCCTTTCTTAAAAATAATGTCTCCTTGTGTATTACCACACGTGATATATTTAAGAACATTTTATTTCAAATGGATAAAGGTAAATACATTTGAATTAATAGCCATGCTTGCGGATCACCTCCCAGTCTTGCCAGCTGGCAAAAGCATCAAGTCTAAACCAGAAGAAATTGTTATATGGTTTCAGAAACGAAAGACGAGTTGCAGATTCTTTGCAAGACCATGTTTTGTAGACATAACTCTTTCGCTGTCATTAATTACATTTTCTGTCATGTGTGACACAATGCTGGCATGGATTTCAACACTGGGATGGCACAGGGCGCTGGTATGGATTTTCTGAAAGAGAATAGTATCTCAAATCCAATAAAAAGCGAGGTAAATACATAAACCAAAAGGAACGGATAATAGATTACTTGGGCATATGTGGTCATCAAACATTGAAAAACATATAAATCAACAACTGGACTCAATCTGCTCATCTATAGGCTACATTTAAAAGAGTAGTTCACTTCAAAACTTGGCCCCATTCACTATTGAAAAATGAATGTGGGAAAGTACTACTTTAAATCATCGTTCTCAATCCAATCTGGATAAAGTTTTTTTATGAAACTATAATTAAAATTATTGCAGGAAAAAAGCACCACCAGATAAGTCATCCCAATCTAATAAGCATGAACCATTGATTAAAGACTTTGCCTCTGACACAATTTGTTGCTTGCGCTACAGTTTCACATTTTTGCTCATAGATATAAATAACTAGATTGGGCGTTAGCATCTGTTTCTATGGGCCGCTATACGTAGGTCGTCTGCCATATTGGAACAGTCCAAGCCGGTCCGTTAACATACAAAATCACTATGTGTGATTATGAAAACTCAAACATTATAAACATCATATAACATTATGAATATGACAAAAAACGAAAGGCCTCAGTGTTTTCACAGTCTGTGAGTGACGTCCGTGGACTGTTCCAAGATGGTGGACACATCTATGTGCCTGGAACGCTTGAATGCTGCATCTTGTTATTTGTATCTATGTTTTTAATGATGAAAACCCTTTAAGTCCCAGTGAAATACAAAATGACATTTCTTATTTTGTCATGAAATATTGCAGCGCTTATTTTAAATAGCTTATCAATGTGGGTAATCTTCATTTTAAAATTCAGGTACCTACATAATCTTCAGTTAAGATCTGAAAACGCTCGTCCGCCCTGAAATTACTTTTCATCTCAAATTACATAAATTAGACGGCTTGGCCGTGGCATCCGTAAACTCCTCTGCAACAACTGTCAGTCTGCTGCCAGCTTCATTTCAAAATCAAAGAACAGCCGTTTGTACACATTCATTAAATTCGCAGTGAAAAACGCAAGCCACGCCCACTAATCCGTTTGATCATCCTTGCACGCCCGGGAACGTCCACGCTGTTGAATCTGGTAAATGTCGAAGGCGAAGCCCAGCAGGTTGCCGCACAGATATCCGATATGGAGACACCGCTAGACCATGCCCAGGAAGAGGCAACACCTCTAGTAGAATGGGCTCATTCCCGTGGGACATTGAAGGCCCACGGAAGAATATGCCAGCGCGATAGCCTCAACTATCCATTTAAACAGTAGACCTTGACCGTGGAAGGGGAATGGCCCTTATCCAGCAAGTCTTGAAAGAAGGACAGTATTAACGAACAGGACACCGGGTCTGCGCCAAGTGCTGTACACCAGGCAGAGAAGATGGGCCATTCGAGGGTATAGAGCTGTCTAGTAGACGGGGGTCTAGCCTGAGATATCGTGTTCAGGACACCCACGGGGAGGACCGTTGCTCCCATCGAGAGGCCAAAGGTGCAGAGCCCCCAGTGCTGGTTGGGGGTGCCAGATGGTGTTGCCTGCCGGAGGTCCCGGAATAGGCCACGGGGCTGCTACGAGCAGCTGAGACGGTTCCGCGTCCTTAGGCTGGTTCTGCCACAGTGGGGCTACCTTGTGCACCTGTTCTCTGATCCTCCTGATCGTCTGCTGTATCAGAGCAATCGGGGGGAAAGCATAGAGGAGCCCAATTGTGGGCCAAGGCATCCCTGCCCTTCGAAAAATAAGTTGGGCAATGAGTACTGTCTTCTGAGGCAAAAAGGTCGACCTCTGCCATGCCGAAGATTTCCAAGTTTGCTGAACCAACCTGACTACGAGTGAAGTATCGATAGGTTACCAAACTCTTTATATATAATATACAGTATATGGATTTAAAACCATTTTAATTTCTTCCCACCTTTTAAATGCCTAATAAATGTTTATTAACAGAAGGGAGGATTCAATAGGAGGAGTCAGTTAAGTGTGTGCGGGTGTGTGTAATGAATGCGTTAACAGTAGTTATGTGGGTAAGGAGAGGCACAGCTGCTGTGCTTAGGTACATTAAAATGTAATTAAAGAAGCTTCATTAGAGGCATGTCATAGGAGAAACAAACTCTCTCTCGCTGGGTCACATGTGCACACACTCATCTCTCCACGGGCCTTCACATCCACACATCCAAACACTGAGGGTGTATGATTTAACAGAGGCTTTCCAAGACATTCAACTCTGATTAAAAGAAAACTCTGATCATTGAAGATGCTAATTGAAGGGAACACTGTATACGCATCTGTATTGTTTCAACCTACAGGAAAAGACGTGATATGAAAGGGAAACTGTGACACTCAGTGTGCCCATGAACAGGTCCATATACATCGATCTGTACCAGCACAACTTCCCAGCCAATTCAGCACATTTCTGCAGAATTACCCAGAGTTCTGCATGTCCTCATGCCAATGCATTTAGATTTATTAAGAAGGAAATGTTTACCTCTGTCACACCACTAATCTCAGCTGCATTTAACACACATTTGATTTGCATAAACCACAAAAAAATACAATAAAACATTGAGAATCAAACGTCATTATAGGTAATATATATATAATTTGCTACTAAGTGCAATGGTCATTTAATAAATGAGAGGTGACCATAAATGACGCTCAAACAAATAAGGCGTAGAACATGTTTAGAGGTGTGATGATAGCCATATGAAGGAACAGATGAAAGACAGAGAGACGTGTGCTCTCTCATTAAGTCCAATTATACCCCGAGGTAATTATCTATAACATCTGTATTTCCAAAACGAGTATTTAATCTTCTCTTGCTGTTAATGACGTCCACTGTGGCTGTGCTTTGGCAGGAGTCCATCTCCACGCACACACACACACACACACACTCTAAAAGTTATATTTCAATATTTGTGTGCTGATAACTACATCATTTCATGTTACACACACTGTGCAGTATGTTTGTAAACCTGTGTGAAAGAAAATTGTATTTCATCGTATTCATGGAAATCGTATTCTCAGATTCTGGTTGAAATCCCTTTAGTGAGTCATTTAGCAGGTGCTTTAATCCAAAGTGACTTATTACAGGTTAAGTTCTCCTGGTGTAAAACAAGGTTAAGTACTCTGCTCAAGGGCCAGTGGTGATAATTCACTAAATAACCCTTCTGGGTTTTGAACCGGTAACCTTCTAGTGACTAGCGATAAGCCTTTAGTTACTCTGCCACATTCGCCAACATTTCAACAGATGCGATGAGTTCAAAAGCTGGACTAATATGGCATGGGTATTATGCTTGTAAAAAAGGTCGTACACCTCCAAATCTGCTCGCAGACACACCTGGTCCATCCCAATAAAATCATCATGTTCAATATTTATAATTGTAAACCAGGATGATTACAACAGTGACTGTGAAACAAGCTGCTGATCGTGTCCGATGGACTTTGATGTTTCTTTTTATGTGCGTGATGCAACCAGATTTCACAATCATAAAACCTGCTGTAGGTTCAGGCCAGTTTACATCCAAAATCGTCAAGTCCCGCGTCAAGACAGATAAATCGCAGTCGAGTCCAAGTCCTCAAGTTTCAAGTCTTTAACAAGTCATAGTTCTCTTTCCCTAAATCAGTTTCAGTGTAAAATAGTATAGTAGATTTATAATTATTAAGTATATTCATATATTATGTGTAATTATATTACAGCTAATCTAACCATGCTAATTTTGTGTCTGACCTCTATACCTGTAATGTTACTGTATCCTCAGTTTATATTATAATATACTGTAGAAGATGGAATTTAGGTATTCATTAAGTTATAAAATTGTTGTTCTTTAGCGAGCGATCATGAATTAAAAGCATGATAGCAACCGTTAGCTAGTATGAGAGAGCAATTATCTTCGATATTGTGTACATTGAATGCATTTAGGCAGGCTGGCAAACAAGTTGAAATCATCAAAAAGATTCATCCTATGTGCTTCTAAACGGCATGTTTCATAAAACAGATTTAAAATCTGCCGCCTCCCGTTCCGTCTGACGTTCCCCCATTCAAGTGAAACAGATGACCACCTCATGCTTACAAATGGCAGCCGCTCATATGCAGAAATGTGGATTTTCTGATATTTATGTTTAACATACAGGTATATACATCTCTTTTGCGTTTTAAGGTAGATAATCATTTGATCATAGGTTATGACAGGGCTATGCTCTGCAATGAGGTTCTAGTCGGGCAGGTTTCCAACACCCGAACTAACAAATTTCCCAACATTAAAATGAATGGGTGGGCAGGAGCGTGAGGAAGACCAGGGAGAATAGTGAGCTTTATCATTTTCTACAAAATTGGACGTGTTTGAGAATAATAAAACGTCTGAAAATGAAGGTTTATAATTGCTAAAGTATTTGCAATATATTATTAATAGTTATTAACAGCTCCTCTGGTGTGATCCGCTCCAGAGAACAGCCGACCGTGATCTCAACTTCAATATTTGGTTTTAAAATATATAAAGACTTGCCGTCATAGTGTTCAAGTCTAAGACAAGTCGCAAGTCTTCTCTGATTTTGTAAAGTTGCAGGTCATCAAATTTCTGACTTGAGTCCGTGTCAAGTCCAAGTCCACAACCCTGGAATAAGACAATATTTGAACGAGATGAAACTATTTGTAAAATATGGAATCTCGAGAGTGCAAAAAATCGAAATATTGAGAAAAAACACCTTTTAGGTGTTTATTCGATGCGCTGTAGCAGACCGTTGCTAAGAAGAAACAGGTTTGTTTTAATGCTCTCTATTGGTGTACCACTGTAATGACGTTGTGGAAAGTAGATGATTCTAAGCTTTACATAGATACCAAACTTGAGTGGTTAATTCCCAAAGAGAGAGCAGCAGCAACGTGAAGTTTAGAGACGTGTTTCCAGCCTTTATTTTGCTTTCATATAGTGTCATATTTCTGGCATTAGATTGTAAAGTGCATAACCGCAACCACAATTTTGTAACTTGCTTTAAACCCATTAAATCTTTACTCAGAGGAGTTTCGTTCCTGTCGGAGAAAAAAATAAACAACAAAAGACACAAAAACAGGTTATTCGCAAAGCTTCATGTTTCAAAGTTTCTCTGCTACGTGACCCCCTGGCAGATCCGACCTCCTCTCTTATTGGGCAGAAAAGATGGCGTTTTACTTCGATGGGATGAACAAAAAAGCGTCTGGCACATGCTGTCTGCAGTACCTGGCGGATTAATTAGCAATTATCCATGTGCTATTGAACATCTCTGGAGGCGTGATACAAACTGCTGGGTTTGGCAGCGCCAGCGCACTTTTTCTGCCATAGTCCGCCATCCAACTAATAGTAAAATCCCTTCTTAATTTTGCCCTAGTTGTTCATCCCTTTCTGCTAAAGAACAGTGCGCATCCCCTCTTTAAGTGCTTGTGCTTCCACTAAAATCACATTACCTCTATTTATTAAGACAGTCGGAAAATGGCTGGGGGATTCAGGAGAGCCGGAAGACAAAAAGCCTCTCTATCCGTGGCCTTTTCCACAGAGCATCTTCTGGCATGTTACGATCTGTGCCACAGAAGGAGCTCTTTGTCTGGCCTATAATCTCTCTCTCTCGCTCGCTCCTGAAACAGAACTACAAAACAGGAGAAGGAAGAAAACAAAACCTGAATTATCCTGCAGCTTGTTCAGCTGGAAGACAAATTATTTCCTCTTGGTTAAACACTTTCTAAGGAATCCGACAGCGGCGTGGTAATGCCTGCCTAAATGCGGCACGGTCTCTAAAGACATCCTTTAATTTCTCTGAAACAAGAGTAAAAGGTGAATATTAACTCGCTTTCAGATATCTCGAAACAATTGGACCTTGTTTTCTCCTTTTCTAACAGCAGATGAGTCACCGGACGGTTTCTATGGGAACTATAAGGGATTGTTGTCAGATCCCATGAATAACACCTCCGTTTGAAATCCACGATGCCCTTCGGCGTTACGCCGACTCCGCGTGTGAAGAGGAGCTCGTGTCTGAGAACCTACGACGTCAGGGGTTTGGCATTCAAGGGAGTGCGACGATGCCCAGTCCCTCGAAGAGCGTCGGTTCGAGCCGAGGGGAGGTACGCGATGTCGATCAGCTGGATATAAGCGCTCGCTGGCAGAAGGGATAGAGGCTACAGATGTTCACGGATCCTCAAGCCTCAGTGCACCAGGCAATGTCTGATGAATGACTTCTCAAGCATGAAAGCCTTGCGGAAGAAAAACTATCTAATGGTTTTCCACCAGCATTAACGCTGAGCAATATGCGACACGCTGTGTGATGCAACGTTACAGCTTTTCGGCAAACAATAGGAAATTGTTTCATTTACTTTAAAAACCGCAGGGTAACGGAGGGTTGGCTTTGGGAATGGACTCTTGGGACAATATGGAGATGGTTTAGGACTATGATTAGGTTTTTAGATATGATTATTTCCTCAGGTTTGTTAAGTTTATGGTTGTGTTGAGTTTGAAAGCTGTGATTTATTCATTGAAATGTTCTAGGATCATATTTGGCAAATTAAACTGCACTTCGAGCAGGAACACAATGTGAACAATAACATGAAGTGCTACACAAGGCAGCGCAGCTGGTGTCGCAAAGGAATAGATATTTCCAAAGAGCTCCTAAAAAATAAAACAGCTTTCTTCATTTAAGCCAGACGTGCAACAAGACAATGAGATCTGCTAAGATACACCATTTGCCTCTTCAAGTCCTTCACCTTCTCTACGCTGACGCAAAAAGTGATGGCAAAGTTCATTCTTTACATAAAAGAGGCATACAAATATCTGCTTTCTTGTTCGTTCAACATTTTCACCTGCGAGCGCCTCTTTCCAGCAGTCTTCCCGAACCCATTCTTATGTTAAAGCTTCATTAGACAGCTGAGATGCGGTGATGGGCATTATAATCATCCCGTCGCCCAACACACGGACCTGTCTGAAACCCCGAAAGTGCTTTTTACTTCCTTCTCTGAGAGTATGAACTCAGTCAAGACCAAAACAAGCATCTATCATGTTTAATGAAATATACATTAACAAATTCTAAGGTCAAAAAGCGCTCTTGTAATGTCGATTGACAAGCTTTCATCTGTAAAAATGCTAAAGTTTTAGTTTCAGACTTTGAAAAAATCCAAAGAAATGTTTTTTCCTGCAGGGCAGGATAATGTAATTAGAGCGTTTAACAATAACATCAGCATGCAAACAAGGTACAAACAACGCTCATAGAATTCAAGGACACTTTATTACACCCTAGATTAGTCAGTAACCTTAACACTAGAAGGACTTTCTCAAAAGCTTCCTCAAAGAATCCACTAGATTTTCTCTTTTTATATACGTTACCTCAAACTAATTATTTTGCCCAATTATTTAAGGACCAGCCCACCACAGGCATAGAGTTGTCTTGGTAATTTTGCATTGGATAATTGTTAAACTGCTTTTCCAAATCAAAATTCATGGCACCAATACATGATCAATAGCTCACACCCTAAAGCACATTACAGAATGTATTACAATGTAATTACATCGTCAAAAGATTACTGCCTTTGTATGTGTGAATAATGAAATGCCGTCAAAACTAATGCTACGCTGCGACTATTTTGGCGTTTGTGAATATTAAATGGCAATTTTTCCAATGAAATGTTAACTATTTACCCAAACCCTAAACCTGACGGTATTATTTGAATTATTGAAGTGTTACCTCTTCATGTACGTTTCAAAATGGCCGCTCTCTACCGAGGTGCACGCAAACATTGGCGAATGTGAACTTTGTGAAAGATCTTTGTGATCTCTGGAAATGATATAATTCATGCCTTCACGGATTCAGCGTAATAACATAGCACAGGATTTACCGAGATCAGTGAACGGCTTAATTACAAAGCAGCAGACAGTTGGGCTGCTGTCTGTGTTCTGTGGGCTTAATTTGGGATGCAGTATTCCCGGGGAAGAAAGACAGCAAATTAGGGTAAACATCAGTGCTTTAAGAGAGCTACACAAACCCAACTGGAAATCACTCCTGGTGATCATTTGCCACATGGAAAGATTACACATCAGCACAAAGCAGATATTACTTTTTAAGTGGATTTCCAACGAACGGGACATCAATTATAGACAAATAGCACACATTTATGTTGACGCTGGCACTTTAAGTATCATTGAGAAACAAGAGAGTGTCTAAAAATTGCTTTCTCTTGGCAAAAAGTCAGTATCATCGATCAATTTCACCTGATATGAACCACTATACTTTATACATCACACTATACAGCATATGCTTTTTTTTAACCTTTATTTGCGTCTTAAAGCTGCAATTTGTTTAAAATAAACCCAAATTAATTTTCGTTTTGAAACGATCTCTGCATTTCTTTACATGTACTTCTTTATACGATTGCTAAATGTCAAACTTGCAGATTCATGTATAAACTAGGCTTTGTTTTTCACTGTTATCTTGTAGCCGTCACTCCTCCTTTCACATTGGAAAAGGAAATTGTATGTGAAACATATTGCAGTGTTGTATAGGCAAACCATCAGACGCTGACTTGTTTGTGAGCTTGTTAACAAAGCTCATCTGTGTTATTTATGAACACGGTCTGTTATCTGACTGCTGACCACACGCGTCGATTGTGGTTCATAATTAATCACAGATTCTGAAAATATTCTTCTGCTGGCCCACATAATAATGCAATGTAATCATTTCATATTTTGCTCCATTATTCAGACACTGAACAGAGTGGAAAATGCCAGGGAAGAAGCTAATGGACTGCTCTGATGTCTTAGAGACCAACTTGTGATTTCTTCAAGATGCTGTTGCCATGGGGACCAATTCACGCACGCACACACATCCCCAGGAAAGATGTAGAAACCCGACATTTACCTTTGAGTTGTGTTAACTGTTATCATGATTATTATTATTATTCTTGCTAATCTAGAAGGTTTCACAGCACCTGTCAACAGTAATAATATAATATATTTTTTAATGAATTATGAGTCTTACTTTTAGGACTATTAAAAATTGTCCATAAAAATATACATTACAAAAATATTTTTATTTAAATCCAACCCTATGCCTAAATTTGAATGTCAAATGTAACCCGGATCAGTTTTGTGAGACCCAGGCAAGTATTGAAGTAATGGTGTAACTAATAAAAAAGTGGAAAACTAAAGAACAGTGCATGCTGAAATGAACACCGGTTGCCGGTTACTTAACTGCTGAATCGTCAAGTCTTTAGGCAATTATTTCACGAATGTGTGAAGTGTTAAGAAATGAAAAGGTAATTCTGTATTAATAAGGTTTTCAAATAAAAAGTGTCAATTGCTAGCGTGTCTCTCATTGACGGTTCACATGGTGAAGTGCTGACTAGGGTCAGTCTCTTCAAGCAGAACATTAAGACAGCAATTAATGGACATCCTCATATAGAAACGTCCTCGGGGCTTGGCTGTCCAACCACATTACACCGGGCTCAAATGGGTCAGTTATTCACACGCTCTGCAGTGTGTGACAATCTGGACGTCACAATGCACACATTTACCGACAGCATGCCATTCATCGGGTCAAAGGGTGACGTTACATTAGAAACACTGCGGCTTTTATCAAAACATTGCTCAGACCTGAGAACGTCTCTCCGAGCCTTTTAAAGCTCTACTGCTGCACATTAATAATTCACATCTAACAAAAACAAAAACCTTGTATTAGGACATTTTTAAAAACAGGACTGGTAAAAGTTGTTTTGGTTGTGGTTGTTTGCTTGGTTGGTTATTACTTCTTTACACAAAATGTACTTCAGTCTGCTGCATGTGCATCAATCTAATTGTCTGATTATAATTCTATGTTTCAGTACATTCAGTAAAAGGCGCTGATATTGAAAATACAAATAACACAATAATAAATATATCATCATATAAATACAGCAAATACTGTCAGTGAGGAGTTTGGTTAAAAAGTACACTAACCCTCATTTCTCAACAGGTATTTCAGTTTTCTACATATCAGATTAATAGTAAAGACAATGACAATTGTTTAGTGACAAAACGGTGTCAAAGCAAATGAAAAAGCTATGTTGTGTTGTGAACGCATGTGAAGAGAAGTGTCCATTATGACAAAAGTGATGGCCTGGGGCCCGTTTCAATAAGGAGGTTCAACCAACACTGAGTTAAAATGTGAACTCTGAGTTGATTTACTCTGAGTTTTCGGTTTCAGAACAGCTGGTTTCAATGAGTTCAGTCCACTCTGAGTAAGTTTACTCTAGGTTACGCGCGTACACCGCGGCTTTAAAAAGCCATCGTCAATTGAGCGAAGATAACACGATTCACCATGGCAACAGCACGTGACAAAAAGCGCTCCGTTTATTTCTCGGCAGTCCAATTGGAGGTATAGTTACTAACATACAGCGAATATGAGCACATTTATAGAAAGAAGAGCAACACAGCCGTAGCAAAAGAAATAGAATCTGCGTGGTAGAAAATTGCTTTACGTGTCAATGCATGTGTTTAATTGTCAATCACTTTTATATTCATTTTGTTGATATTGTCAAAATGTGAATATAGCTATCTATCTCTCTATCTATCTTTCTATTTATATATATATATATATATATATATATATATATATATATATATATATATATATATATATATGTATACTGTATAATGTATATATATTAATCAACATTAATGCTGTGGATGAACTTCCGATTGACATAATGAGCCTCATTTTGGGAAGGAGCGATGATGGGAATATGGGTACCATCAATGCAGTTAATATAACGACATGTACACCATTCACCTGCAATCCTGTGAAACTCCTCTTTGATGGCTCGCACAGGTTTGTGGTCAGGAAACTCGTACAAAAAGTGCTTGAGAGCGAGGCACGCTTTTCTTGTCCCTCTGCATACAGTTGCGTGTTATATATCATTAACAAAGAAACGAAACGTATAAATAATCTGCTCAGCTGCATGCAGAGCGCGGCCATGACAAGTGAGGTTTGTGACGGAAGGATGAAGCGGAGTGTGGATATATGTAACAGAGTTTAAAGAAAAACGATATCGCTCAAATAAAAAATCCTACAGATATGATAAAACATCCAAATGTTCCTCACCATTCTCTCACGACGTAACTTTAACTCTTTTCTAATTAATGAAGCTTCCTCATCTACAGGTAACTAAATAAACGAAAATGCCATTTTAATGTCTGTGTGACGAAATTGTGCACGATAAAGGAAAACGAATGAAAAAACAAACAGCATAGGCAATTTCTACACCGCTTGCGATCCGAAAAGGGGGCGGAGATTGTAACAAACCCCAGGTTTGTGAAATAAAACCTGTTCTCGAGGTTCACAGAGTAGGTTACTATGGTTACTCACTCTAAGTATAAGATACCACGATTTCTGAAACAGGCTTGACTTACCCCGCGGTCGCGGGTTTGATATACCTCGCGTTCTAAGACAAAAAACCCGGAGTATCCTGTTTTCTGTGGTTAACTTACTCTGAGTTTGCAC
This sequence comes from Barbatula barbatula, assembly GCF_947034865.1. NCBI lineage: Eukaryota > Metazoa > Chordata > Actinopteri > Cypriniformes > Nemacheilidae > Barbatula > Barbatula barbatula. The sequence goes on along the minus strand of NC_136781.1, from coordinate 20,921,474 downwards.
TTACCCTGCTTTCTGAAACGGGCCACTGGAGGAAGAAAGTGTGTTTGTCCTAGTTTTGAGAGCTCTTATAAGGGGTCCAGTGTCCAGCAAGGTAAGGAAGAATCAGCCGTGGCTACATTTACTTGCACTTTGTTTGTCTTCATGCTACTCATTCTTTAAGCCAACGCTTCACACATCATTAGGGTCCAAATCTTCAGCTAGTGAGCTTGTTGGTTTAAGTATGAACCAAAAGCTCTATGTCCAAATTGTGGCTCGCATGAACTACCAGCATCTGTTTCATGTCCCTCGAGCATTTCAAACGGCTGCAAATCTTGTTTTTAACCTATGTAACTAATCTTGTCAGATCTGTACAGACTTAAGCACCACGCTGAAATTCGCCCTTATGACTGTAAATATATCAAACATCCTCAAGCTTTTCGAACATGATTTTCACATGAAGGCCGAGATGCAGTTCGCTAATGAAGCGCTAATTCAAATGATCTTAAACCCAGCAAACACCATATGTTTTGATGACGTCGCCAGTTCATCTTTTTTTGGTCACCGTGACATTACTTTGTGAACACGTTCTGAGGACGTCTTGGCGACTTTCCATTTCTTCGAATCTTTGCTTACATTCCAAAAACGTCCTATAACCACTTCCTCAAATAACGTTGTGAATGAATCCCATGGAGAAGGTTGTAGCGACGTGATGTACTGGTCTTCCGATAACCTGGACACTGGTCATTTGATTAATGAATCTGCTCATTTCTATTTATTATGTTATTGTGTGGAAAATCTTGGATCGGAGTCAAATCTGTAATGATGTCAAGATGAATGCTACAAATCCGACTTCTGACAGCTATTCAACAGGAGTTTAATTCGATACCACTTTTAAAACTGCGTTTTCTATTTATTTACTGTGTGCATCATTTAAACGTTACCTCACTGCCTGATTTATTACTTTAGCGGTTTATTAATATTCTTTCCTAACTTTATATCTTACAAATTGTGAAAGTAAACACATATTTTAGTGATTTTCAATCGATTTGGTTTCTTTATGTTTGTGAGTCTGACTAAAGAAACATTTGATTGTTGTTTCTAAAAATGGAAAACCTGCTAAACGTATGTGGTAAGACAAGAATATAATGTTAAGCTTAGTATGAATAAAATATCTGCTGTACAGTGCTGTGTAGAGTTGCATTACTGTGCTTTATACATATGTGAATAGAGAATTACTCTGATAATTTATAACATTTATTTAACAAATTTTATCCTCCATGTGAGGGATGATAATTGTTTAAATTAAATAAAGATACGATTTTACAAACGGGACTGTTTGGTCGTCCCAGCGTTTTTTGGTACGTCGCTGCGATGAATATGGTACGTCCCAGGTATGTCTTCAGGAGGTAATCACCCCGTCCCAGCAACGTCCAATGTTACGTTGTCACGATGAATATTGGAATCACAAAGTTACGTCGCTGGAACGTCATTTGGTACGTCGTGGCAACGAATATGGTCCGTTCCAGGTACGTCATCACAACGTAACTGTGTTAGCTGGGAATACAGATGGAGACCTCCCCCATGTTAACATCCAAGTAAATTTGAGTCAATTCTGTACGAAATGTTGAATTGGAAAAATAGACTACCTTTATATTTGAACACAAAAGAAAAGATTTTGAAGAATGTTGAAAACCAAACAGTTCTGGGACACTATTGACTACTACCATAGTAGTTCATTTTCCTACAATGGAAGTCAATTGGTTTCAAACATTCTTCCAAATTTCTTTCTTTGCGATCAGAAGATCAACAACATGTATACAGATTTGGAACAACTTTAGAACATAGCTTTTGGGTGAAGCTATACCTTTAAGGGACATCTTGTTCTGCTTATTACAGTAGTGGCCAAAAAACCATAAGACAACTGACATCTTTATTCATATGTACCATTAAAGATGTATTAAAGTACCAAATATTTTTGGTAGTTGTGCTTGGAGTACAAACTGAAGGTCAGCTTTGAAAATAATTTAAGAAAGTTGATTGGCAATTGATTTAAATAAATGTGCATCAGGTTGTGTTTTGTCCAGTTTGTACCATGCCCTGCATATTCTGATGCCGTACCTGTGGTCATTAAAAGTGAATACTGTGCAAATATCCCCTCCAGACATCGCTTTTGGCCACTATCCCACAATTCTTATGTGTTCAAGGCTGTCTCACCAATGCAGAGAAAGAAAAAGATTTTATTTAAGCAAAGGATGACTTTAGGCAAAAACGTCAAGCCAGGCTGAATTTGCGACACCTGACTGTAGGAGTCGTACTCAATTTCAAGGACACTCATGCTGGTAAAGGTTCAACTTAAACTTCAGATGCTTTACAGTCCTTGATGTCAAAACTGTAGCTTTATAGTTTGCCTGAGGATAATGATTAGCGCAGTGACATGTTGAAAGACAACATGTAGGTTTAATGCTTGCTTTACATGAACGACACCTTTGATGCAGTTTGTGCTGTCACTCCACACCTGATAGACAACAAAACACACACTTAGGGTTAAAGGACGGACTCAAACTATAATTTAAAAACCATAAAATCATTGCAGGGATGGCTTTTTCAAGCTTTCAGTGTTAATCTAGGCAATCACAAAACAATTATACACCAGCGGTTCCGTTGTTACTGAGCTTCTGGACTGTAAAATGAACCTTGCAACCATCTGAAGAGTTTGTTTCCAAAATTAGATAAAAATGTAGAGAAAGTTGTGTTTTTTATTATGTTATCTTGTTTTTATCGGGTTTTATTGTTTGTTAGTTAGCTGTAATTTTTCATATTAATTGGAATCCACAATAAAAAAACACATGCACATTTGAACTCACTTAAGCATCTTAGTGAATTGCAATACAATGCGACTGTACTGATCTCCATTTGTTTTCTGTAATAGCACTTTTGCTATTGAGACACATCAATCCAACAAATAACAACATTGCAAACAGAAACCGGCACCTGTTCACGTTTTCAGTAATGCTTTCATACAGGTTTGAAATGATGACTGTTTAATGACGACATTAACCTACGTATGTTACTTACTACTAACATTTAGTACAGCAGAACGATACATTTCCACCACAGATTGCTTCACCAAGTACAGTATCTCACACTTAATTGTGGATATTAAAAACAAAACAGGAAGCATTTCTGTTTATTTGGTGCCACAGTAAAACATACATGCCAAACTCTGAAATCGCTCGCTGGGTGAGAAACTGACAGTCGAGATTGCCTCTATGTTTTTTACCGCCCACATAAATGCCCGTTTGGTGCTGATAACATAATTGCTCAGCGCACACCCGCACCCACACACAAACACACACAATGGATGTGGAAAAAAGACTGGAATAGTCCGAGCAATTCCCTCAAAGAAAATGTGCAGCACGATTTCATCAAAAACCACTTCATTACGCTTTAATTTAACTGAATCAGAAGCAAGCTTTCTTTTCTGTGGTCGATTTTATGGTGTAGCGAATATACAACGTACTGCATTCCACATAGCCATCATTCCACGAGTTTCAACCATAGAATCACCACAGCAAAGTCTCAACTCTCTCACATTCCATCCGACTGTCCAGCACATGTTCTCGGTCAGAAATGAGGCTGTAAGTGAGCAAAACTGCCTGCCATACCTGAGTTCCTCTTTGAGATGTATTTAAGATTGATGGATGCCGCCGAACTGATGAGAAGGAGCATGAATGCAGTGAGCTTCATCTTTCAATCGTCTGCAGCTCTATGAGAAAGCAGAAGAACAGTGTGAGGAGGGTCAACGTATTTAGCCCCGCTCTCATTTTTAATCATGAACACATTTGGCTTCCCCAGTATCCCAAAAGAGCAGCTCCCTCAAGACCTGGAAATGGACAAATCTAAGAAGAACACTGAACAACTTGCTCTTACGTGAATATGTGGGATCGCCATGTTCAAGTATCCTCAGCATTTACAGCATTTATAGTCAAACATTAGAGGACACAACCCGTTGTGTGCAGACAATACAATCAAGTACAAATAAGATGACTGGAGATCTGGGTGAAAGATTGCAGATGATCAAAATGTTGCATAGACACCATATATTGTATGGTCTCAAAGAACAAATTTTGCTAGGTTTCTTTTCTCAAAAGCCAGAAACCTCAGACTAACTAGCAAAAAATACATTTTACACTGGATACTTACAAAAGTATGTTGGATAAAGGCTTTTATGTTCAAAGCTGTGTGTGTCACATGCAGGTCTGTTTATGGTTGCGTTGTTAACGGCCAGGAGCCCATTAAGCACTCTTTTAAGGTATCTGATGAAAAATTTAAAGAGTCTGTTCCAAAGCTTTCCCAGGAAAGCATACAAAACATCTACTATAAGAGAGCCCATGGCTCTTAACAAAGAATTTCTCCGCATCAAACTTTCTGCCTGGAGCTGAGGTTGCGGTCTGTCCAATTAAGCCTTCAACATTTTGCTACGGTACCTTTGCTAAAATGTTGTAAAGCAGTCCCCTGATGCTGCTAACCTTCTAAACTGCTCCCCTGTTTTTCACTTTCCCTCCAAAGTGAGTATGTCTGTTACAGAGAACTATTTTCATATAAATAAAGACGATGTCGGGCATTAGGAGTTGCCGTTGGTCTGTCCAGTATTACTCCGGTAAAATTCCTGCTAATGAAATTCCAAGGAGAACGCAGCCGAAAGTGAATTCTAAATTGAAGTGTAACACGCACAACCGACTCCATCTGAGGCCGGGTGAGACCAGCACTGGCCCTTACAGCGTTTCTATTTCTACACCAGTACATTTAACTGACCAGCACCAGAATCTCTGCTCGAGAATTGTTTGAGGTATAGCCAGCACTGGCCTCTGAGGCACGAAATCAGACATGTCTTAAAACACGAGTTCAGCTCATCACTCCTCAAATGTATGCTCTTCAGGAAGATCACATGTCTGTCCGTATGCCCACGCCATTTCAGCTTGGCAAAGCAGTGGTGTGTAAATGGTTAATCCATCTACGGCCCACTCTCAAATCAAATCACGTCGCACTTTGACGTCTAGGCCTTGCAGGGTGGCATCAGTGTTGGTCAGCATGTCCGATATGTTCATGTCGAAGGACATGGATATTGGCTCGGGTTTGACAGCTAGGGCAGTCATAAAGCTTGGACAGGCAACTGACCTGACACTGAGGGCTACCAAGGACGTGGCTCATGCTGTTGGTTGGTTGATGGCTGACTAAAGTCATGGACTTCCATGAGAAGGTCTTTCTTTAACTTCTCAGGAAAAGCTTTTGCCAAAGCTGTCACTTCTGACGTGGATAAGGTCCGCACTTCAAACCAGCTTTTTGTCAGCTGATCCCTCATTGGGATTGAATCCATGCTCGCTGTGTGGTGTGAGGGTCAGAGGGTCATTCTTAATTTTATGGTGCATGGTGACTTCTGCCAAATGTGTCTCACTGGGTCCTTAGAAACATGGAGCATGGCTATAGCCTTGAACCCCCACAAGTATGCTTGCTATTTTGGGGGATATTTCTTTCAGAATAGGTCTGTCTCTGGTCCCTGAGGCTCCAGGGTATGCAGGTTTTGAACTACCCCAATGAATGGCTGGTTTTGTTAAATTTGCAGCAATTTGTTATTGAGATTTGGTCCTGCTTAATTTAAGACGAAATCTGTCTGGATCTTTTCAGAGCTGGGTAAAGTCTGTTAGGTCTTCTGTTGACTCCGGTTCCATTGACATTTGAGCAGGTGGTATATTGTCACTGTATTTTACTGGCTGACAACTGGCAGTACTTCGTAGCATGGCATTATGCTTATGTTTGCTTCTGATGCAGGGTTACCTGAATCTATGAAAGTGAACATCTCAGTTATGTAGGTAGGTAGCAAAAAGATGCGGCCATTTTCCTCAGTTCTGCTTCAAGGCTTTCCTTGCGGAGAAATCCAGAGTAAGGTCATCCCCTTTCCTCACCTCAGGGAACATTGCTGGCCCAATTTACTAATAAATTGGCATGATTCTAACAACATAACATCAACAAGCAAAAGAACAAGTAAATTATATTAGCTAGAAGGTTAAAATTATGTCTAGTCAGTATTTTTTTGGATTACCAGTAGAAGAACAGGGGCTGACTGGCCATCTGGAGCACCAGTGGATTGTTGTTTAAATGGTAGCATTGGAAACATGATTTTCGTCCACACGAAAAAGGAAAAAGCATGCTATAAAGCGCTGTCAAAAGCATGACAAACCAAACGGTGGCGATATAACCCTAACCATAAAGCCGTGTTGGCCAATAAGAAGCCTGGAATTTGACGGCAAACAGAGGAAATGGCAGCATGCATTCCAATGTCATACGCCAAATCTCCAGCGTCTATCTACACGACAACACTGAAGTCAGAGTTTCTAAGAATCTTCACCCTGGCAGGAGTTTTAAAAAAAGTTCAGTGACCGAGTAATGCATTTGAGTGTGGACGAACGGCCAAACCGCAAGAAAAACTGGAGTTTTGAAAATACCTTTGTTCGGGTGGACGGGGCATAAATTGTTATGTTACTAGCCAAGGGATCTCCAACCCTGCTCCTGGAGAGCTGCCGTCCTGCAGACTGCAGCTCCAACCCTGTCTCAACACACCTGTTTGTAATTATCAAGCAACCCTGAACATCTTAATTGTGTTTGATTGGGGTTGGAGCTGAAACAAACACACGCTGGAAGTTAACTTTGGGCCAGCCAATTGCATCCGTCTATTTCTGGACAACTATGTCCGAGATGTTTTGAAAATGAGTTGCCACAAAATGTATTTTGTATTGTATTTTGCTTCATAAGAACATTGGGTAAACCTTTACTAAAGCATATATGTACAATGCATTATGAAAGTAGTTTTAATGTATTAATTATACCTTGTAATGCACCTTATAATGCATTGTAATGTCTTATCAATTATTGTAACTACAGTTAATACAATATAACACTTAGCAGTTTATTGTTACACTTTGCATTTTTAATTTAGTTATAAATATTTACAACATTTAAAGTATTACAACCAGAGCCGGACAGTAACGGAGTACATTTACTCGAGTACAGTACTTAAGTACAATTTTGAGGGATCTGTACTTTACTTGAGTATCATTTTTGGGGAGTACTCATGACTTTACTCAAGTACATTTGAGAGGCAAATATTGTACTCTTTACTCCGCTACATTTCTATCCATAACCGTAAGTACACGTTACTTCTAAAAAGGAAAAAGAAAAATCTCGGAAACCACCAATTTGTTTTTTCCCTCTCAAACGTGATTGGATTGTGCAGGCGCCACTTATTGGGCGAGCCTATCAGCAACAATCACCCAGACCTCAGAGCTCTTTCATTTGCTGTACAGCTGTCAATCATCTCACGTCTGCATGACACGTCCTGTGTACACTTCCTCATTCAGGACATCCGCGATGAAGCTAAAGTGACATTTCTTCACCAAAACAAGAAGCTAATAAATGCACGATTGAAGAATATGTGTTTTGTGTGTATTTTCATGCGATTTGGGGGTATTTTTATACGAATAAAGAATAAAGGGAAGGGAAGAGTAGCCAATAGCGTCATATAAAATGCTAAATATAACATGAAATGAACTTGAAAACATCGTGACCGGTCAGCTGATTTTCTTTAATCATTATTGTCTTCTCTTCTTTGCTCTATGCTGCGTGTATAACTGGTCAGGTTCAGAGGTGTGTCAGAACATTGCTATATCGCCTTCTTTGCTGTTTTAGGTTTATTGATTTCAGGGGCGGCGTTTGTGTATGGCCCTAGCGTTCAGAAAACATTGTTGAAACAAAGTACGTGTGCATAATGAGACTCATTATAGATAATTAAACTACTTTACACTGATGTGTACATGTAGCATAGGCGTCGGAAGCATGTGTATTTGAGAATGTATAAACACCGTTAATTCACATAGCGTCATTGACGTATAGTCGGTAAGACCGAAGATATGTAGTTTTGACGTGACATCATCGTAATGTTGGTTCGAAGCTCTTTTTGGCTAAAGTCGTTTGTCTGCATTTTCCACATTTAAGATCATATACAGGCATTTATTTTCAATAAAACAAAGAAACTGTCTACAAAATGCCTAACAGTGGTTTTGGAATCAAGTGTGAGGTTATGGGTAGTGGGGATGGTCTTTATTTTCCCAATTAGTTGGCATCCATTTAATAATTTTAATAAATCGAATAATTTACACTATTGTTATTGTATTTCATTCATAATGTACAACGCTATCTGTGAAAAATTAAAAAAATATATTGTACGGAAAGACTTTGTAGTGCAGTCGCAGTTTAGGCTATTATGTATTTTGCGATTTGCCACTAGCTATGCCAGGATTAGCTTAAAAATGAAAAGAATCAAGGCTTAACAACCCTGCGACAAGGTAAGACATGTTTTATATTTAATCTTGTTTGCTGAATCTGATCAATGGTTGGTTTATATTTTAGTCTCATAGTCGATTAACGTAGTCGTTGGTGGTGGTTATGACAACATCTGGCTGGGTTATTTTTTACTACTTTAAGTTTTGTGGTTACATATATGTGGTATCATTTGGTTTCATTGTGGTTCGTTTTTGTATGGTCTGAGGAAATTTCGCCATACCCTAGGTTTTGATGAAACGCCACCACTGATTGATGAAAAAACAGAGAAACTCACATGTACACACAATTGTTAGCTGAATTGTATTTTCTAATATTACTCATTAATGTAAGCCGAGTATTTGCTTTGATGTTCTTGAGTATGCGGTGTGTTGTTTAAAACTGTTCGGTTCAAATGTGGGTGCAAAAAATCCATTAAAACTCTAGCAGAGGTGAAAAGAATAAAGCATGGTAAAAAGATTAAAATTACTTTATTTTACTTTAAATTCCTTTAACATTCTCCAAGGTATTAACATTAACATTTTTCATAACTCCATGTAGGACGTTTCTGTACATAAATGTAAGCACTGTGGCAGTAGTAATGCAATATTTAGAAAATGTACTCTTGTACTCTTGATACTCAAGTACTTTTAAAAACATGTACTTCAGTACTTTTACTTAAGTACACATCTGACTGTAGTACTTTTACTTGTACTTGAGTAAAATTTAGCAAGGGGTATCTGTACTTTTACTCAAGTAATGAACCTGTGTACTCTGTCCGCCTCTGATTACAACACACATTATGAACAATTATAATGCATCATACCCTTGAAGTCACCATTAAATCCAACAGGAAAGTGTAGCAGTGATTATTATAAATGATTTATCCGTGCACACCATCATTTTATTTATTCCTTTGCACTTGTTATCTTTAATCAAAAACATGAAGCTCCTCCCCCCTCTCAACAACAACACTTCACCAAGTGAAGTCAGCAACAAAAAAGAGGCAGGACTATACTCACTGTCCAATGGCCAGGCACATTTTTTTCTAATTTCAGAAGCCGTTTCGTTCGGATGTACGTCACGATGCGGAAAAGAAGTCAATCGCAACATCTGTTTCGTGGTGACTTTAACAACCCTTTATAATGAATTATACATAAAAGGCTTTAAGTAAGTGTTACTCAACATTGCATTTTACAGTGTTAATGACAATTAAAAGTGCAGTAGTTTGCTCTTCGGCAGGCAGGGTTTTGAGATAAGGAGGCTAAGTCTGGAGGATTGTTTCAGGAGGAGAAACCTTATAAACCACATCTAGAAGAAGAGGCTGGATTTTTAGACATGTCTCTGCTGCGAAACCTGTGCTTGTCCACTGCACTTCATCCAAAGTGTGTGACTGCTGGGATGCCAGACAGCTTCTCCAACCTGGAAGAGAGGCTGATGACTCAAGACACACTGGAACAGTGTCAGGCCTGTGAATTTATATACAGCTCCTGGCAGAAAAGCCACTGCAGTGTGAATCTCATGAGACCCTCTGCCTGCCCATTGAACCGTGGATGATATATGTTCAAACATTTGACAAATATGATACATGAGATATAAATTATGCAACTCCTCCATATTTAGTTCTCGGTATCAATATATTGATTGGTGTTTCTATTGTTTTGTAGACTCAAAATGAATTTCACATGAGAATAAGTTCTGTTAGATTTGTGCGGCTGTGATTCGGCCATAGGCACGAGACTGCGGTCTAACTGCTCATGAGAGCTAGTGTGATTTTGCTTTTATAACAAAAATGAATATAAAGTATTCTTAAAAATAACTGTGACCATAATGGATTATGCACTTTGAGATGTTATATTATAGTTGAAATGCAGCACCTAAAAATAAAAATGAATAGTTATATCCAATCCCATGTGACGTCCCAAGTAAAATAGTCTGTCCTTCTAATAAAAGAACCAATCATCAATTAGCAAAGCTTTAAGACAGTTCTTGAAGTGTAATGACAGGTTCAGGTAAGGAAATAGTAAGACACAAAATGCTGATGTGAACTTGTGCACAGCCATTGCTCTGTACTGCACATGTGCATCGGCATGACCAACGTGAAATCTCGAGTTTTGTTGCGGTTTTGATATATGTTCGAGACGGATACGCACTAAACTTGTAAACGTTCAATTCAATTTTATTTATATAGCGCTTTTCACAGTGTGCATTGTTCCAAAGCAGCTGTACAGAAGAAAATAAGAAAAACTGAAAAGGACAACAATAATAAGTAACGAAAGTGTCTAGGAGAAAAAAGACAAAAATGAACCTTCTAGAATCAGGAGCTTGCTTTTATTGTACGCCTAAAATGAGACTGTGAAAACACTGTGCCAAAAATGTAGGTGCATTTTTGTGACTTTGTCAAAATATCAACAATATATGCCACACATAAGCAAAAACTGTCTGCAAGCCTCCAGCGGAGTTTAGCTGAATCAGCAGTTTGTGTGCTTCACAATTCTGAGATTTATGTCAGAGTTGTCGTTCAAAACCTAGCTGTACATTTATACATTTGGCAGATGCTTTCATTTTGAATGACTTAAAGTGTGTTGAAGGTGTATAGCTTGTCACCTGGGAATCAAACCCACGACCCTTGCGCTGTTAAACAACGCTTAACCAGTTCAGCTCCAGGAACACCAACCACCTCGTGTGGTGGCCCTGCTCCGCCGAACAGACGAATTAAGTGGCAGTGGCATAACTTTATTTTCTAAACCGCATTTATTCATCTACTTGAACACGTTTTGGTCACAAATAATAGAATATCAGGAGCAGAACGTTTATATAAAGAATATGGAAGAGGAGGAGGATGCATTATAGGTGGCATATGAGGAGGACCAACGAGAGGCGGAGCAGGAGGAGGAAGCGCAACACCCTAAGACTGTAATACACATCTTCTGATTTTGATCATTTCTTCCAATAAATGGTTGGGACACCATGATTTGTCCCATCCCTAAATGACATCTATGTAATTGCGTATTTGTCAAATGGGTTCTACATGGAGTTCGATTCTGAGAATTCTTAAAGTTGGAAACGAACGTAATGTTATATGAGACTGAACTGGAATGTTGCTGCTAAACTTATAAATGATATTGTTTATTCACCCTCATGACATTTCAAACCTGTATGACTTTCTTACTTCTGCAAAACCGAAAAAAGGGATTTAGTTGAAGAACGTTGATAACCAAACAACTTCCAAGAAAGGGGGAGAGTCGGATCCATGTTACAGTTTGATAGTAAACTCCACAGATAACAAGAAACCAGTAAATCAACATGAATAGAACAAAGTACTGTTAAACTTCTCCAGAGACATGAAACGATGACAAAAAACAAGTGAAACACGGGCTATATACAGTGGGAAATAAACTTAACAAGATAACAGGAAACTACCACACGAGAAAAACTACAAAACAAGGGACAGGACTGTCATGATTCCGCTATCATGTCATGTTTATTCTTGGTCTTGCAGCGGAGTCATGGCATAGCCTTAGGTTTTGTGTGAGAAAGGCATGGCTTTGTTTTGATTCTGACTTGCCATGTGCTTTCTCGTGTCTCGTCAGTGTTTCCCGCCCTTTTGTCTCGTTAACCTTCCCTGAGTGTTTCAGTACCCGCACCTGCCCATCGTTATCTCCTTTGTTAGTCTCCCTATAAAATGCCCTCTTGTCTATTGTCTTGTGCTCGTTCGTTGTACCTGTATGCTGTACATAGAGTTCCTTTGTTCATGTTCCAGTCAGCTATATGTAAATTACCTTTGTGAGTGTTCTGTTTAGTCTTGGTATGTTGTAGTTAGTGGTCTTGTCTAGTGTGTTTAGTTATCGGTTTATGGTGTCCCCTGTTCTTGTTTTGTTACCCCATCGTGGGTGTTTATTTTCTGTTTTGTATATATTAAAATCTGTTAACCCCTTCACCGCTGCCTGCACTTGGGTTCTTCCACCTCGTTCCTGACACAGGACAGGAAATAACAAACACAAGACACAACCGGAGAACACGGGCTGGATCATGCCATATTATATGGACTCAAAACCACTGACATTTTTCAAAATATCTTTTATGTTCTGCAGAAAAAAGAAGACTATACAGGATTTGAAACAATCATTTTTATTTTTCCATGTCCAATGTATTTATAACGCGATGTGAACATTTTGTGAGAACAGAGGATGACAGCAGTGGCCACCTGGAAACTTTAAAACTGAGAGTAAACTTTTCTGGTGGTCTTCTGGACCTTGACATACATTCTCGTTTGTTACGGTAAATCTGCTCTCTAATGCATCCAAGTGATTTAAAAGACAAAACCTTACAATTACAAACCTTACAGAGTAACAAAACATGAAAAGCAGTGAATTTGTGAGATGTGCAAACATCATTTTAGGACATAATTGAATAAATACATTTATGTATAGATTTATAGTCTTTAGATGTAAACAGCAACGGCCTACATGTCTGTGCGATTTACTGCACCATTATGACCAGCGGAGACACATTGTTCACATTTGCTAAATAATATATAAATTTGTATACAAAATGGGTTAAACCTGGGCATTTGTAGCCTACTGTATGTATTCAGGCACCTGGCGTGCACAGCACTCATTTTCTGGAATCTGTGTGAATGCAGATCATCTTGGCAACAGTGTGTGTTTGTCAAACGTTTTAAAAACACAAACGTTTGCTGTCGTTTAAATGTGCTCTCGGATCGAACATAAAACCCTTCGCCCTGATGAACGCCTGTGTGCCATAGCCGGTGTGAGAGACATAAATACATAGGCCTATATGTTTTTATTGGCTTTCAGAAGGATGCAGAATCTAGTTTGTTTTCTTTATTCCTTCAGCAAATTGACATTCAACCACAAAACTAATAAAAAAAACTTTGATGCCAAGAAAAGCAAAACCCTTTGAAGCATGTGTTATTCCTCACTGTTAGAATAGCAGAATGGTGCTTGTGGTTTCTGTAATATTGACTCTGTGCCACATAGAGACAGGCTATCCAGCTGTGCTTAAGTTTGGCTCTGGTGTTTCTAACAGAAAAGCGGTGTCACATGCTTGTGCCGTCTCCAGGCTTCTGAGCACACGGAGTCATGACACCACAAGTGTGCACTGACTTTGTCATTAGCATCCAACGCTGTAGTAGAAAACCATCTTCTATCTGTCTCTTTCACTAGCAGATACAGAGACTGCATCTTTTAAGTTTGTATTTATTATCATTTGGGACCTTGCATTTTGCTGTCTTTCTTCTACCGTGATGCAATTGTTCTGTAACTTTGCAAATAGTTACCATAATGAGAAACCTATTTCATTTATTTACTTATTTAAACAAACATACGGGTTCTGTTCTAAGACTATGTGAGCCTCCTTACAAATATGAACCCACACCAACTGTGGTATACTCACATGAAGAGCGAGAGTTGGTTCTCACAAGTGATTTGAAAGAGTTCGCAAAACATTAGCTTGTGTGAACGGTAATACATTAAGCACACTCAAATACTAGAATCACTGGGAATTTGTCTTATTTCAACCTATTGGTTTTGAATCAAATGTATTTATAATCAACAATGTGATTATGCTTAAATATGAGAACTGTTTGACATAGCCTTTAGCATGCCTATCATGCTTTAAAAGGGATTTCGGGAACACCATTAGTAGAAATGTAGGAAAACAAACTTTAATGGTAGTCAATGGCGCGCTAGAAATGTCAGTTGCTAGCAGTGGCGGTTCTACATTGAGTTGCACCCCGGGCGAGAACATCTTTGAGCGCCCCCCCTCGAAAAAACTAAATTATGTCATATTTTTCTTGACCTAAACTACAGTGGTACAAATTGAATTTGTCATTAAAATGTAATTGTACCACTGTAGTTGAGGTCAAGAAAAGTATACATGACATCGTTATAAAACAATTTGACAGAGTATTAACACTTAATGATATTTTACTGACATTCAATTTGTACCACTGGAAAAAAGGTGGTCAGAAAAAGATTCATGACAGTTATAATGGCCTCATGACAGCCAATGTCAAAACCAATATGACAGTTAACCCAGCTGTAGTGGCCTTAATTCATTTATCTTCTTATTGGTTATTTGTAATCACGTGTTTTGTTGTGTTCACTTCCGTTTCCTTTATATCCGGTGTGTTATATTGTTTGTCGTGGTTGGTAGGGGGTGAGCGATGGGATGGCCAACTTTCTGTTGACCGTACAAGTAAAATGTTTGTTCTGTCAAATAAAACAACTGTGACGCGTACAGAAGTGTCTCTAAGGCAATATGGTTAGATGCCGAAACACCAGCTAAGTAGTGTCTTACATTCAATTATTAATCTGCTATGTCATGTTTTTATGACAATTATGACAGGTTAAGATGTATTGGTTAATGTAAAGTTGTCAACAAAGACCTCAAACAAACAATATTTGCATTAAAAATGTCATAATTGAGCGAATGACACTTAATGACAGTTGTCATAAACATGCATAAAACCTCCTTCATATTCATGACATGTGTGATGTAGCAAATAAATAGCAAAGGTTATGTTCGTCTTTGAAACTAGCTACAGATTGGAAAATTCTGTTTGCTCATTGCGGGACCTTAGTTAACCCAACTGATGGAAATAAATAATAATAACTGAACTTGTAACAGTTTTGTTGCAAAGCACAATATCATGGTGAAATTAGATCTCGTGTTTGTTGACTTAAAACCAAATTTGTTGTATAAGTGGTGTCAGTTCTACCTGCCCTGCGCGGGCCTCGAACCGGCGTCTGTCCGAATGAGAGTCAGGCGCTCTAACGACTAGGCTAAACACCGCAGCGTCTTTCCAAACTGAAGAGAACTTTATAGTTGCATACCTTTATCTTTTCAGCATGCAGGGGCGCCAATTTGCCAATTCCCCACACAATGAATGATAGATAATAGATAACCGATTTGCGGCGGCCCAGCGTTCGCCCGTGCCTAAAACCGCCACTGGTTGCTAGTATTCTTCCAAAATTCTGTTCAACAGAACGAAGACATTTATGCAGGTTTAGAACAAATTTTCATTTTTGGGTGAACTATCCCTTTTAAATCCTGACTAAGTAGGCCACTAACTAGGTTTAGGATCCATGTTCTCAAACGTTTGAGATTTTGTTTGTCATACACCAGACAAATTCTGCTCATTTTCACAAATATTAGCACAGCTCTCCCTAAAAAATCCTTGAAACAAAACCCAGGGTTGAGTAACACCTCGACAAACCCAAATGCTTGTTTAAATTAACCTAGGAAATGTCCACACTTAAAACAAGCATTTGTTTAAAGTTGTAAACTTAAGTTTTAATACTGTATGTGTTGTGTAGCATGATAAAACACCTGGCTTGAGGAGAGGTGTGATACTTGTGAAAGTTAATTATAGAGGGTATGCATTGACATCACTTTCCTACGTGACAACGCCGGGACACGCCCCCTTGAGTGGCAGAACACTCTGCAAAATGGCCGCTTTCGCTATATTTGCCAATATACATTATTTAAATATTATAACATTTTCTGAGACAGAAAAATTATATTTTCCCCTGAAAATCATGTACATTACACTTATTAAAGATTCTTTAACTTTTAACCTTTTCTGTTACAATGTTTATTTAATAAACAAATTAAAGATGTTCTTCCAGAGCAACCCAGAAAGGTGTTCTCAATAGCCACAAGTCTAACAGGTCTCAAGACAGAAAGCATTTGGACAGCAGTCGGCTTCAAACGATATGCTTTTTATATATTCCTATAATTTACACATTCATATATATCTACATAACTATATCAACAATGTTTTGCTAAAAAGCAGTAAGTGAATGATCATGACAGAAGGACAGTACTGTACTGGATTTTAACTGTGAGCAGCGTGCAGCTAAGGTGGTTCAACCAAAGGAAATGATTCATAATTAATCGGCTATAATATATCAGCCTGCATTTTATTATAAATTGACATGTTCTTTGTGTTTTGTAGAAAAAAAGTGTTATGAATATTGATACACGACAATATATCGCTCATATCGGCATGGGCGATAAATGGTCTTGTTTATTAAAGGGATCGCTTAAAAATTTGTATTCTGTCATCGTTTACTCACCCTCAAGTTGTTCTGTTAAACACAAAGAAAGATATTCGTAAGAATGTTAGCAATTTCCAGTTCCTTGACATCATCCACAATTTACTACCCAAATATATTGTATTTTATTTAGTTCTGTTGAACACAAAGTGATATATTTTGATAAATGTAGGAACCCAAACAGTTCTGGGGCACCTTTGACTTCCTTTTCATTTTTACTACCATGGCAGTCAACAGTGGCGTAACTTTGTTTTTGAAAAGTGGTGGGGACAAAAACAATTAATACTTAAATGAATTGTTTCTGTAATAACTCGTTGGGCATATTTATCATATATAGTGGCCGTTCCGGAACGGGAAATTTTTTTTCACAACGTGAAGATGTTAATGGCCCCTTGTAGTGAGGTTGGTGGGACGAGAGCCCGGGATTCGAGTATCACTGAGGAGATCGGGAGCATAAGAGGACGAGCGACCAGACCGTCAGTGAGAGAGGACCACGCCTGGACTTTATGTTATGGTTTGTGTGTTTCGCCGGCAGTCGCCGCGAGGGGGCTGCCGGCTGTCTATTTATGTTTGATTTTATTAATTAAAAGTCTATTTTATGTTCGCCGGTTCCCGTCTCCTTCCTTTCCTTTTATTGAACTGTGTTACCCCCTAAACAATACACACCTTCCGGAAGCATATCTGAATTTCTTCCAAAAAGTGGTGGGGACAAATGACCCCTATTCACAGAATTCAAAATTGTTAACATTCTTCCAAATATCTTTCTCTGTGCTCATCGGAACAAAGTCATTTATTCAGGTTTGAAATGACATGAGGGTGAGCAAATGATGACAGAATGTTAATTTTTTGGGTGAACGATCCCTTTAATGTTATCGGCCCATAAATTACCGTGCATCCCTTTTTTTCTCCAAAACACAAAGAACGTGTAACATTATTTATCAATTCATCTCGGGAAAACCTATCAAAATCCAGAATTCAGAAACAGCGCGGGGGAAGAAAAGGACTTCACGTAGCATGTCCCAGCATGCACCGGTCTTTCCACATTGACTGCATGAGCGACTGAAGACAGCCCACACACACTCATATTTCTAAAAGAACAGCCACACTTACTATTAGAAATGTCAATCACTTGATTAGTAGCCAGGAATGATTATAGGGCGAGCGTGGTTATTATCTCAGTCATGCCTCAAGTGATAAACACATCTGACCCTAATTACTGCTGAATTTTCTCGCTGATTTTACATATTGATAATTACAGGTCTGATGAATGATTGTTCTTTTCCACCGATCGAAATCATTTTTTATATCCTGTGGAAAACTACAAGCGCCGCGCACTTCGGCAAATAATTACAGCCGATGTTTTCTTTTGCGGAGCACCTTAAAGCATCAGTGATTGTAAAATGATGTTTTGTTGTGATTTACTTTTCACGTCAGTAGAATGTGTGTGACTGTTTTCTGAATAATTTCTCATCTCGTAGCAGAAAAGTGCTATGTTTCCCAGGAGCTCTATATGTTCTTTGAATTATTAAGCTTCTATGCCTTGTTAAAGCACGTTCTGGCAGTATAGCACACTAGGATCTCTCTCTTCAGGTGACAGAAGTACAGTGAAGAGCCGCGCTGGCACTGTTAAGCCAACTCTAATAACATCACGGAAGGAAACCGGTCGCAGTCGGCTGGTCGTTCAGGGTGAAGATGGAGATGCACTAAATCTGTATTCCTCATAATAACGTCACTGTCTTGTCACCTCTGTGAGGTCTTTTCTGGTTTTTAGTGACAGGATGGTGAGTGGTGTTTGGATTCGCGTGTTGGGTTTTGGTCCAGGCGTCTGGGTTTAGTCTGCAGTATTGATGTGAGCGCATGGCTTTCCATTGTTTCCTGGTGTCATGAGCTCTTCTCCTATCACTTCTAGTTGTGCTTTGTTTTTCTTTGTGGTGGGAATCCTGGCTCCTGTGCTTCGTGTTGTGTTTTGTGAAGGCATAGCAACTATGCTCTTTGTTTTAGATAATTGCAAAAGCACTCCTCGCCTGAGTTAAATTTAGCTCTCTAATGAAGAGCACACAGGAACAAAATAATCAACAGTCCAGTCGAGGTGGTAAGGACCCGACAACAGGCCCCCAGAAAATCATTGGTTTTTAACAATTGACGATTGGCTCGATTTAGTGGAAGGCGGGACTTTCTTCACTGTAGAGCAAATGTACAGAGTTGCAATTTCCCCAATTGTAAGGGATTCTATGGCACTGTGTTTTTTGCATCTATAGTTTGTGTTTGGCTTGTTTTTTCAGTTGGACAGCTTGTGTTACACGGTCTAAAATGGAACTAAACACGTCGAACCTCCAAAAAGTACATTCATCCATCATAAAAGACATCATAAAAGTGTTTATAATATATGTCTTCTAAAGTAAAATGGTACATGTTTGAAAGAACAGTATTTTTGACATGTCTAGCAGAATCGAAAACATTTTAAGTGGTAAAATAACACAATGAAAACAATGAAATGTATTGACGTGTC
This sequence comes from Barbatula barbatula, assembly GCF_947034865.1. Taxonomy (NCBI): domain Eukaryota; kingdom Metazoa; phylum Chordata; class Actinopteri; order Cypriniformes; family Nemacheilidae; genus Barbatula; species Barbatula barbatula. The sequence goes on along the minus strand of NC_136781.1, from coordinate 20,902,529 downwards.
AACATATTTGTTTTGATAGCCTGATGTTGTTGGCATACATGTTAAGTCTGAAGTGATGCTTTGTTTTTTTTTAAATCACGGCATCTGGCATGGTGTGAGGTTCAGTAAACTATGCGAGAATTTTCATTTTTTGGGTGAGTTCATTCCTTGAGGTGTGTAAAATGATTCACGGCTCATGCTTCTGTCTGCTAAGTTCAGGACAGCACGTATTGTTTCCTCTAAAAGAGCATTTCATCCGTTCAGCCGAGAGGAAAAGAGAGATCAAGAGAAAGCAGATTGAGAAGCGAGACTGATATAATTTCACAAGGAAGTGCGCGCATTTGGTTTTCTGTACGTTTTTATGTTAAAAACTGAGCTAAGAGTTACTTGAGAATACATTATTGAATTTGATATTACTTTCCAAGTTCACATAGAAATAATTTAAGCAATAATATAATAATAATCATTGTAATGATATACGCAGCTTTGCAATCATTTGCTGTATTAAAAAAATGTCAAGAAAGGTTTTTTTTGGTCAAGAAATTCTTCTTTTGTATTTGCATTAAATGATTTGCATTATTATCTAATCTGTTTAAAGGAGTAGTTCACCTTCAAAATGAAAATTCTCTCATTATTTACACGCCCTCTTGTCATTTCAAACCTGTATGACTTTCTTTCTTCTGCAGAACACAAAAGGAGATATTTTGAAGAATGTTGGTAATTGAACAGCACTGGACCCCATTATCTTCTATTGAAACCAATGCAAGTGAACGAGGGGCTGTTTACAACATTCTTCAAAGTATCTTCCATGTGACCCATGTTTTTTTGTTTATTCAAATTGTGAAAATTACTACCCACACAATGTCAACTGTACACATGAAATTTGTGACGGTAAATCGAGTTTCTATGTTAAATGCACAAGTTTTCATATGTTTGTTGGTTCAAGTATGTCAAAAACCAAATTCACAGGCTGTATATTATTTCTCATGATTCAACAACATTGTTCTCCTGTGGCACCTCATTCCGTAGCCTTCTGACCTTTTTCATCTGTTCGTATTTCTAAAGAGACCTTCTAAATATTTATACGGCTCTCGTTGGCTTATTTTAACAGCACACGGGCCATTTAAATGCTAAGTAGCCTCCTCTTTTTCAGTCTATTTGATTATGGCCATACACTGATCGGTTGAGCATCCATCAAAACTGGATTTGCACTTGTGAAACTTAATTATAAATGTCAGCTTGCAAAATTCTTTCAAATAAATCTATTCATCCTCGGGTTACAGCTATTACCATGTTCAGTGGAGTGTGCGACTCGCGCAGAAAGAGCGGGCGGAAAGATGCTGGGCCTTTGTGATTTATCATTACACAAACAAGTCATTTTGCCATTCCCCGGGAAGGCGTTTGCTGGCTACACCGGGTCGTCCTAATCTCCTCTTCTCAATTCCGCTCCCTAATAGTTTTTGTACGTCTGGGGACTGAAACTGTGAACCGTGGGCCTTGACCAGTCCTGCATTTTGGTCATCGCGTCCAGGAACGCCTGCGAGTTGCCGGTCCACTGTGCGAGTAAGTCACCAATGTACACGAGTATCAAATTCAGTTCATTTCCACTTGGTTTTTGGTCTGGACCCCCACGCCACAAAGAAGCCCATTCAAAGCAGCAGATTAGAATTTCTTCTATGGGGACCGTGAGGGTACTCTTTCCTTTCCGAGGCCGAGGGAGCTGACGGTGATAAATGGTGGTGGCAGACACACAGCAGTACCCACGTGGGGTTTGGCACCATCATCTGTTTTCATTTAGCCAGAGATTTGCTGAAGAGCTCTGCGGCAGTGTCGTACGGGAGATACGGAAAGATGCTCTCCTGGCTTTAACTTCAGTCTTAAGCAGAAACATGATTTTTACATATGTTCGCTAGCAAATTCATTTCCAGCACACTAATGAAATTTAACATTGATCACCTTTCAGTCTTTATCAAGGTTTATTATGGTAGTCTAAACAAAGTTCATTCACTTGTTGTGACCGCATACTGTACCTGATGAACTACAATTTAAAAACTACAAACACATGTTGATTTGTCATACTTAGAAAAACTAAGTCCAAATCAATTACATTTTGTTACTGCTTTCTTGTACTATAGGTCTACGTAAGACATTTTAGATGGAAATCACTAAAGGGCAAACCTTTTCTTAAACCTCACGTAATTCAGTATAAGGCTGCCATGAAAGAGAAATGAAATCTGCCGCAAGTGCTTTTCTTTACCAATCCATTACACATTTGCACCTGAATTATTCCTGCATCGCACCATTTGTGCAGTATGTAAAAGGTATAGTATATTGTTCAAAAGAGAAAACACAAAATATTAATGTAGGGAATAAACTCTCAAGAAAAGAGATGCATTTGTCTGTTCTGTGGCATGCAGAGAGCTGGGGTGGTTTGTGGATGTAGTGCAGTCCAAACTTCAACATTTACATGTAAACTGATGTATAAACTCACAGAAACATACAGTAGCCACAGATCTAATGCTGCAGCAATGGTCAATCTACACTGAAACTGTTTCTGAATGCATCAAATACTGACATGAACGAATAACCAGTGCATACTGTGGCCTTTCAGCACACACAAACGGGAAAACCTTACATGCATGTTATATAAACCCAATGCACGTATATATGCAGAATCTTTCTGGACTGAGTGATGGGTCTTCACAAATAGATTGCTGAAACATAAAAATAGTGAGCCATGAGCGGAAAATGTTATTACATTTATTAGAGGTTAAATAAATGAATTCATGAATACATATGCAAAAAGTAAATTAACAGTAAACGGTGCTAAACAGTTGTCGGCTTGAAAAAATCACCATGTGAATGTATATGTACAGTATCTATTCGGAAGTGTGCAAGTCTTTTTCACAAATTCACACATTTGGTTGACATAACCGTTTAACATAAAAGGTCAATTTCCCCATTGGTATTGCCAAAACACCATATTTACCACACTTATTGAGTTTTTAACAAGTTTCACAGTATTACAGGCATGTCAGGCAATCTAACAAATGCATCATATCTAGCTAAACATTTTAGGTTATACTCAATTTCAACCTGACTACACAAGGCACACTAACAACACAAATGAAGTGTACAATCAGGTTGAAATAGGCACAGTTTCACTTTACCATGGTAACCACTATGACATTTCTATAAGGGTATAATCCTCCCTCTTCACTTAACTGCCTTAAAAATATCCCTTTCAATTTGTGTGACGTTAAAAACGTATTTGACTGAATACAAAGCGTGAACGTGTAATGATGCATCGACAACAATGACAGCTTCTTCACGACATTGATGACATATATTTAACTTACTTGATGGTGCCGAAGAGCTTGTGGCTTGCCGTGCGGATCTCTGTGATATTTCCACAAATCTGAATCAGAGTTGCTTCATGAAGAAGTGGTTTAGTAAGAGTAGGGCAAGTCCAGCGAAACGAATCACAATTCAGACACACGGCGTCAAAAGTCCAATAATACGAGATGAAGAAGCACTTCACCAAAGTTATCATCTGCTCGAACTGTTAGTTTGGGCGTCCGCGTATAACTTCCATCCCGTAACCTTGTTTTGGCATCGCCTGGAAGATCACAGTTGCCCCTTCTCCTCTGTTCTGCCCCTCTGAAGACACTTCGGTCCACTGGAAGCGTCTCGCGTGTATTTCATGAAGCCGACAATCTCGCCACACACACACACACACACACACACCTACAGGGGTTTGTTCGCAAACGACACACTACCATATTACTCCTACTAGGAATGCAGTATGCAGTACGGTTGTATGATTCGCAAACGAGTCTTTTATCTGATTCCTTTCACTGACTCGATCGTCGAACCAGTTCGCACAGCTTTTGTGAATCACTTTGAACTTTGGGAGTAAACGCGTAGGGCGTTCGACACGTTGTTCGTCATTTGAAAACGAATCCTGCGTTTTATTTTGAAGACGGATTTAGAATTGTACTCTGTACACACTTTGGACTTTAAATGAATCGGCGAATCGAAAGCCTTTCGGACTTCTTCTCAAAGCTGCTCCACTGCGAAGTGATCATCCCTATGCCGTACTCCCTTCGAATAGTGAAGAGGGGGAAATGCAATTGTATCTCCGTTTAAAACATACTTGGCAAGCAATAAAATCAAGGTCATCTTCTCATTGTTTGGAGTGACGTTTTGTGTGGTGTCCCCTTCCCGAAGGGCCGTTTGGCGCACCGCTGGTGTGATGCGCAGAGGATGCAGTGCGCTGCGCACTGGAGCTGTTCTTCAGCACCACTAAAACCTTCTGCGAGTCTTTAATACACAGATCGCTTTTATTACCAGTGAAGAATTGGGATTTCGTTTTGAACTCTTTTTATACACTTTCTGAATTGTATGCAGTTTGTCCTGTGTTTAAGAACTGTTTGCTGATATTCTGCTGTAGTGCCTAGATGACAACACACGTCTTCCCCTTAGCGCCTTCTTGTGGTTATATAAATAAAACTTCTGCATATTGGTGTTGATGTAAATAATGAGTTGTTTTGGAAGCAGAATGACATTTATACAGTTAGAAAAAGAAAGGAAGAAAGAAAGAAAGTCCAGTAATATTCTGACATGTCATACTGTATACGGTCATTCATTTTTAATAATTGGGCATTCATAATTGATGAGGCAGATATTTGAGGCAGTTGGAATAAACATGGAATTAAACTACCTTTTTAGTTGTTACAGTCACTTTTTTCACTTTCAGATTCTAGGTGATACACCTCTATAGCAGAATCCGGCATTATATTAACATTTGGCATATGCTGTATTAGCAGGAACAGATTAACGCACGGGTTTACCGGGCACGTGACCAGGGCACTAGTCCAGCGGGGGCCCTGGCAAATTTAACTGGTGCATTATTTACATTCTCAATGCTATGGAATAAAGGGATTATTTTTTGCAGTTGTGAAATTTTAACCGAATAAATCAAATAAATAATCCGAATGCATCTAATGCCTCTGTTGAAGGCGAGTTATAAAAACACTGTGTAAAATAAGCGTCCACGTGTAGAAGAAGGCAAAATAAAACCACAGAAATGTGTCGTTAAAGGCCATTGAATGCAGTCTTGTGAAACAGCTGGATTTGGGTTACGTCGTGGAGAAGATTTATCTGAGGAAATCACGAAAGATACCTCTCAGCTAAGTTAAAACGAACTTTTTTTTGAAGATAATGTTAAATGCTTTGTTTATTGCTATTGCTTATTTTGTGATGAATGGACTGTCAAATCCTAGTATTCTTAATGCAGAAATGTCAATTGTGCAAGGCATAGGCTTAATATAGTGGAGAGGTCAGAAGCTTTTTTAAGTGTCGAGTACTGCAAAATATAAAATAAACCACTTTGTGTTGTTTTTTGTGCATTTTACACAGAAGACCTTTTCTGTTCTGCTGAACTACTTTTATATAGTTTTTCTGTGTCAACATGCTCTAGACGGACGTGTTTAACTGTCTCGGGCCATTTGCAGCGTTTCCATGGTTTTAATATGCTGTCAATCAGAAGACCCCGAAGGCAGGACAAGTGTCGTAAGCTTTTGTTTACAATAGAAACTTTGCATATGGCAATTAATGTTATCAATAGAATGCCACGAGATTCCTAAACACTGTGTCATGCATTTTTAGACGCAACGATGAGTTCTGTGCGAACCACTTCTAAGTCCTGTGTATTTGGGCATATATGACACTGTTCTCGTAAAATATGTGATGCCATGGGGCCTATGAAACGCCCAGGGCACATCAAAGTTATAATCCGTCCCTGTGTATTAGGTGTTACAATAAAAATAAGAGGAATTGAACAGCAGGCTTTGGCAAGTGTTTAAACATTAATAGCACTTTTATTGCTATTTAATGACATCCAGCTGTATCTGCTACAACAGCTGTATTTTAAAATTATAAGTGGGAATGGTGTGAGGATTTTTTACACTTTAAAGGTCCAGTGTATCATTGTTGGGATGATCTATTGATATATATGCAATATACTGTAATATACATAGTGTAACGGACTACACTCCCCATAATCCTTTGCACCCTGATCCTCATTCCCTGGACAATATATCATCCTTGTATTTTGTTGTAGTCTTTCTCAGGTCTTGTTTCCGTATTGTTAGTTGTTGTAAACTGATGAAGATGGTGATGGAGTGGTCATCGCGTTTGGAGGTCACTAGACCTTTTTGTTTTGCAACCCCAAAATTAACGATTTATTTCTGTCTCGACTGGATGATGAGCTACTCGCTTTCATCGTGCTTCCCGACATGAATTTTCCCTGGAGGACTTTATAAATCGGGTCCTCCAGGCGGTGGGGTGTGAATTCTGCGTCAGGGAAAGTGGTGAGAGCGAGGACAATAGTCATTCATTCCCGGCCGTATATGGACTTCATTGGGCTTTGAGGGAAAGACCCACCCATACTCCCTCCCTGGACTAATGACATTGACTTTTGGCTGCTTCCTTCCCCGCTGGTCCCGCCCAGCCTTTCCATGCCTCTGCCCAGCCTTTCCATGTTCCCGCTGACCTGCCCAGCTCTCCCCAAGCAGCCAACTCTCCTTTGCCAGTCCCCAAGCTCCCGCACATACTTAAAACAGATGTATAGTGTAATGTAATGTCAGTCGCTTTGGATAAAAGCATCTGCCAAATGCATAAATGTAATGAAAGAGATCCTAGATTGACTGAATCAGGAAGTGATCCCGAACCAGTCAGCCATCCACAGCTCTACCTCTTCTAAGCTTGATCTCCTATCTGATGATTGAAGGTTGCACTTCACCATGCATGACTAATTTTTTGATTCCCTTCCAGCAGTGTTCTCTACATCAACAAAAAGAGTCACTCAAAAAGCATATCGCAAACTGAATGTTTGCCAGTAGGTTCTCGTAGGGTGTTGAAGATGCACCATTTGATACCAACATGTAGGCATACCTTTATGTAATCTACTGTAGATCTAAGTATAGTGCTCAATGAAATTTACACAGGGCCAGATTATCCAATGGGCATTAGGGGCACAGGCCCAGGCGTCCATAACAGGGTTTACGCCATATTCATTCTGCCATGGGCTTCTCTGGCCCACACACATGGAGGTGCACACACAAGCTTTCTCTTGGAGTCACTCTGTACAGTAAGCGGCAGGAAGAAGCAGCACCGTATGCCAGGTGACTCGTGAATACATTTTTTACAAAACAGCGTTTCCAGCAACCACTGTTATCGGCTGTTTGGTTATATGAATATGAACTAATTTCATCGGTAATAGGCATATAGTTATCGTGAGGCTGTGTGAAAGAACATTTAGCCGAGATTACCGCTTTTTATTGTGAGTTGTTAGACGATGTCGCAACATGAACTGACAACAGAAACTCTGCTTGCATGGTGTCTTGTGTTTACTGACAAAAGTCAGTGGTCGAGTCATATGGCCGGTGAGAAGGCAAATGTGCAACTTGGTACTTGCTGAAGGCAAACTCATTGTACTCCTCTGGGACCTCCGTCAGATTTTCTGCCTCAGCCTGCAAAACAGAAGATACAAAGCCAGTAGAATAGGACACTGGATGAGGTACATCAGATTTGTAGCCACTTCTGTGTGTCATAATGCTGGGCTTTTGGTAGTCGCTAACATCGCTTTCATGTAGCAGTCGTAACATTTCAGGGATCCATCCATTGTTAGCAGGCACAGGTCCATTATGTCCCTCTCTGTGAGTTTAGGGCTCTTAAACCCCTTCCCAAGGGTCCATACATGAGCCCAATGCTTGATATTACAACTGGTAGATGTTACATCTAATATTTCTGCCAGTAGCCAGTTTCCTGAACCTCATCCGGGAGCAGGCTCATACACATAAAACTCACTGGTAGAAAAACAAGAAATAGAGGCAACCCACACATGGACACAGGTTGCAATATGACAACTGATAGATCTTTGATCGAAGTCGTTATTTCGCTCCAGCTTTCTACGGCTTCAGAGTTGTCTTTACGTCCATATTTGGCATCTTCAAATTCCATCGTTACTGCCAGCTCCTTTACTGAGTCTTGCAATGTTATAACCAGGTCTTGCTTAATCAAATACGTTTTCGTTGGAATGGTCCAGGTCTTGGCTGTGGACAACTTCAGCTTCTTCTCCAACAGTCTCCACACCCTATTGTGTCTCATGTACCTTGTGTTGTGTGTCGTTCTGCATTACTGCAGGATTTGATTGAGGGTTTCCCGTCCTTTACAGGCTTCTCTGCATGTAGTCTCAGTGCCTGGGCCATGTTCACCCCTCACTCTTCTTGCTTTACATGAAGTGATCCCTTCTCTGAGCTGAATTCCCCTCAGATGTAATCTTAAGAAGACTCTATCTGGTTTGGTTACCTTTAGTCATTTAGCAGACACTTTTACACAAAGCGACTTACAGATGAGGTAAACAATGGAAGCAATTGGAACAACATAATGACAACAGAATGCAACGGTTAGCCACCGGTAGCTCCTTGTGGAAACACATCGCTGCCACCCATTACATTTTGTAGAGCACTGGTCTATAGCTGTTGCGCTTCTCTTTTCATCATTCTCTTTCCCAATGCATTATTTCAGTGATGACAGGCCCATGCGTATTAGGTTTGGCATTATGGACTGGTTGGATTCTGAACAGACCCCAAAAAACCTGTCTCTTCAATCAGCTTATAACCAGCTCAGTGTTAGGACTCTGTCCTTCCTGTCTCGAGCTTTCAAGCTCCCTGGGCAGAGTCATGACATTGCTACGTCTTTCGGGTTTTTGTTGTGTTATGTGTGGAGACATGTGGCTTTATGTTGTTACGTGATGCCACGTGTCTTCCTGTTATGTCTCTCAGCCCCACCCTCCTATCTCTGGTAATTTCCTAAGGGTTTCATTCCCATCGTCTGTTTGGTGTTTCACTTTAATTAGGGTTTTATTCCCATCAGCTGTCACCACTCTCCCCATGTAATCACTCCTCGTTAGTGTCTCCCTTTATATAGTCTTAGTTTCCCTCTGTTCAGTGTCGGTGCATTGTCTTCTGTTTGTGATCACTGGATGTCTTGCTGTTCTGTGGACGTCGTGATTTGGATTACCTGTTTCTAAATTTGTGGATTTATATAGTTTTTCCTGTAGACCACGTTTTGTCCCCATAGAGGGAAGTGTTTGTTTGCCTTTGTTTTTTTGGTTCATGTTTTCCCATTGTGGATGTTTCATTTAATAAAAGTTTATTTACGTTAACCCTTCGTCTGCCTGCATCTGGGTTCTGTCCAAGCCATTTCGTGACAGAATGCACCGACCCATAAGAACCCAGCAGGCGGCGATTTTCCCTGCAAGGCCTCGCCAGCCTGGTCCCCTCTCCAGCATTCGCCAGGGGAACTTGGACCGGGACGAGTACCTGGACAGGTTCCTGGAAGCCGCAGTGGAGGAGCTCTTCGGGGAGGAAGAGGTGACGGCGGCATTCAACAGCGGACTGAGGGTCCCCCTATCGCCTGCGGAGATGATGAGGCTGAGACCGCTTGGCTTCGAGGGTGTGCTCCAGTTCGCCATGAGCCGACCGGAGCCCAGTGTCTCCGTCTGTCCGAGGTTGTCTTCTCCGTTGGGCCCCATCCCCGAGGATCACACCCTGGAGCTTGGGGTGGTGACCACCACCGCACCATCAGCCTCGGACCCTGCAACCTCTTCACCACCTACCAGTTTTCAGGGCAAGCGTGTAAGGAGAGAGTCCTGGGGGTCCTCTTCGGAGGCCTCCAATGCGGAGCCAGCCCCGTCCTTCACCTCCTTCCTCCAGCCGACTACCAGGAGATTGGCTCGGCAGAAGAGGAAGAGGCAACGGAGGGGGGCACGTAACCCAGCCCAGCCGGCGCTCCTGTCGGTTCTCCAGCCGGGTTCACAGCCAGCGATCCAGCAGGCGTCCAGACCTGCCTCTCCGCAGGCGTCAGGACCTGCCTCTCCGCAGGCGTCAGGACCTGCCTTTCCGCAGGCGTCAGGACCTGCCTTTCCGCAGGCGTCAGGACCTGCCTTTCCGCAGGCGTCAGGACCTGCCTTTCCGCAGGCGTCAGGACCTGCCTTTCCGCAGGCGTCAGGACCTGCCTTTCCGCAGGCGTCAGGACCTGCCTTTCCGCAGGCGTCAGGACCTGCCTTTCCGCATGCGTCAGGACCTGCCTTTCCGCAGGCGTCAGGACCTGCCTTTCCGCAGGCGTCAGGACCTGCCTTTCCGCAGGCGTCAGGACCTGCCTTTCCGCAGGCGTCAGGACCTGCCTTTCCGGCATCCAGACCTGCCCTTCCGCAGGCGGATTTCCAGCCGGTGCCTCAGCCTGTTCTCCGGCCGGCATCACCTCAAACTTTTTTCCCCCTTGGACACACACCTCTCCCTAGCCCCTTCAAGTCCCCGCCGGTCTCGTCCGGTTGCTTCAAGTCCCCGCCGGTCTCGTCCGGTTGTTTCAAGTCCCCGCCGGTCTCGTCCGGTTGTTTCAAGTCCCCGCCGGTCTCGTCCGGTTGTTTCAAGTCCCCGCCGGTCTCGTCCGGTTGTTTCAAGTCCCCGCCGGTCTCGTCCGGTTGTTTCAAGTCTCCTCAACCTGTCCCGTCCGGTTGTTTCAAGTCTCCTCAACCTGTCCCACCCTTTTCTGGTGTCCCCAAGGTTTGGCCTCCCATTCCACCACCACCCCTCCCATGTTTGTTGTTTTTGTTGACCCACCCGAACCCCTTCATAGCCTCCCTTATGTTCCCTTTAGTTTGTTCTGTGTTGTGCTTGTGGTGTTTGTCTTTGTGCTTTTGTGTTTTGGCCCGCTGAGGTTTCTCCCTTGAGACGCCATGGGGCGTTTCTGGGGGCGGGGGTAATGTTAGGACTCTGTCCTTCCTGTCTCGAGCTTTCAAGCTCCCTGGGCAGAGTCATGACATTGCTACGTCTTTCGGGTTTTTGTTGTGTTATGTGTGGAGACATGTGGCTTTATGTTGTTACGTGATGCCACGTGTCTTCCTGTTATGTCTCTCAGCCCCACCCTCCTATCTCTGGTAATTTCCTAAGGGTTTCATTCCCATCGTCTGTTTGGTGTTTCACTTTAATTAGGGTTTTATTCCCATCAGCTGTCACCACTCTCCCCATGTAATCACTCCTCGTTAGTGTCTCCCTTTATATAGTCTTAGTTTCCCTCTGTTCAGTGTCGGTGCATTGTCTTCTGTTTGTGATCACTGGATGTCTTGCTGTTCTGTGGACGTCGTGATTTGGATTACCTGTTTCTAAATTTGTGGATTTATATAGTTTTTCCTGTAGACCACGTTTTGTCCCCATAGAGGGAAGTGTTTGTTTGCCTTTGTTTTTTTGGTTCATGTTTTCCCATTGTGGATGTTTCATTTAATAAAAGTTTATTTACGTTAACCCTTCGTCTGCCTGCATCTGGGTTCTGTCCAAGCCATTTCGTGACACTCAGGACAAACATAAACCAGCTCATGACCAACTAAAGACCAGCTTAATGTGTAATTTCTTGAAGTATCTATTGACACAAATGTATATACAGTACTATGTCTTCAGAGGTGTATAAAGCTTTATATTTGTATTACTTTACAATGAGCTATTTCTGTCTACATACACCGCACGTCCCCATACATGGAATTCTCTATGTTGTTTTACAGTAGCCCTAAATGGACAAACTGCTCTACATTGGCGTTTCGTAAATAAGTCTCCTTTTTCAAAGAAAACTTGACAACATTTTTGTCTGTGTCAGCCGCCATCGTGCTTCAAAAGGTGAGGGGAGGGGTGGAGTGAGCCCATGGTTGCTTAACAGTCAAAGGGAAGTAAATTAAATAAAGTTCTCTTGGGGGAAAGGGTGTGATTTTGAATAAACTGCAAAGATTGAACAGATTTGTTCATTTCCCACATGACCAAAGAGCATAATGTCTGATGATCCTCCCAGACATTTAAATTTAAATCCTGCTTAAAAATTGCTTTTATTTTTACCGTATGCTTAAAAGTGTCAGCTGTGACCCGGGGAGCTCTCTGATCTTTAAGAATTTATTGTTATTAAGACTGTAATGATCTCTGTAGCATTGTGCCTTGCAACACTTAATATGAGTGTATTCTAAAGGTGGTACAGTTTATTTGCAGTGCAAATAATAACTTAAATGGGTTAACTAAAGGTATTCAACAATTATGTAAAACAAAAATGAGTGTTATAGGCTTTTTATAAGGAAACAGGTCCAAAAGGTCCATGCAAAGAGCAGTAAAAATGTCAGCGAAAACAAAACCAGAGACAGATTTTCATTTGGTTCTTTGTTATCTTAAATGGGCTTGGACCAGGGGAATTACAAAGTCAAAGATGAGAGATTTCTGCCTGTAGCCAGTTTCCTGAACCTCATCCGTGCGTAGGCTCATACACATTAAAGAGTATAAAACTTACTGGTAGAAAAACAAGAAATAGAGGCAACCCACACATGGACACAGGTTGCAGTAATGTGCAGCAGTACTTTTGATGTGCTCTTTCTCTCTTTCTATTCAGTGGGTATCCTGAGGGGGATTTTAATTAAACAAAATACTAAATCATTTAACAATCATGAAAATATGGTTTTAGTTATCATTTTAATAGGATTTTACAGTTGCAGAGGCACCCAGCTGGGTCTCAAGTGTTTACATGCCAGCCTGACAGGGTTGCCAGGTCTGCGTAACAAAACCAGCACAATGTCCGGTCAACATGAGTCTGCGACCCAAATAGAACGAGTGCTCTGTAAAGACCTTTGGAGGGGCAAGGGGTCCCCTTCTGTACATTCGTGATCGCGTGACGGGAGGACCCTCTAGTTCCATTCACGAGAACTACACTTTGAGCATCAAGGGAAAGGGGGAAAGAACTCCTGTAACCTTGCCCCGCTCGTTAATTTTATTCTCTAGAAACTCAAAATGAAATCTCCACATTAAATGGTTGAGCCACTTTTTACTGCATTAACTGCTTTTGGGCTACATGTGTACTGGCTTTGCACATGGAGATCAAAATAATTCTTGCCAGATTTTGTCCAGGATTGAAATGGACTGAAATGCGATTTTTGGAAAATGTATTTACATTTCCAAACACAGTCCTTACTGTACATGAATCCATACAAAATTACTCCCATTTTATTTGTGTGAAGTATGGATGTTGTCATTGTTAGGAGCACGTAGCAAAGGACTGAACATCTGACGGAACAGAGCAAAGTCTTACATTCACTTGAATTCTACGGAGCATATACATATTCTGTGTGACATAATGTGTGAATATTTTCTATATTCTGCCAAACAAAAAGCTGAAACATCTGACAACCCGGACAACAATAAGTGCCTCATTCCTTACATGAGGTCATTCCGAGCAACATATTAATGTTTGCTTTTGCATCCTTCATTTTTATATCATTTGGGCAAATCTTCGAAATTGTATTTGAACACCACCGATGCATTTCGTACATTTCATGATTATATTGCCTGAATAATGTGGGAAGCAGACTGTAATGATGTAACGCCCATGATTTTATCATCAGTTTGAAGTGCTGAAAATAATAAAGTGATTAGGATAAATGTAATACCTTTTAGGATCTCCTAAAATGCAAAGTAGATTCTTTCATTAAGATGCAAATGTGGTTCTCACTGAGCAGGAAAGAAACATTACATAAACACTTCTTATGCTCATTGGAAAAGATCTTAAACAGTTGCACATTCACATTAATACATGGAAATGTTGCTCACCATTCATGTTATTGAATATAAAAACAGACATTGAGTATCAATCATGTTAAATCATTATAACAGCAGAGGTTTCAAAATAAAGGCATTTACAGTATTGAACAAACAGGAAACTGTAGACACAACAATAAAGGCTAATTCATGTTTAGATATTAAAATCATATTTAACTGGCAAAGAGCATATCGTTGATTTCTGAGCCAGTGAATAAGAGACTTGGGTCTATCTCAAGTGCACTCGAATGTTAAAGGACACGTGCTGTAACTCTCTGTGACATACTGCTTGAAAAGCTGAAGGAATCATTGGAGAGGTGAATGGATGAACTGACAGGTGCCACAGCCAGCTCTCCCCATCAGCTCTGGTGTTTATCCTGCCAGCTCAGAGCCCGTCCACAGGCCGTCAAACGCTGACAAGTCCCCTGACGGTTGACCCGCCACACGCCCCTCTCTGCCGTGACTCTCCAGCGATAGGCAAAAATAATGATACTGACAAATAACACTTCAGAGCGCTCGGGGCTCCTGGGTTCGAAGTTCTGTCTTAACATGGTAGCATACTGGCTCCGGTTTACCACGAGGAATCAACACATCATGATTTCAAACACCATTCCTATCAGGATATCGATGACCATGTTAGTGTTATTACAGTTTTGTATTTAGGTACAATTAGGTTTTGTTTTTACATTTTACATTTTCATGTTCATTTTAGTTACATTTTTTGCCATTTTGTTTTGCTTTTGTCATTTAATGAATTCATTTGATTTTATACGAGGCAACATATACATTTTTTGTTTAGTTAACATTTTTCCTATCATTTTTAGGCCCATATTTTATTTTATTGAGACAATTTTAGTAAACTGTCCATACCATAAACCTTTCTGTAATTTATAACAAATGATTTCCCATTTAGTAATGCTAAAAAACCAATGAATGTAGAAACAATCTTTTGACAGTCACATATAAATAACTTGAATAATTTCATGTAGAGACGTCCAACACCAACAGCAAAGAGAAACAGTCAGTGACTGGAGAAAAGGAATAAGGGTGACGGCTCGGACCACCAGAAACCAGGACCACAAGGGCCTGATCGGGAGCAAATGTAGATCAGGAGAATCCACTGACAGGCAGGGGGAAAGGGGCAGAAAAGACTAAGACTGGCACGAGGCCAAAAGACAAAAAGAAACTTAGACAAAGCAGAAAACAGACCGAGCATCAAGATCAACCTGAGACAGCCTGAAACCCCAAGTGCCAAATATAAACCGCAACGATGAAGTAAAGGCACAAGTGTGATCAATAAGAAATAATCATAATAAAGGCTTCATACTCGAGAGCACATTTATTAATACTGCAGGTGCTCACCAAGAGCTCAACAATACACTAATAGGCATTTCATTACCTTACACCAATCCTACAGCTAAAATCTAAAACAAATCTAAAAACAAAACGACAGGTCAGGAAACACAATGAAAAATCGAATTAGCCTATAAAATGAATAGTTCTGGTCCTTGATTCTGAAGTCGTTGTAAATCTCCCAACAATATACAGCTGAAAAACGCTTTTTCATTACTATCAGGACATTTGATCCGTTTTTATAAACGCAATACGCCTGTGAAGCCTTCGTCTACAGTGAATTTATAACTCGGCTTCGTGTCGTGTCTAGCAACTGCCCTTAGCTGTCATAAAATCCCCTTAAACCATGACTTCTTGACCTTACTACTTTAATTAGTCAACACAACACCAACTCTGAACACTAAATAAAAATACAGGTACAATGACAGAGTAATACTTTATTTTTGTTCTGCAGCATTCTGTTAACTAATAGATATATATGTACAGTAGTTAATTTCAGAGACATAGCTGAGCATCATCAGCGACAGGAAGCATATAAAGTTGATATCTCTTCAAACCCCAGATAAAACAGCAACAAAAGTCATTACCTTAACACCTTGAATGTAATATGACATGTGCGATAGAAATAAAAACTTCAGATAGCCTCGAGCGTAACTCATGGTCGGGCGTGGGACCTCCGGCTACGACTGTTTACTTTCCGCTATCACTGCTAATGCTTCTCAAACGAGCTGCTTCTTCTTCGGCTCTTGTCCTGGTGACACAAGCAACACGCGTGTGGACACTGAAGCTTATTGGTCATTGCCTGTCGACGTGGACAACCTAGGTCCTACGCACGCCCATAACTTGCCGTTAACTGTGTGAACTTTCAGCTGTGTTCCCAATCATCAATCTAATGTAATATTTCACACCGTTCTTCACTTTAAGCGACTGTAACTCCAAATAATTCTCAACTATTCTTGTACACTCATCATCAATCATCTCAACCCAAAACGGTCATCTCTGGTATTGTGTATAGTTAATGGGTTTGGGAAAGAGGGTTCGCACCCGCAGCTGTTTATCCTACAAATTTGAGCCATGACCATGCTCACTAGCCATTTTATCTAACCGGGAGTGCATTTCCAACTCACAAGAACATAACCACTGTAGTACAAAGCATCATTGGGGAAATTAACATTGTGATGATGACTGTTGAAGACCCATTGTTTGAACTGTGAAGTTTAGGAGGTCAAGCTGCCGCAGTGATCTGTAACTTCTCCTTAGGTCAAAAACACTGTTCCTGAACTGTTCTTCTAACCACAAGCTTTAAACTGTAGTTCCAACTTCAAGTTTGTGCTGCGTTTGTTCATGGATTCTGGAAACACACTCAGTGGATACCTTGATACCTAACCAGTATGGCCCTTTAAGTTGGTCTCATTTCTTTCTGATGGGATTGCAGTAAATTATAGCAGAATACTGTGAAGGCAGAAGAAAGATTCGCTATTACCATTCATGACAACACGTTCCCATGGCAAACATTTAATATAAAAGCTGTCGCACAGAAACGCAGGTTAATCAGAATCACACAGAGTTTTTAATTTAAAACAGAGACAAGAAATAAGTCCTGGTTAAAAGTCACCTTGTTTCATTTAAGGAGTAAAATCTCTCCATTCCTAACACGAAATATGAGTCACTCCATAGACCCTGTTCCCAAATCAGATAATCCACTGGCATACAGATTCAAGGCTCCACCGGTTACCAGGATAATGCTGCTTTCAGATCAGCTCCGGTGACAGAACCCCTCCTGCGGTGTATTGATAAGGCCATGTGTAATGAAAGAGATGGCTCCTGTTGTTCTAGATCTGACGGCAGCAGGTGACCGCTCACATACACTGCATTATAGCTGTAGCAGGGGTTGAAACAAAATCACAACCCCATCTTCGTGAAACATTTCTGAATATCCCTCACATAGTTATAGTCGTATTATTATTATTAGAGCACTTTTAGAGTTGAATTATTTACTAAGTTACACACGTAGCCTACTGTTAGCTTATTGACAATGCATCAAATAAATACACGTATAATGTACACATGCAATTCAAAGGTTTAGGGTCAATTCCACATTTAAGAATATTAGTAAACTCATCAAAGCTATAGTTTCTATTGTTTGAGGTTCTGTTTTTATTATTATTTTAGATATCACATCTGTAATTCAATCTGAAAGATATTTATTTCACAGTCTGTTATGAAAGTTCTGTTGGATTTATTTTCTTCAAATATTTGTGTAGTGTTAAAATCCAAAACTTAATCCAGACCAGCATTGCACCAATGTTGTTTATGTCATCTGTAGTGGTCTATAAATATTTTGTGCTCTTACATGTTTTCATTATTCAGTCCAAGCAATGTATTTTAAAATCTTTCTATTTTCGTTTTTTGTTGTCAGGCTCATATTTTTTTATCAAGCATAAACCTTTAGATCAAAAGATCATTAGAAAAATGAATCCCTCATTAAGAAACTGCAACTAGACACAAGTGAATTAAGAAACTTTACACCGATTTCAAATCTTCCATATCTGTCTAAAATATCGATTTATTTTACATCAATCATGCTCTCTTACTAAATGCGCTTGCTAAAATCACAAATGATCTGCTCTCAGCATCAGACCAAGGCTGCATCTCACTCTTAGCGTCACCTTAGCGCCACGTTTGATACCGTAGACCACGCCATACTTTATGATCTCTTTAAGATTTGTACCGGTATTAAGGGACAGGCATTTTGACGGTTTAAATCATATCTATCTATGATACTCAATTATACATTTCATATAGAATGGAAGAAACCTTAAAATGATCAAACCTGGCAGTGTGCGAATTCATGCATTTATGACTTCACGACTTGATTGTAATGCACCGCTAAGTGGTTTCCCTCATTATCAATAAAGAAACTACAATTAGTCCAAAATGCAGCGGCTGGAGTTCTTACCAGGTCTAGAAAATATGATCACATAACGTCATATCTTCAAAAGGGTCTTTAGTGTGATCAAATTTGTGATCAAAAGAGAGATTTATATAACATCCATCACTGAAATGCTGTGAACAAAAAAACACACCTCAACTTCTCTCACTATCGCAAGATTAACAAGCTGCAGCGGCAGGCCGACAGTGCAGCCAATGTTGATAATAGGCTCTCCCTGTTAATCATAAAATGTACCTGTTACTCCCTGGTAATCATTACCTTTGCTCAGTAACTATTACTCAAAAGTCACTGACTACAGCTGTATTGCCTCTGAGGAGAACTGGCACTTCTGGCTGATTCTAGTTTCTTTCTCTATTTCTTTATAATTGGAGTTTTCTTTACACATGCATGTATAAACTTTTAAAGGTTGAATATATGCAAATTAAAAAGCAAAACCTTCAAGACATTGCTCTCCTTTAAAAGAACTGATGCAAAATGAAAAATATTTAAACCAAAACGGGTCAAACGGATCAAACATAGCATTTAAGAGAGTCAGACAATATGACTAATATGTCCAGAAACCACTTCAAAGCGAAAATCAAGAAATGATCCAATGATTTCAACCCTCAAAAAACACATTTTGTGCAAAAAGTGCCATCTATCATTAATGGGATTCGGAAAGCTCAATAGGCCTTTTCCACTCATTCATGAACTTCATTCACACACCACGGCAGCCAAAGCGGTGCATTTCATTGATACATACAACAGAACAAACAGTAATGGAGTTGCCTTAACCTCTCACAGAACTACAGTACGTCTATTGTGAAGTAAGCTATATATTGCAGAACATATAATGCAACATGTAGCATGTCCAGCAGCCGTCAAGGACGAGTATGATGAACAGAAGTAACGTTAGTAGAATCCCATATTCAGTTTGATTTGTATTAAATCATTCAACTGCCGTGAATTCAGTTACAGTTTTAAATTTACAAAGTCTTCGAGTCGCTTGTTACTACATATGTAATCCACGGCCCAGATTTGATTGGTTAAACTGCTGTGTTTAGGAATAATGAGTTTATGACTGCACTACACATTCTTTTCGAACATTTTGAAATAACTTGACTAATAAAAAAGCAAAGCAAAGAAAAGGCCAGATGTTTGGGGGGGTTTCATTTCGTAAGCAACCCAAATTTTGTCCACCCACCCAATGCATTTTTTCTCTGATCATAGCCGTTCTAAATAAACCCAATCTGGCAACAGTGCTTCGAAGGGAGAGGGATGTTTCGGGAGATAAAACGCGTCTGTTCTAGTCCTCTGCTGCCACTTAGTGGACACCTTTTGCTTTCTGCTAGAATTTTATAGTTTTATTTCATCAACACTGCAGGAATTTATAGTCTGTCTGATATATGACCTGTGTTTTGACTTGCATAACCTTATATGTTCTAACAATTTTCTTGTACAGCTGCTTTGTAACAATGACAATTTTTAAAAGCGCTATATAAATAAAGCTGACTTGACTTGAATTGACATTGACTGGGGATTGTGATGATCTGGACCATCCTCTGGAGTGGGCGGGGCATTACATCCTCTATTTTTATTAGAAACAACATCGATTTACAGAATAAAGTAGGGAATAACAACACACATATAAAATCGTACATGGGGAATAATATAGTAATGAAATAATAATAATATACACTTTTTCAAACGGAAAGATTTACTATGTAACGTAACTTCATTCATTTTTAACAGGCTATTGTTAGTCCTCCACTTACATTCAAGCTCTTTATGACATAAACAGCATATTTCAAAACTAAATATTTGTCTTAGAATTTCAGCAGCTGCAGAAACGCCGTTTCCTTCATTTCAGGAATAAGTGGCCATGTAACGTCATCACAATAAGCCTGTTTCGTAATAATTTTTCAAAGATTTTAACTTTGGATGGTATATTGAAATCAGAAGAGTTTTTCCTATTGTAGATACACCATAAACAATTTAGTGGTCTCTAACTTCGGTAGACACATTTAAATAATAATAATAATAAAAAAGAGTTTTTGATATAAGTTTTATTCGGGGAGATATGAGGCTACTCTTTTGCAGCGCATTTTCAAATTTCTCAATAAACGATTTATAATCTATACAGCTTCCCACTTCATCTAACATATCAACAAATGTAACTTTAGCTCACGCCAGTTTTGCTTGAATAATGTCTTTCTATTCAATGTTGGCGAATAGGTTCTGCGTGAAATCCTCATCGCGTCACCATGTGAGCTATACAGTAGGGGGCGGTGATGCTTCGATAATTGAGCGGACATCAACACGACGAAGAAGAAGAAGAAGACGCTTTACGTCATGACGCTTGCGTTGGCGGCATTTTTGTTTTCATATATTTCGGATGGTAACACACGGGCGCGTCTTTATTGTAAGTACCGGCATACATCTTTAAATTATATTAGTCAACAAAAACAAAACTTCTGCTTGTCACAGAACGTTTACACGCATTCGGCTAGTCATTTAAAATCGTTATTTAGCTTCACGACTAGTGTACCAACCAAGCCATTACTTGGGACGTTTACCTTTTGAACAATGGTCTGTAATGTTTATTGCTATAAAGTCATAGTTTGTTATTTGTTTTAAGCTTTGAGACTATATGAAGGGATATATTTTGTACTGCGTTGTCTCGCAGTGTCTAACGTTATCTATAAGTAAATAAAATCTAGGATAGCATTGTAACACGAGTAAGATACCCGTTTAGAAAATGTAAATGTTTTGTATCTCTTTAGCACATCAGCACTGAAGCAAACAGCAATGGCCCAGGACATTCGCTTCCCTCAGAGTTCAGAGGTCACGGGTACCGCTAAGTCAGTGCTGTTGGATGAGTGTGAGGAACAGTTTGGACTGCTGAATAAGGTCCGTGGATTTATCTTGTTAACTTCTGGTTTAGCTGAAGTATAACCCTTAACACGCAGTTTTAGATCAAATTGTCATTATGACAGATTAAAAAATTGAGTTCATTTAGACTAGACGTGTTAGTTATTTTTAGACCACATGTGCAATATAATGATACTACTTATATCTTTTAGCTTCAAAATGAGATCATTTTGGCGGACACCGAGTGTAATGATGCTGAATCGAATGAGGTCTGTCCTTCTTTTTGAGTTGAGGACCTACGGTGTTCATATTATGAAGGCAAAATAATTCTGATAATAGTTGTTCTTTTTTTGTGAGCAGGCAGTAAATGGCTTAAATGCAATCACAGCGGAGCTAGAACAGTGGCAGGAAATGGAACCAAAATGTAAGTGTAAATATTATTTGTAGTTTTATGTCCTCCGAATGATATATTTTACAAATTATAAAATGATAAGCCTATTTTTTACAGTACTGCTGACAAATCCTGATGTTTTATTAGCGGTTGGAAAGGAAGAGGTAAATGGTCACATTAATAACACCCAGTGAGTGTAAAACATCATGTTCTAACTTTCTTGTGTTTACAGTTGCAAAGACTGAACAATCAGCTTAAAATGGTCCTGTCATGTTCACAAGCAAGACTCGATGCCCTGAAAGGGATTTTGAAAAGGTGTTACAGATTTCAGATTTATTTTGATAATGATCCTTTAATAATTATGAAAAGTGTGAATTATGAAAATGTTTTACTCTGTAATAATGTATTTTTCAGAGAGCAGACATGGCTGGCAGATAAAAAAGACGTGTTGAATGCAGTGTCTGATCGAGTCTCCAAATTACAACATGAAAATGAGAAGCTATCAGAACACGGGTATGTCAGTTTTATGCCGCGATTACAAATGCCATCCTTGAATGAGTTTGTAGTTATATTTTATATAAGGTTGACTCAAAGTAAAAAAAAGTTCAAGCACTTTTATATGGCTGTCATGTTAATTTGTCTCTTCGCAAAATTTGATGGTGTTGGTTGATGGTTTTTCTGGAGAATAAAATATTTTCACATTTTCGCTTTGCAGTGTTTTGCTGGATATGAAGAGAAAAATTAACAATCTGAAAGACTATCATAGCGGCCTCATGGAAACACTGAGCGACGTGCTAGCTGAGCACTTCCCACTTCCTGATCCTCGAGAAAATGGAACAAAGAAAAAAAGAGTCAGTTTCATTTTCATCATCTTAATAAGTCTTATTTACAATTCTGTTTTTTCCATGTTTTTACTACAAACCGTTGCTAATTTAGTTTATTTTTCCAGGCTGCTGCGTATGATGCTGAGGTTAACTTGATTCCACTGAGTGAGATTATCGAGGTAAGTTTGGGCACGAAAGTAAACACAAAAATGTAAATTTTTACCATTTTTGTAATCAAGTAAATAGGATGAAGAAAACATCTTGATGTGTTACATTAACAGAATGGAAATGAAACTGTATCTTGACACACATTCAGACTTCATTTATTTACCTTCTTTGTATTAACACTTTAAGCCATTCACCCTCTTATCCATTGCAGAAACTGACAAACAAAACATTAGAAACTCCTCATGACCCTTATGTGACAACTGATGATACTTTCTGGCAGCCGTACACAGAGATGCTTCTTCGCAATGGTGTTGCAACAAGGCATCCAGATGATTGCAGTAAAATTCGTCTAGAAATGTTTTTTTAATATATGGAGCATTTTACTGAATTATAACCTTCTTGCAAAAAATAAGTATTGAGAATCAAACATATTTTTTATATTAAGTGCTGACCTTCAGAGGCTACATTAAATATATACACACTGTATATTCCGCAATCATTCATTCTGCTCAAAATGTACCTTGGTGCACAAGTTAACAAATAAATGTGTCCTATGGTGTGACAGCTACATTTTTTTAAATCAACTTACAATGAGGATTCATTTATCTTATGCCAGTTTAAATTAGAAATAGTAATGTAAAATAGTATACTGTTAATCGTTTGTTTTCTACACAAAAAAACAGGGCATAAAAGCTCACAAACCTAAACATTGATAACCAGAACAAAGCTGATCTTTGATTTCCAGGTCATAAAAAAACACAAACAGGGCTCTAGACCAGTGGTTCCCAAACTTTTTGAAAGCAAGGCAACCCTTTGTAGTTTTTCTCTTCCTAAGGCACCCCAATCCTGATTAAACTAACAACTACATGAAGTATAAACGGCTTAATGATTTTATAAGAAATGCATTACAACAGGCATTATAAGGTGAAACGACTCATTTAAATAAACCATATGTCATATACAAGTCCATGACACGTGTAAAGAAATCTTATAGACTGAAATGAACCATTTGCTGTATGTGGGAATCGTTGGAACAAAACACATTAGAAAAAAGATTGATGCTTAATTCTTTCAATAATAATAAACAACTCTCATTACATTATTCTTTAGGTTGTTATTTGCTTTATTCAAGCCTGACCTTACAAACTACAAAAGGAAACTATAATACCTGTGCATGTAACAGTGTTACGGGTATTTTGAATGCGCCTGCTTTTGGTAGCACAGCCTCTTGATACAGGTGTAAATTGAGGATAGTGCAACTCGTAGATCGTGCTCCACTGACAGGCGGTGCCTTTTTTAGGAATGACATCGCTAGTTCACACAAGCTGTAGGTTGAAAATGGCAACTGCACACTGAGAGTGACTTGTTGTTTTCATATTAGCACTTTTGGTGTGCACCTGGGTTCGATTAACGTCAGAGTTCGGTTCGTTTGGGTGATGTGAACGGTGCCTTCTGAACCCGGGTACTCCCCCGAGAACTGTACCCGAGTCCCTTTAAAAAGAGAGGTCTGGGGTGTGTGATTCATGTGAACTCCAGTACGCTTCGCTGTTGATATGAACGCAATCTTACCAAATCGCTAAAGTGAACCGCCATTAATGACTTATTATTGTAATAAAAAAGTTAAAAATATATATTTTAACTTTGCATAGGCTATGTATGAAATATATCTTTTTTTTCATAAGGACATGCTCATATGTTGGTGTTTTGAAATATTTTAAAATATGTGATGTAAAAGATTACTAAATGATACTGGAAAAAAACCCGAGATTCGGCGGCACCCCTTGCCAGTTGTTACAGCACCCTGTCTGTCTTTGTTTTTACTTGTACAACTTTAAATGTTTGCTCATAGTCTAAATGTTTCATGTACAGCTCCTTTGTTACAATGAAAATTGTAGAAAGCGCTATATAAATCAAGTTGAGTTGGGAACTAGGGACCTTGATTTTCCTGGCTTGAATTGCATCCGAGCCCAGGTGATTCGCCTCTCCATGCCTTCAAGGATCCATCGGCTTCCTTGGACTGACAAAGGTGTAACTGTCAAGTCACCCATGTACGCCATTATGGGTGGTTGCACGACTCCAGACCTAGTTTTTGGGCCTCTGTACTCAGTTTCTGCTGAATTGACTAACATATTCGTGGCTAGAGCAAAGAGAATCACCAAAAGTGTGCATTCTCTGATAATCCCTTTCTTGAGCCGATGCTGGTCAGAAGTCACTGACCCGGAGGTAAACCTCAGGTTGAAGTTGTTGTAATAATCCATAATGAGGTCCTTGATGTTACTTGGGATGTGATGCCGCACCAGTGCAACCTCCATCAGCTTACGCAGAATGGAGCTGTATGCGTTGGCTAGGTCCAGCCATAATGCAGCCAAATTTCCCTTCCCCTTTCGAGCCTCCCTTATCAACTTTGTAACTACTCCACTATGTTCAAGGCAACCAGACATCCCTGGGATACCTCCCTTCTGTACAAAGGGGTTGATGTAACAGTTCTTTAGAGGGTAATCAGTCAGCCGGTGAGACAAAATACTGAGGATATTTTTCCCTCAACATTGATTAGTGAGAAAGTTCTTAACTGCACAATGCTGGTTGACCTCTCTTCCTTCGTTACCCACACTCCTGCAAATCTTGATTGTTGGGTAACCATTCCCCTCCTCCAGATCGCCCTCAGGATTTTCCACAGCCGGTGTGCAAGCTTGATACCTTGTACACAAGGTAAGGCACACCATTTGGTCCCGGTGCTGAGCTAGTTCTTGCAGCTTTGATCCCAGTTTGGACTTCCTTCCAACTAGGTTCCTTGATGTTAAAGTCAGAGGTGGGTGCCTGGGGGTTGATCCGGCCTCTTCAACTTCCCAGATCTTCCTCCCTTGCTTTATCGCTGTAGGTGAGGTGGAGATGGTTGTAGATCTCTTCTTTCCTGCACGTTGTGAGACATGTTTAACTCACATGTTATAAATGCTTAATGTATTTATTAGTCCTTTATTTGACATGAAAGCAGATCCATTATTATCTTGATGTTGTTTGTTATATAGTCTGTCAGACTGGACGCTGTAGGGTGTTATGTTGTTTTTCTAATATCTGCTCACCATTTGGCAGGTAATTCATTAGAATAGATTTTTATGCATTCTGCTATTACTGCTTTATAATGAATTTCTAAATTAATTATTTATCATTAAAGAACACATTTATAATTGCTTCATAAAGTGTACCTCAATGTTAAGTGTTAGCAGATGGAGGATAGGTAAGTCATAAAGGAATCTTCATTTAAGAAGAAAGTGTTTCATAATCAAGACAGTTAACATGTAGTATATACATGGATGTCAAACTACCTTTAAAACAGAAGCCAATCAGTGGTTTTAATTGTCCTATTTATACATTAAAACGCACCTTTCATCTCTGAAGACCAGTGTTGTATGTTTTACATATTTGGCTAAACTGCATGGAATTACATAATAGCAAACCTTTCTGTAGCATAGAAGCAGCACAAATAACAGCGATGCGGACGGTTTAAAGAATGGAAACATACTACAATGTAATATGACAACTAAAATCTCCAAGTGAAAGCATTTATTGTATTTTTTTAAGAAGCCATCCCTTCCCTACCACCCTGAAATGCATTACTTCAAGTCAAGAAGGCATTTCAAATGCCTTAAAAAAAACTTACCACGTTGACGAAAGCAAACAATAAACATCTGGCCTTTACACATGAGCATAAACAATATTTTGAAGTTAGTTAACAAGCTATTTATAGCTATTATGTACCATTAGTGTTTTACATCAATTATGTAAGTCCAAAAGATTCAAAACATAATTTTCCCAATCAAAAGAAGCGTTTAAATAGATATGCAATGACTCTAGTTGTCAGTGTTCCCTCTATGCCTGAGTTTAACATGTATTTACACATACAGCAAAATCTCGACAATACATTATGTACACATGATCAAAACACAAGTGAAAATGTGATCATGTACTAATCGGTGGATGTTTAGCTTTGTTTTCGTCCTTTTAAATCAAGATTGAACAGATGCTTTAAATGATTACTACAGTAATGCGGATCCACACATCAAATGTGACCGTGCTGTTACACAAGTGTCTTGATTTTTGTCTTTAAACAAGCTTTTAATATGAGTATATATTTATTCAGATTCTCCCTTCTTGTAAACTAGTGCGCAGTAAATCACTTCAGAAGAATATCCTTTCATTTACAGTGCTTCAATCACAAGGAGGCGCATTTCAATTTTGGTACACAGGCATGTCTTTGAACACCTCTGAGACATGCTGGTTAACTCTGATAACAACTGGTAGTGTCGATGTCTTTCTACAGTATAATAGTACAATGAACATAAATACTGCACATGCAGTTTGGCTTATGCTATTATTATGAGTAATTCTTTAATGCAAGGCTTCATTTTAATTGATCTATTATTCATTTATCTTTAAAGTTATAGTTCGAAAATTCTGTCATCGTTTAAACAACCTCTTCCTTTTGTCATTTTCAACTTGTATGACTTTCTTTCTACTGCAGAACACAAAAGAAGATATTTTGAGGAATGTCCGTAAACTGAACAGTGATATTTGGGTTGGTTTGGGAACCAACATTCTTCAAAATATCTTTCTTTTTGGGTGAACTATCAGTTTAAAGATGTAATATATTAAAGTGTCAAAACACATTCATTTTAGTAACGGTATCGACAGTTCTATTATAATAAAGCACGAATATGTACTGTAGTTATTTTAACAGACTACACCATTAGATGCCCTGATGTGATGTGGTTTAAGTGCATGAACCTGTTTATTTTACTTATTTTATTACTTTATTTATTGGATTAAAACAATTCCTTTGATTTGGCCATGCCAGAAAGTGTCTGTATTTTACGATGTGTGTTTATCAACAAACATGTCATTTCACCAATATAACTTAAGACAAACCCTAATCAATATTACTTTGTCTAACTGAACAAGGACATTGTTTTGGTCAGGGTGCATTCTGACCTGACCATTTCAGTCAAGCAGTTGGCACATCTTCAGGGATCGTTCTGCTGATACTATCTGATGTCTAATCGTGAATGGTGTGGTTGTAGGCCGCTGATGATAATGATGATGACATAAAAATTAGATTAGAGTGATTAATGCTGCGATGAAAGAGGCTTAGAAGGAACACTGAGTAATTCACTCTTGTCACATCAATACATCAACATCATCACAGCGATCCTCTTCCTCTGTGACTTTGAGTGACAGCACCTCTTCATTTAGAAAGAGACCGCTCAATCTCTCTTTATGAGCCTGTCTCTGCTCTTTCAGCTGCCTCTTACGTAATGCCTTCTGCTGCATCTTTCTCTGCTTGGAGCGTTTCTGAAAAAAAAGTCATTTGAATTATTTCAGTTCAAACATAATGTTTGATCATAAACCCCACAAAACGGTGGTTGTGACGCATTAAACCTCAACAGAATCCATGGTTTCAATAGAGATGCATCATAAATAAGCCTATCACGATTACCGTAGCTAAAATAATATACGATTATGATATTACCCCAAAGAAATGGTACCTATAGAAATAATGCTAGCAGTCAAATTTATCTTTAATTGGGTTATTTTGTGTTTTCTCTCTTTTCGGCCAATGTGAAACAGAAATAATATGAATGTGGGCAGTGAGAGTTTGTAATCATCGTGGCTATTAAAACAAAGCGTACCCCACACAAAATTCACAAGAATATGTCTTATTGAGTTTTATTTGATAAATAACTTTAAAGACATACAAGTGCAGACGGTACCTTGGAGTCTCGTATGCGCTCCGCAGCGGTTGCCAGATTTCCGTCGCTGTGAGCGCGGCTGATGTTGGTGGAGGAGTTGGATCCAGTGGATACGCTGCTGCTGCTTGCACTGCTCACCATGCTGCCATTACTGCTGCTGTGAGCGCTGACTGCGCTGGTGCTCGCCACGCTCTTCCTCCAGCCATCACGTGCCACGCTGGCCCGCTGCCGAGGACTGTGCTCACGGATGTAGCTCCTCACCTAACACCACCAGAGACATTTAAGGAAAATTAGATCTTGAGTGGTTACAAGTAAGATTCTGTGGTTTATCGAAATCTTCATAATTTGTAATCAGAAGAACGGGAACATTTTGTGAGATGGCAGTTTGAATATTTGATTCAACCCCTTCAGAAAGTTAAATAAGTGTCATTCGTTACCTGTTTAAGTTTTTCGTCCGTCAGGCAGTTCAGTTCAATGATGAACTCACTGTCTGTCGGCAATATCTGTGCACTCGGGTCGATTATCTTTATGATATCAAGCTGCTCCCGAAGTCCCATCTCTGTGCTTACTTTCCGACTCAAATATTCAATATATTCCACCTGAAAACACAAAAATACAATGGTTTGACATTGCATAGCTGCGAGGTTAAGACTAAACAGTATTACTTCACATACTTCAATTACACCAATCTACCTTTGTATGTAACTGACTTGAAGTTATGACCAGTCTTGAAGAAAAAAGTGGATGATTCATTTTGTAAGAGGTTTCATTTGTTCTGTGTATACACGATTTGATTACCGAAAAACTGATTTGAATTTCTTGTCAAACCCTATCATACGTCTTCAGAACACTTGGAATTCACGCTGAATTATTTTATGATACTTTTGAAAAGTTTGAAAGGATAGGCTTTGTTCAGTGCCACTGTGTAGACATCAAGGAGTCCTTTGTGAAAATACATAAACAAGCTCATTCTGCTTTAAAACAACGGAAGATTATGACTGAAAATAACATACCTGTTCATCATTAGTCATAGCGCTCCAGGGCAGCTCATCCAGATTCCTCTGCAGCTTGCTTTTTCTTTTGGAAACTGGGCAAGGTGAGCTGGGCACGCTGGGTATGATGTCAGACAAAACATCACTGGCACTGGCTATGTCACTGCCTGGTAACTACAATCAAACACACTTTGGAATTATTCAGTGAACTCTTCAAAATTCACAATGCGCAGTAAAGACCTGCCTTCCCAGAAACACGGCACAAGCATTGAGTGCTATCCGCACAAGCCCACCTGCCACTCAAATTCACTGTCTGACCAATCCCAGTACGTGCTAATGGAGGAGGAGACGTCGCTGCAGACACTGCCCTCTGGGAACAGGTCAAAGGGCGTGAGCTCCTGATCATCCAGAAGAGAGTAACAATCGTCCTGATCTCCCACAGACACGGAAGAGAAGAGCTCCTCGCTGCACTCTGAACTGGCCACACTGGTGCCACATGATGTCAGGTTCCACCTGCAAACAACGTCCAGTAGTCATTAGTCAGCAGTTTGCTATCATCGGTTGGTAATCTTTAAAGGAAGAACCTTTTGGGTGGTGTGTGATGAGCAGTCATGTACCTGCTGCTGTGAAAGCGATGTAAAGGGTCGGTCCGGTGACACGACGACAACTGACACCCAAAGTCACTGATGTCCAGTGTGGCGTCTTCACTGAAGTTCCCTCGCTGTGACAGCAATGGAAATGGCTCCTCTGGAGCGAGGAACTTCTCGTAGACGTCCTCAGACATCTGGAGGCTGACCTACATCAGAACCACAGAAGACATTATCGAAATGAGCTTAACATCAGGAACAAATATTTAACAGCCAAGTATTATAGCACACATCACGTTAAAATGAGTAACATCGTGTTAAACTGCAAATAAAACAACGTTTATTTAGTTCGTTTGCATTCATTCTGTTACACTTTAACTCATATTGATAACCTATTTATCATAGAGACACTTTTGAACAATTCGGCTCAGAGGAAGACCAACACGACAGATGTCACACGTCAGTTAATGTTCATTATGTGTCGCATATCAGGAACCACCAAAAGGCTGACTATAAACAATATAAACATTCTCTGCTAGCAGGCCAGCTAACATGCTACCACAACAGACCCTATTGCTCATACATCCAAACTCGCCAATGTGATTAATAATAAACAACAAGTATGTATATTGACATGACAGGAATGCAAAAAGTGAAATATTATAAGGATTTATTCATCCTTGCAGCAGTCGGATCTCATATATTAGCCGTTAGCCTCCGTGAACGATTGGGTCCAGTAACGTTACGCTACACACAAAACGGCCGAAAACTGCTCTCTACACACATTGCACGTTCGTTATTAATAATCAGGTGTTTATATTTCACACATACCTGTTGATTGATGTGTATCGTGTGAAGTGTGAATGACGTTACGCTCGACAACGAACCTCCGCAGCTTGTGGCAAAAAAACAACACGCTTCATAGTGAAACACAGCAGACTTCATGCGGCGCTGCGCAGACCGACGGTATGACGCTGAAGAACCGCGAGAGCTACTTAAAAGCATAGACGGCAATCTGCTCTCGCGGTACTTTACGACACCTGTCTACGCAGCGCAGTATAAAGTCGAACAAGCCTCAAGAGTTGATTATAACGTGATCTATGACGTTCACAGGCGAAAAACCACGTGACTGTTCCGTAGTACTACACCCTAATTAAAAGTTAGTCGACACATCATATAAAAACACAGTCATGATTTACTCGCCCTCCAGTCGTTCGATACCAATAATACGGAAATCCTAAAATTAATTTTTCGTGTGTGCTGTGCGTAACGTCCCACGATGAACTCGTGACGCGTACAATAGTCACATGACTGACACGGAAGTGCAGCCGGAGGGTCGAGTGCTGTGCATTAGTGCTCGCAGGCTGCATTAATATGTGCACGAGAGGTCGCAAATTGTATCGATCTGTGCATTAGAGATTCGATTGATTTCTTAGCAGATGATGTCTTCTGGTCACACGAAGATGATTGATACTGTGAGTTTATTTGGAGGTAGAGTGCCTGCTCACGTGGAACTGCTTTATAAACGCTTGAAGGATCTAGACAGAAGTACTTTCCAACAAATACTCGCAGGTAAGATTGATATATCTTTGCTTAAGATGACTTTATCTGATGTTAGGACACGTGACTGTGTTGTCTGGATGCCAGTTGACCTGTACATTGTTTACAATTGTTGCATTTAATTGCATCTTGTCATAAATTACATCTGCATCATTTCCAGCCTAGTCACGTGGCTATATCTGATAAAGTTATATATCACATTATGTTGTGTTTGTGTTGTGTTGTGTTGTGTTGTGTTGTGTTGTGTTGTGACTGTGACTGTGACTGTGACTGTGACGTGTTGTGTTGTGACTGTGTTGTGACTGTGTTGTGACTGTGTTGTGACTGTGTTGTTGTGTATCTGTGTCACAGCTGTGGTGAATGCTGTTGATGGTCAGGACTGCAGTGAGTCGATGAGAGCGGTCGCTGAGAGCGGTTTCATCTCAGAAGACAACTTCAACCATGTTGTGGCTGGATTATATGCTGTTGTGAAAGAAGCTCTACGTTTGCCTTCGTTAAAACAAGAGGTTTGCCGATCATTCTCATTCCTAACCGGTGGTCTTTTAACTTAAATATGGGCTCAGCGTACTGCAAGACAACAGTCGTAGTTAAGTTGACCAGAAAACCTTTTAAAATGTTTTTTTAGGTATTGGTATACTGCAAGTAGTGAAACAACCTTTCATTTTGTTAGAAATGTATTTTGAATCTGTGAATAAGTAAAGGCGAAATTATATTTTAAAATTGGGAGATTTCAAACAATTTCTTTTTTGTTTTACATCACACTATTCTCTGTGTGTATATAAAGTCAAAGAGTGCATGCATTTCTATTTGTTTTAGGGCTTCAGTGAGGATCTCAGAGCACTAAGGTAAGAGTAAAAAGCGATGATGTCTTTTTGTAAATATTTTCATATTTGAGCAAAATATGCAGTAATACCAATGCTGATGATGGTTACTGTTTGCAAACAGAGTTTCTGAAGAATTCATTGCAGATGTGTCCAGTGCTGTCTTTGCAAACGGGTATGTGTTTATCAAACATCATTCTCTGTTCATTGAGACTCTAAATGTCAGGATTCAGTCAGAGACAATGATTTATAGTCGTTTCAGTCATATACAGCTTGTATATGAAACGAAACGCCATTCCTCCAGGATAAGTGATATATAAGACAGCACTTAACTGTACGCAATTTAAAATGTATATTATATAGCTCGAATAAAACTTAAAGCAAGACACTTTACACGGGATTACAAAAAGTGCTTGTGCGCAAACATGTGGACAACATTAACAAACCACAGTGATGTAAAATGCAAATGCCAGGTTTATGTGTAGCTTGAGTGTTGTTCTATATACACCATAACATTTCCTATTTGACCATAATGAGTTACTTCTGCAGGCAAACCTCAATGAAAGTAAGTCCTACGCTTCAAGGGCCGAGTCTGCCGAAGATGCAGGAGTTCAGATGGAGAGTTGATGTTGCCATTTCAACGAGGTATTCTAGTGACAAACTATTATTAACCTACAAAAGAATTTAAGTGCGGTTAGTGCCGAGTAAAGGCCATTGCACTTTGAGTCTGACGTTTGCATCCTAAATTCCCGCATGTTAAAAAATAAATACTATCTCACACTGTTGTCAATCACATTTACACTCTACCTCCGATATTTTAGTTTTCCATATTTATGTTTTTTGAACCCATATTGACCCAATAATTACATTTAAATGTTGATTGCAGAAAATGTAAAATTTAAATAATGAAGAATGTTTAATCGCCTGAATTGATATGCTTTAATATAGCCCTGTGTAGTTGCAAATACCAATGTTTATTTGTATGTATTCTTTTATT
This sequence comes from Barbatula barbatula, assembly GCF_947034865.1. Classification (NCBI taxonomy): domain Eukaryota; kingdom Metazoa; phylum Chordata; class Actinopteri; order Cypriniformes; family Nemacheilidae; genus Barbatula; species Barbatula barbatula. Next base: position 20,869,625 of record NC_136781.1, on the reverse strand, counting down.
TCAAATAACATAGCTGATAGTCACACAAATATAATTTAAAGAAATTAAATTATTGAATCAGAATTGTGTCAACCGAAATGAGCAGTATGAATAAAACTATATAGCCCTTTGTCTATTACAAATCCATGATAACTGCCAGTATATTGTTTATAATAAAAAAAAACGGTCAACTAATTTGACATAACAAGATTTTTCATAACATCATGGACCAATCGCTAGGCTTTTTTAATCTATACGTGTTGTAAACAAAAGCTGATGTTAAAAGAGTAGTTCACTTTCAAAATGAAAATTCTCTCATCCTTTACACACCCGCTTGTCATTTCAAACCTCCGCAGAACACAAAAGAAGATATTATGAAGAATGTTGTTAACAGACCCCCATTCACTTGCATTGGTTAAAATAGAAGTGCATGGGGGGCTGTTACGTGTTCTGCAGAAGAAAGTCAATAACTTTAATAACCACGTGATTTATATCTCATGTTTGTATGTTTTAGTTCGCTGTCCCGAGCTATGCAGCCCTCCATTCTCATGCATATGAAACTGTCAGATGGGTCTCTGCATTGCTTTGAGGTAACTGTGCTCTTATATGTTTGGATATTAGAATGTACAGTGTAACTCGCAGTTTTACTTGTTTCTTCACCTAAATGTATTCTGAAATGTTCCGAACAGGAGTCCAGCGTATGAAATTTAGTAAAGACATGGTTATGTATATTATATTGCATTTCTATCAATACATCCTCCAAAAAACTACACATTGGACCTTTAATCTCTGATTCAAACTATTTATCAAACAGTCCCAAAATAATGTGATGCCCTTCACATTACAAGCAGACTGATACCATAAAATAGTCTGAGTGAACAGAAACCCTTAATACCTTTTAACCCAAAATAAGAAACTAGCCCATCTTTCTTTCTTTCTTTTCCTAGGTTCCAGTTTCCAAGTTCCAGGAGCTTCGGTATAATGTTTCTTTAATTCTAAAGGAAATGAATGATTTAGAGAAGAGAAGTATTCTTAAAATACAAGACTGATAAAAGATCATCTCTTGCATGTCTCATTTTTTTCTAATAGTGTTATAGTAACTGATTTGGCTGAATATGTGTTGAAACTGTCAAACAATTGTAAGTTCTTATTCAACAGTAACGGTAGTGCTGTCCTACAGCTTTGAGTCCCCAAACGTTCTGGAGTAGCATGTTAAATCAAATAGATTTTCACCGGTATATCTTTTATTTTTGGCACATTCACATGTTGTACATGTGTTGTGTCTGCCACCCTAATTGGGATGGATTGTGCTTTGTATGAACAGACCTCCGTGTGGTTTCAAACAATACAAATGTATGTGACACGTGTATGCTTGCACATTTATGTTATGTAAAGATGTTCATTAACACGTGAACTTTGATGTGTGTTACGGCACTGTTGGGCCATTACATTGTTCTTTAAATAAACAAATCAAATCCTTATTCTGTGAACTGACCGACTGTTCATTCAAACCGTATACATAAAGACTTTGATTGTCGGTTTTACTGTAGAAATGTTGGATATTTTATTTGGATATATCTATAAAACATATAGTTACGTACTTCTTTGTAGAAATGCTGATTTGTACTTGAACGAAATGAGCAGTACACTGAAAACAAAGGGCCCAACCCTATCAAATGAATATTATCTAAACCAGCGTCCAAGGTTCACACAGTGATAACAGCATGTCACCTGACGTTAAACCTTCTCGGATTGCCACCTAGAAGGCATCTTATTGCAGAGTAATGAGACGCGGAGTATTCACCTGACACTACAGGAACAAACATGGACAACAGAGGCAGGTACAACAGCTCATCCATCTGGCTGATGCTATTAGTTTTTCAGGGCTGCGTACAATTCGGAGCCTCCCTGATCTACTGGACCGCTTACGTGCAGGTCACATACTTTGACCGAGCGACTAATAACACTGTGGGCAGTATATGTGAATGTGGTGTGTTTGGAGTGAACGCGCTCGTGGAATCGGCTTCAGGATTAGTGGTGCTTCCAAACTCGGATCCTCTGGCATGTTCAGCCAATACTACGTTCAGCCCCAGCCAGAAGCCATGGATTGCCCTCATCAAAAAAGGAAATTGTACGTATTCCCAGAAGATCCAGGCCGCCCAGCGACAGGGAGCCTCCGCAGTGGTTATTTTCAACATGGATGGGACGGGCAATAACACAAACTTAATGGAGCATTCAGGTATGACGGCTCTTAACTTACACAAGAGTGCCTGAACTTGTTTGAAAAGACTACTTAAGTTCATGTAATGAAGCCATCGGGGCAGTCGTGGCCTGATGGTTAGAGAGTCGGACTCGTGACCAGAAGGTTTCTACTAAGGTGCCCTTGAGCAAAGCTCCCCGGGCGCTCTAGTGATAGCTGCCCACTGCTCCGTGTGTACTTGTGTTCATGACGTGCTGTGCGTTTGTTTACTACTCTCAGGATGGGTTAAATGCAGAGGTTACATTTTGGGTTTGGGTCACCATATCTGGCAAATAGGTCACTTTCATTAGGAGTTTCAATAGGCTTTGGCAAATACAGTCTATCTTTCAAACGGTAACTTTGTTTGGAATGTTATTAGATTTAGGTCAGTGTCTGTTTATGTCAGTCAAGATGGTGTTGGCAATGAGATGTGTTATAAATAATGACTGTATCAAGGGCCGTTTGTCTATAAGCAAGATTACTCTTAACAAATGAAAACTTTAAAAATAATTTTGGGTGAATCGCAATCGTTTTTGTGACAATTGAACCCATTTCCACTCCATAATCACAGTGCTTTAAAATAATACATTGGTATTCACCACACTGGTAGTATTTGTTGAACTGCCTTTTATTTAGGCTGATCAACAATAATCCTAAAACGAGCTTTAATTTTATAATGTCTTACGTTATCTGTGTTTTGTTTGTAGGATGCAATGTGACCTGAACATGCTTTTATGAATTGTTATTTTCATAATAATCTTGTGCCCGTTGTTCCCCGTAAGTGATCTTATATCTTACAACATGTATAGTTATGAGACAAGTGAACTGTGTGTCACATGATCATGTTGTTTAGGTTTATGACTTTATAATAAAAAAAAGCTGTAGAGTTTCATAATAAACAGAAGTACAGAAAATGAGCTTAAAAAACACACTTTAGAATACTCTACACATAGTGAGCAAGAATGTTTAGTGCTACATTAACATTAAGATCACAACTATAATGTGGTTAACCATCACATCATGCTGACGGTGATATCCACAGGTAACAGTTACACAACATTTAATAGATTTTATTATACCTCCTGAGGGTTCGTTTTGAATAACCATGAATTATCAAGCCGTAAACACTTTGTCAATAAACAGACTGTTGCTCTGTTTGCTATTATAATCAAATATAACTGAAATTTTAGAGGCATGTGGTGGAATGACTGCAGTCAAACGCCTCATCAGTCAGACGTCATGGAATATGCGTGTTATGAACTTCAAACTGACCTCAAATGTTTCACTTGTTCGGTTTGACATTGTTTTAAGAAATGTGAAATTTCAGATCATTATCAGTACAAAATACCACAGAACTACACTGAAGGAAGGAAGGTTGGCCTTCTGCCTTTTTAGTAGGGATGGTTATCATTAAGATTTCAACTGTGTTTCTCTTATTCATCCTACTTATCGCTCCGCTACTTTAAAGCTATTTTTATCGGTACTTTTTGATATTATACCCAAAATTAATAAAAGAAACAAATTACAGCAAAATAAATAATATTTTTCTTAAATCTTCCTTAATCCTTATCCTTATGTTTTTACAAATATGCATAAAACGTCTGTTAGCATTCAGCATACATACCTGACATAGATGGGGCATCAAGAGATGAACTAGATTGGGCTAAGCAGTCAAAAACAGTGCATCTCTCTGTCTGTACATGATGCATCTCTCTGTCTTTTGACAGGTGCTTTGACGGATTATTTGTGTTTTCCCCCTTACAAGCAAAGGTTTTGTTGCACTTGTGGCAACGAGCATTGTCACTGTCAGCATCAACTTTGGTGAAGTGTAACCACACTTTTGACCGTTTAGTTATCTCGCCATCGTCGTGAATTAAGAGCAAGGCAATGGTTATGGACGTGACAGTTTGCGTTATAGACGTGACATAAAAATGCTCAAAGAATCCATTTGTTATGAATATATGAACCCATCTGTTTATATTTTACTAAACCCTTGTTGACTAAACATAAAAATGTCAGTCTATGAACCAACTTCCTATTTTAAAAAAGGGAAAAAGACATGCGTTATGGATGTGAAAAAAAAGGTTTGTAGGATTTCTAATAAAAATAATATGCACAATCCTGAAGCAATAATACCCAATGAATGCAGAAGGGATGCCTCTTTATAGAACATGAAATATTTACTTTATTTTAAACTATTCGTGTGTCAATTTATAAGGAATGTGTATCGTTATGGATGTGACAATCCTGAAAATGACAAATCATGTGTTAAAAATAAGACAAATGCTTTACAAATTTGAAGAGAGATCTCACATGTGTATTTGTACCACCAAATGTTAATATCTGTGCTGTTACCATAATAAAAACTGTTGATAAAAAAACTAAATTTTTTCATGGTAAGGTTGACATTTTCACGGAATTGCCCAGCATCTTTCTTCTGTGCTTCTTTTCTGATGTCATCTGATAGGGCAGAACGTCTGTTAACTTTCATTTTTGAAAACAAAAACACCTACAGCACCTTTCTAGATGTAATCAATTTTCAGTGGACAGAATAAGCCACACTCACAATTTTTTATCATTTGATACTCCGTTTCATGCAGAAACATGTCACAATTTGGAAATCAATCACAACTTCCGGCTTACTTTACTGTCAAATTTTGGTTTGAGGATTGGCCAAATACTTGACTGTGTAAATTCAGTCAGTAAAATCATCTTTGTCTGCTACATGTTGAAGACTAATTTTATTTAGTATACAAAACAATAAATTGACCCCTTCAACTTTATTATGATTTGCTGTTGATATTCAAATGGCATATTAGTCATAAATATTATTATGTTTATTTTTGCAGATGCTGATGACATAGTTGCCATTATGATTGGCAACATTTTGGGCACAAAAATTGCCAACCTGACTGAGGATGGCACAGATGTCTACATGATGATTGCAGTAGCCAATGCATTTGGCCTGTGGTTATGGGCATATGCTCTGTTTTTCGCTTTCATAGGAATTACATCTGCCAGTGTCTGCTACTTTACTTTCCTGTTCATCAAACGTATGTACATTAATCATCAACTTCGCATACAACAGGTAAGATTATCGACTTTTACAGTTACTCAGTAAATTGAATCTATGCAGATTTACTCCAGACTTTGTAAAAATTTCAGTTTCAAGTTTATTTTTGGATTTAAACCAAGTTAGCGAACTGGATGTAAGATGGGAAAGTGGAATTTAGAAATGGCTTAAGTCAAAGACAAATTCATATGACTGGTTTAATTCTCAACATTACAATAAATACTTAACACACAAATAACCTAACTGGGTTATTTTGGGTATATTTTGCCTGGTTATTTTCAATCCATAGTTGGGATAAAAAGAATATATAAATGAAATTTGTTTTATGGTTTGAATACGAAGATATCCTGGCTCAATTTAACCCAATGGTTGGCTTTGTCTCTTTTTGGTCCAATCATGGGTTAAAAATAAACCAGGTCTTTTTTTAAATAAACATGTTATCCTACTCATAACATGCACAAAATGAATCATGTTTGAAATGCACCCATAGGGACAGATGATTTCTCTCTTAACCTGAAACTCCTCAAAATGGATCCAGTTTTCAACATACGGTAAACAATTCACTTTTATATGCTAATTCTCTTCTTTCATTCACTTTTACAGAGGGAGATTAAACGAGAGGCAAAAAATGCAATAGCAAAGTTACATGTTCGGACTCTGCGAAGAGGCGACCCGGTATTGTGTTTGTTGATAAATAATTTACAAATGACAAATTTTAGTTAAGGAACTTACATTGTGATTTCATTAGATTTAAAGATAAAACAATAAGAACTCAACTGAGAGAACCTGATGTCTGTGTTTGTAGGAAGTTGACTCAGAAGACATATGCTGTGTTGTATGTACTGATGCTTTCAAACATGATGAAAAGGTCACAGTTTTACCCTGCAGGTGTAGTATGACAATATTAATTTACCACTTAGTAGTTTTAGTAGTCGACATTTCATAATCTAAGGAATGATGTCATGATCATTACAGTACCCCTCCCCAAAGGGACGCAACCTGGCGATGCCAAGGTTGTTTATTGACAAACGTTCACGACGTTCAAAACAAAATAAACAAATTAACTTTGAAAAGGAGAGGAACAAAAGAGGCGTAACAAGGGCAACAGGTGTAGGGCGTGAACTGACAATGGGATAATGAATAAGGAAACAAGAAGGCGGGGTAAGACGCAGGACTGGAAGCTCAAGGCACAATCAATGGCCATGTGCTTCCAAAACAAACACAAGAAATGGTGCTGTTGTGATCATGACAAATGAGATACAGTAAAAAAAGGATTTTACAATAACGTTTACTTGTTAACATTAGTTAACTACACTAGCTAGCGCAAACTGTGCTGTAATAATTAATAATGTAAAATTATTTGATAATGAACAATACTTACACAATACGTATAAGGGCATCATAAAAGGTCAAAACTTGATAACATAAATAATGCACAATGCACTAACAATTCTTTTTTTAGGCATCTATACCATAAGAAATGCATAGAGCCATGGTTTCTGGAGCACCCTACCTGCCCGATATGTAAATACAACATCCTCAAAGCAAAGGTCATCTTACCTACATGAAGTTTTGATGTGACTATAGTGTTTTCAGTACAGTCCGACTGTTTAACAGATTTTACCTGCATTTTACCTGTTGCATCTACAAACATTGGATTGTTTTTGTTGTATGTGTTTAGATCGATGAAGACAGCAGTGAGCAGAACATCTGTCCGCCAGTAATGACATCCACATCAGCAAGTCCACATGACACATCACACTCAGACATCCAGACAGTGAACAGTAAGTCTGTTTTGTTATCAGAACCCAATGGCAGACATCTATTTGATACTGTTTGCTCATCTGCCCTACATCTCTGAGACCTCTGCTGTCAGATGTTTGGACAGTGGCACAATACGTTTCTGTAATTGTTTGTGTGATCATCAAATCATTCAATTCAATTCAATTCAATTTTATTTATTTAGCGCCTTTCACAATTTGCATTGTTCCAAAGCAGCTTTACAGGGGAAAAACGAAAAACCCAAGAAAGGGTAAAACACACTACATGGTGTTTTATATAATAAATCCAATTATTCTAGTAAAATAATATCTAATGTCAGCATCTCCTGGTGGTTTATTTAGCATATTTTGCTTAAAGTGAATGCTTGGCTGAAAAGATGCGTTTTTAATCTAGATTTAAATTGGGCGAGTGTGTCTGATCCTCGAATAATATCAGGGAGGCTGTTCCAGAGTTTAGGTGCTACGTATGAGAAAGCTCGACCCCCTTTGGTGGATTTAGTTATTCTAGGTATTATCAAAAGTCCTTCGTTTTGAGATCTTAGAGAGCGTGATGGGTTGTAGTATGATAGAAGCTCTGTTAGGTAGGTAGGGGCTAAACCCTTTAAGGCTTTATAAGTGATTAAAAGAACTTTAAAGTCAATACGATACTTAATGGGTAGCCAGTGAAGGGTTGATAAAATTGGGGTTATGTGATCATATTTTCTGGTCCTGGTTAGAACTCTGGCAGCTGTGTTCTGAACTAACTGTAGTTTGTTTATTGATGATGCAGGACAACCACTAAGTAGAGCATTACAGTAGTCAAGTCTTGAGGTCATAAATGCATGAATAAGCTTCTCTGCGTCAGCAACACACAGAATATTTCGTAACTTGGCAACATTTCTTAGGTGGAAAAAGGCTGTTTTTGTGACACTTGAGATGTGATTTCGAAATGACAGGTTGCTGTCTAATATAACGCCTAGATCTTTTACTGTATTTGTTGGAGTAACAGTACATCCTTCAACTTGCAGTTTATAATCAGAAATATTTGGTTTGCGTGTCTTAGGTCCGATAAGGAATATTTCTGTTTTATTAGAATTTAAAAGAAGGAAATTATAGGTCATCCAATGTTTTATATCTTCAATGCACTCTGCCAATTTGGGTAGCTGGGAGGAATCATCTGGTTTTGATGAGATATATAGCTGAGTATCATCTGCATAGCAATGGAAGCTAATTCCATGTTTTTTAATAATGTTTCCAAGGGGAAGCATGTATATGGAGAACAGCACGGGTCCCACAACCGATCCCTGAGGTAATCCATAATTTACTTGCGTTAAATTGGATGATTCCCCATTTAGATGGACAAATTGATGTCTGTCTGACAAGTAAGATCTAAACCATTGTAGTGCCTGTCCCTCAATACCGGTATAATTGTGTAAGCGATCTAGAAGTATGTTATGGTCTACGGTATCGAACGCAGCACTCAGGTCAAGCAGGACCAAGAGTGAGATGTTACCTTTATCTGATGCTATAAGCAGGTCGTTTGTAATTTTAACGAGCGCAGTTTCAGTGCTATGATGAGATCTAAAGCCTGACTGAAATTTTTCGTGCATGTCGTTATTTTGTAAGAAAGAGCACAACTGAGTGCACACTACTTTTTCTAGTATTTTAGACAGGTATGGGAGATTTGAAATCGGTCTATAGTTTCCTAGTTAATTTGGATCTAAGTTTGGTTTCTTGATTAGAGGCTTAATGACGGCCATCTTAAAGGGACCTGGGACATGGCCTAGATTAATTGACGAGTTAATAATGTTATAAATGGGCTCAATTGCAACAGGTAGTAACTCTTTTAATAATTTAGTTGGTATGGGGTCTAGTAAGCAAGTTGTAGGTTTAGAAGTTGCGATAAGTTGAATTAAATCTTCCTGTTTTATAGGTGAAAACGCTGTAGCCTTTCTTTTGGAGCGATGGTTGGTGCTAATTCATAGGACAGATTTGGAGGTTGAGTTTTTACAATTTTGTCACGAATGTTTTTGATTTTCTCTGTAAAAAATTTCATGAATTCATTGCTACCAAGGTGCGGCGGAATAACCAGGTCAGGTGGTGTCTGTTTATTTGTTAATTTAGCGACTGTGCTAAATAGAAACCTTGGATTGTTTTTGTTGGTTTCTATGAGGTTACGAAGGTGCTCAGCCTTTGCTGCTTTTAGTGCCTTTTTATAACAATTTGCACTCTCTTTCCATGCCATTTTAAAGACTTCTAATTGCGATTTTATCCATTTGCGCTCTAGTTTGCGAGTTTCTCTTTTAAGGGCGTGCGTGGTGCTATTGTACCAAGGTGCAATATTTTTCTCATTAATCTTTTTTGACTTCATAGGTGCAACAGCTTCTAATGTATTAGAGAAAATAGTGCCCAATTTCCTGGTCATGACATCGAGCGATTCGTTATTTATTGGTCTGGTTATTAAAGGAGTCAGATCTGGCAAGCTCTTTGCGAAGCTATCTTTAGTAGCGGAGGTGATTGTTCTACCCTGTCGATAACGTGTTAAAGGGCTGATTCCAGACGTGCGCAAAGTACCCGTTATAAGATAGTGATCGGTGACATCGTCGCTTTGAGGCATAATATCTATATTGGTTAGATCGGCTCCGTGAGATATAATCAGGTCTAGTGTATGATTAAATCGATGATTGGGTCCTTTAATGTGTTGTATTACCCCAAAAGATTGTAGTAGTTCTGTAAACGCCACAGCTAATGCATCGTTAGCGCTATCTACGTGGATATTAAAATCTCCGACAATTAGTATTTTATCAACGTTAACCAATAGGTCCGATAGGAAGTCCGCAAACTCTTTCAGAAAATCAGTATAGGGACCAGGGGGTCTATACACCGTAGCCAATGTAAAAGAAAGCAATGGTTTTTTACTTTTGTTAGGAATAATTATGTTCAACGCAAGCACTTCAAATGATTTAAATTTATGCTCTGTTCTCTGAGATACAGTAAGAAAGTTTCTAAATATTGTAGCGACGCCGCCACCCCGACCAACCGGACGTGGCTCATGCATATAACAGTAGCTTGGTGGGGTACACTCATTTAGGCCGAAATAATCATTTGGTTTAAGCCAGGTCTCGGTAAGACAGAGTATATTAAAACTGTTGTCCGTGATCATTTCATTTACAATAACTGCCTTTGAATTTAGTGATCAAATATTAATTAGGCCGAACTTTATAAATTGGTTTTGGTGGTTTATTACATTGTCTTCAGGTTTAATCACGATCAGATTTTTTCTCTGACTTTTGCCAAAATGTTTACTTTGTAGTATTATTCGGGGGACACATATAGTCTCTATATATTTGGAAACAGTAACATTTATAGCAGTTGAGGCGCACATACTATGGTTAAAGTTTTGACTTACCTGAGGGAGACTTACCTGAGGGAGACATAGTCAACCGGTGCGCAGCGCCTGCGAGATGTTGTCGGACAGGAGAGCCGCTCCGATGCTGCTGGGATGCAGGCCGTCAGGGCGGAAGAGCCTAGGTCGCTCCCAGAACAGATCAAAATTATTTACAAAGCGCAGCTTCTGTTCAATACACGATGACATCAACCATTGATTAAGCGAAAAAAGTCTACTGAACTTATCATTCCCTCGTCGGTAGGTAGGCAGCGGTCCTGATGTGATAATCCTCGCTGTGGGCGATGCGTTGCGTACAGTCTCGATCAGACTCCTGAAGTCCCTCTTCAGGATCTCCGACTGCCGCATCCTGACGTCGTTCACTCCCGCGTGCAGCACGGCAGCTTCGGCGTTAGCGTTGTCCTTCAGGATCGCAGGTACCTGCGCAGACACATCAAGAACACGAGCACCGGGAAAACAGTGAGTGCGCACCTTACCTTTAGTAGATGTAGCGCGTATGTTCCGGACGATCGAGTCTCCGATGATCACAGCGTTGCATTCGGTCTCACAGAGGGCGGCAAAGCGGTTCCTGGTCTGGATCTCGAAAACCGGTGGCGGCAGCTGAGTCATCTCACCGGTCCTGGCTAGCGCCTTTCGCCGTTGGTGTGCCGGTGCAGGAGTGAAGTTCATTTGGGCTGGTCGTGTTCTCTTAGCCTGGGCTCTGTGCAGAGAAACACGCGGAGTAGAAGTGGAAGAAGTATTATAATCGCGATGAAAACTTACCGCGGATTTGCGAGCTTCAGCACGGGATGTTTCCAGCGCCGGTATACGTTCTCGCAGCCGTGTTTGCTTCTCAAATAAATCCTGGATCTGCTTCTCCACAGCCTCCAATTCCGACTGAAGCGCAAACGTTTCCTCATCTGCACTCAAAGGTACAAACACGTCTGAAGCATTAGCATTAGCTATTAGTGATGTAGTAATGAGAACAGCGAGTTAAGCAGTATGCAGGCGGATAATGCTAATAGCCTAAGGGCTAACACAGAATGATCCGATACAAATAATGTATCAGTACGTTTAACAACGATTTTTGTTTATGCTATAGTTAAGGATAGGTTTCACTCTCGCTTAATAACGATTTAAGACACAATTCTTCAAGATGTAACAAGAATAATTAGATTTGAAAGAGCTCCCGCTCAAATCACGCGCTCTCAGTAAACTCTCAGCAAACAGCAAACAGGAAATGACGTCAAAAAATTTTTTTTTTTTAAAAATAAAAAAAAATAAAATAAAATCATCTCTGCTGCATAGCTGCATTTCTCCAGTTGCTAAATATTTAGTGATTTCTTCTATATCTGGCGCTATGGCATATCTGGCGCTGTGTTTTGGAGATGTTAGCGTGTCTCTTATAGGATCGGTCACATCCATGAACCCTGCACGATCTACTGTGTTGTGTCTTAATAACTCGCTGTCATTCAATTCAATGTCATTTTATTTTATAGCGCTTTTACAATTTGCATTGCATCAAAGCAGCTATACAAGAAAACCAAAACCAAGATAAACAAAAGTTGAACACACACAAAAAACATAAAAAAAAATCAGACAAACCTTAAAAGTAATATGGAAACTGTCATGCATTAAAACACATTTCTGCAACACATTTCTTCCCACTTTTCCTGTTTGGTCCATTAAAGGTTCTCCTCGCAACTCCTACAAGTTTGGACCTTAAGAGTCAGCTTCAGCTTAATTTATATAGCGCTTTTTACAATTTGCATTGTTACAAAGCAGCTGTACAAGAAAACATTGACTATAAGTAAAACATAAAAGGTTATGGAAGTCAAAACACAGGTCAAATATCAGACACACAATAAATTCCTATATGCAGTGTTAATTAAATAAGACTATCAAATTCTAGCAGCCCCCCGGCCAGGCAAACAGTGCAAAATAGAATGCAAACGGTGGCGAGGAACCCAAAACTCCATTGGAGGAGAAAAAAACCTCAGAGGGAAACCAGGCCTAACCAGGGGATTCCAGTTCCCCTCTGGCAAAAACTGCTGCCTCTGCACAAGCTCGACAATGCGCGCACAACAAGGCAAAATAAAAAAGTTAGATTTAAAATTATCATTAATAATCTAATAGGGACTGAAGTTTCGTAGAGTTGCCACGTCCTTCGTCCAGCATTAGTCTGGTCTGGGAATGGATGCCGCCCTGCCCGCTCTTGTAACATTGGAACAATGAGACAAGACTGGCTGAGAGTAGAGTACTGTTCTGCACTCTTTGATGCAACAAATGCATCAGTTGTTATTGGAAGTGTCCCTGGTTCCGGTTGATCTAACTAGTGCAGCCTAGATCTTTGAAATATATATATTATGATAGTGTAGTGTATGCAAGATAAAAAAAATGCGTCTTTAGTCTAGATTTAAACTGACAGAGTGTGTCTGCCTCCCGGACATTGCAGGGAAGACTGTTCCAAAGTTTAGGCGCTAGATAGGAAAAGGATCTGCCGTCTGCACTTGATTTTGAAATTCTAGGTATTACCAACTGACCTGACACCTGAGAGCGTAGTGCACGTGATGGACTATAATACGTTAGAAGTTCTCTCAAGTAGTGAGGAGCTAAACCATGCAAGGCTTTATAGGTAATAAGGAAGATTTTAAAGTTTATGCGATGCTTTATAGGTAACCAGTGCAAGGTTCACAGAACCGGGCCAATATGCTCATACTTTTTTGTACGCGTAAGAACTTGAGCTGCCGCATTTTGGACCAGTTGGAGTTTTTGTAATAGGCCTGCAGGGCAACCACCTAATAGTGCATTACAGTAATCTAGTCTTGATGTCATAAAGGCATGTATGAGCTTCTCTGCATCTGATGGTGACAGCATATTACGTAGTTTAGATATATTTTTAAGATGGAAAAACCCAATTTTACAGGTGTTGGCGACCTGGTTCTCAAATGACAGAGTACTATCGAATATAAAGCCAAGATTCTTAGCTGAAGATGAGGGTTTTATGGAAGATCTATCAATAGTTAAGCAGTATTCTTGGTTGTTACATAGGGCGGTTTTCGGTCCGATAAGTAACACTTCAGTTTTGTCCGAGTTCAGTAATAAAACATTGCTACTCATCCACTTTTTTATATCGACTATGCATTCCACTATTCGATGGAATTGTTGTGTTTCATGAGGCTTCGAGGAAATATAGAGTTGCGTATCATCAGCATAACAGTGAAAGCTTACTCTGTGTAGCTTTATTATATCTCCTAGAGGTAGCATATATAATGCGAAGAGCATAGGCCCTAAGACTGAGCCCTGTGGTACACCGTACTGGACTTGCGATTTGCGTGATACCTCATTGTTTATTGCTACATATTGAAAACCGTCGCATAAATAAGATCTAAGCCATTTCAAAGCTATTTCCTTAATACGGACATCATTTTCGAGTCTATGTAGGAGCATGCTGTGGTCAATGGTGTCGAATGCAGCACTAAGATCTAGCAGCACCAATAAGGAGATACAACCTTGGTCGGACGCCATAAGCAGATCATTTGTAACTCTAATCAGGGCAGTCTCTGTACTGTGATGTGCTCTAAATCCAGACTGGAAATCTTCATTGGGATTGTATTTGTGAAATAGTTCATAAAATCATCACTGCTATGCTGGTATACAGAATCAGAAGTCGCTGACGATTTATTTTTGGTTAATTTAGCCACTGTATCAAATAAAAACCTAGGGTTATGCTGGTTTTCTTCTATTAGTGATGAAAGGTAGGCAGATTTAGACGTTTTTAGGGCTTTCCTGTATTTTCTAATACTTTCCTTCAATGCAGTACGAAATACCTCTAATTTAGTTTTCTTAAAGTTGCGCTCCCTTTTTTGTGCCGCTTTCTTTAGAGCCTGAGTGAGTTCATTATGCCACGGTGTCGGTCTGTCATTTTTAATCTTCTTTAAGTGCAGAGGAGCAACTATGTCTAGCGTTTCCGAGAAGGTGGCATTAATATTTTCAATGGTAAAGTCAAGATCTTCAACGTTATTACTCATGCTAGAGATTTGAAGTTATTGTTCTACAATATTTGTAACTTCGAGTTTGATTTGCCACCATTGGGTAGTGAAGCAAGCATGATACCAGATAATGATCCGAAATGTCTTCGCTCTGCTGAAGGATTTTTACGTCGCCCACGTTTATACCGTAAGACAATATTAAATCTAAAGTATGATTACGAAGGTGAGTAGGTCCCGACACATGTTGACTAACGCCCATGGAGTTAAGAGTGTCTTTAAAAGCCATTCCTAAAGCATCTGTATCATTATCTACATGAATGTTAAAGTCACCAACAACAAGGACTCTATCTGCAGCCAGTACTAGTTCTGATAAGAACCCACCAAATTCTTTAATAAAATCTGTGTGGTAAAATCGAAGAGCTCTCCTTAAGACGGTTAAGATGCTTTATGAATGACTTTTTTCTTTACTAGGATCTTTTCTGTAACTTCAATCGGAAAAGCTCACATTTCTAAGAACTTTCGTAGAATTTTGTCACTAGGAGAATCTCTTTGCACTAAGATTTTTCATGAATACGTGCCCAGATCTTTAGCAGACATGTTACAGATGTTTCTGTGCTATCTGGGGTAGTGAATAAAATCTGCCCCAGGTTCTTAATGGCACTGGGCAGCAGTTTATAGATTATATTTTAGCATCTTATGGTTATGGTAAAATAAATGGTCGCCATGTTGGATGTTCAGTATAGCGAGTGTGGGCATCCATACTTTCACATCTGTACATGCAGACTCACACAGTGATAAATACAATGCATCAATAGATACTGACAAGGGCAGACAAAATGGGTGAATTAAATGTAATTCCAACGACACTATAGGTTAAAGACATGAATGTTTCAAAATCAGCTTTTGTCCTTGTGGTTCTGTGAGGTTTGCTAACATTACAGGTTCTCTAGTTGCATTACAAGTTTTTGGATGGCTGGAATACTCGTTGTGTGCAAGAGTACAATTAATTGTCAATAAGCACCAACATATCTTACAGGTGTGGGATCCATAATTTCATGTTCTTTGTGAACAGTTTCAGCTGTTTGCATGTTTATTGTGTCGCACTCGCTGTGAAAGAGTATTTACAGATTAATCATGATTAGGTTCCGTTTTATTCCATTCATCACGATGCAGGCGGAGATTGCTCCCAGTGTGGAGATAGTGGTTTCACAGAAGAAGAGCAAAAATAAATGCAGTTCCCTTACATTGTTATACAACTGTAAGTAAGGATGCCCACACTGGCGTCTGGGATGTTAATTGCCGCCTAAAAATACCTATATACTTTGAAAATTTTAAAGGAGAAAATGACTTGCCATCCAGTCGAGCCTTAAGGAGTTTTGTTCAGGTCGTAATGTAAACTGAATTTAAAAAAATTCCTGATAATGTCTCCCAATGACAGTATATGCAATGAAAAAGGAGAGAACCTAACACTGATCCCTGTGGTACATTTCTTTTGAAATGACAATTTCTTATTAACAGACAAATGTATAGCGATGGCTAATTGACAGATGCCAACCTTATTCTCAAGTCAACCTGCAGAATATTGAATTTACAGTATGTTGTCAAAAAGCAGACTTTTACTGGAAATTAAAGGGTTTAATTCTAAATCCATACCGTTTATGTGTAGATGGTGAATTTAGATGACTGATAATGCAATGTGCTTAATGATTTTTATTTATGCCAGGAACAGACCATGTGCACTATGATGTGGATTTTCAGACACAGCACATTTATCAGAACCCAGCATTTGAAGATTCGGTTATAATGCATCAGGATTGAGCATCAGGATTTCAATCAAGTAAATAATCAACTATCTGCTGCAAATATTTGTAAATATAATATAGAGCTTAAAAAAATGAGGCTTTAATATATTGATTGGCCAAAACATGTAAAAGTTGGATCAAATAAAAAAAGATATAGAAGGGTTTTTTGATCAATGAATTGTTTTTTGGAGATTTTAATAACACTCTTTAAAAAAAGGGATCAGATACTGCATACAATCAGCTAATGAAACATTAATGTCACATATGGTTGTTTTAGTTTTAAAAGGAGATAGGATAAGAGTTTCCCTATGTTACACAGAATGTTTAACTAATAAGATAATGTCTGAAATAAATCATTGAAAATGGGTTTAAGATAATTACATTCCGTGTTATTGGAAATGGTGAGTTTAATCTTACTGTCTATGTCTTCTGAAACTGTGCTTTTTGTATTGTGACACCATGACTTCAACATGACAATGCAGGAGTAATAAAACTGCACACATTTATAATTATTTTTACCACTTTTGAAATCATTACAATGAAAAAATGTATTTTGACATATTTTTGATTACAAATATTTATTTACTAAAGTAACAATTTGCCAAACAACTGTTTCAATGATGCTAAATGCAAATTTGATCCAAAAATTTTTCATTACCTGTGATAAAAGTTCAGTAGTCTATTGAATTATTCTGTTAATTAAATCGATCATATCTTATGCCTTCTAAATTTATCTGTTATGTAAGGGATAATGTACAGGCAGTCGGTGGTTATCGCCGCATGAGTAAAATTTTTTACATATTTTATTCAAAATTTTTTACCGAATGCAGACCTTCATTGAAGAAAAGCAGTTTACTTTAGGTCTTAAGGTAAGAAACAACGTTCAAATGTCACGAACAGGCAATTTGATTTAATGATTTATAATGTCATATACTGTATGTTATTAAAAGACATTTATATTTAAAAAAATTAAAACTGTACCTGCAAAATGATTTGCAGCATCCGGGTTCCTGTGTGTTATTCATTTTGAGTGGTTGTTATCTGGGAATAACGTACCTGCAAATGTCGTGACTGACCAATCAGAATCAAGCCTTCCAAAGTCGAACATACGTTAAGTCATACATTATGTGACAAACCACATAAGTTTTAATTTAAAACAGCAGTATTCACAAAAGTTAGTTTCTTACCATTTTTTCCTTTTTATTGGATTTGTTATGTTTGTCTTCTCAAATCTCATTACACAGTTGTCATTAAACCCAGAATGATCGCTCTTTTATTCGCTCTTGGTTTCTGTTAGTGTCCACCTGCCGACAGTACATTTTAATTGACTGAAAGTTCTGTCTTCTTCAACCCTGTTTGATTGGTTTGATTTACTTTGGGGAGCTCTGCGTTAATTTCACTGCATTTTGGGTTACAAATGTCACGTTTCCTTGAGGTCCGGTTGATCGATCTGACAGTTAAGAGGTCCCATGTTTGACTTTTACAGACATTTATTTCTGGTGTTGAGGTGGGAATATCCAAAATTCCAGTTGTCTGGAATGCAGCACAAGTTCTCCCTATCTGTAAGTGTGATGTTATTACAATCAATCACCCGTAATCGGAGTGGCAATTTTCCGGTACGCTAAAGGCCGGAACATATCAAACAGACACTGAAGAACTCACGCTGTGGCAACCTGACTGTGACGTCTCTTCACATTGCCTGCGTAAAGCCAAAAAGGGGCACTTAATAACACCAGACAGACTACAGTAAACAATCGTGTAATTTCAGCTAATATTTGGATGTTTTAGTTCTGTGTTTTTTGTTTCTCCTTTTGAAAGCAGCAATTTGTTTTACCCCTCAAGGGGGCGTGTCTCGGCATGTTCACTTGGAAAAGTAACGTCTATGCATACCCTCTATTGATTTTGTTTGTTTGCTTGTTTATTTTAATAGGCTGTAATCACTGTGGCAAGGTAAGAGACATAACGGCACAAGATCTCGGACAGCAATCCCGGAGGGGAAGTTTTATTAACAGAAATCAAAGTACCAGAACAAAATCAGGCTTATTCAGCTTCCGGGGTGCTCCTCGTACAGTGGGGAAATCAGGCGTGATCTCTTGGTGCCGACCTTGGTTCAAGTCCGACTCGGTCACTTTAAAACAGACAAGAGAAACGACAGGTTAGTCCTTGTGTGCGAGGGAAATCCAGCACCCTGTCTGTGGGTCCCCGCTGTCTTTTTATGCCTGGCTGCTAATCGGTCCAAGGTCGTCGTGATTATCATTAGCGGCCGGGCTATCTCCCAGGCGACACTGACTATGGCTCCATACCCCTGCCACATTCCCCCCCAGCTTTGACCTGGAGATCTTCCTTCTCTCCTGTGTATCTGGGGATATAAGAAGGGGTGGGAGGGACATGTCACCTGACAGACCGGCCAAGCCGGACCACATCCGGGACAATCCATCTGCGTTACTGTTTGCGACCCCCGCCCGGTGTTGCACCTTGATGTGCAAGTTCTGGAGCGCCAGGAACCAGCGGGTTACTCGGCCGTTGGTGTCTTTGGCCTGGGCCATCCACTGGAGAGGTGCGTGGTAAGTTATGAGGGTGAAGCCTCGGCCAAGAAGATAGTACCGAAGCTCCAGGACTGCACACTTCATGGCGAGCACTTCCTTCTCGACTGTGGCATATTTGGTTTTACAGCTGAGATACGTTACTGGATTGTTCTTCTCCGGAGTGGACCTGGGACAGGACGGCTCCCAGCCCGGTGTCGGAGACGTCCGTCTGGAGCAGAAAGGTGAAGCTGAAGTCTGGGGCTACTACCCGTCGGAGCATCCTCTTAAGGGTCTGGTTAAACCGCTCCACAAGTCCGACGTGCGGAGCTGTTTGATTTGTAGCAGCCGGCGGAGGCCTGGACATGAATGGGGTTCCCTGGTTTGTCAGGATCTCCGAGGGGATGCCAACCCGGCTGAACAACAGGAACAGCTCCTTGGCGATAGACTTAGCCGTGGCCTTGCGGAGGGGTATCGCCTCGGGGGAACGGGTTGCGTAGTCAAGCACGACGAGGATATGTTCATGGCCACGGGCGGACTTTGGCAACAGCTCCACCAGATTCATGCCAATGCAGCCAAAGGGTACGACAATGATGGGCATTGGGACCAGCGGGCTAGGCAGAGGTCGTTGCGGGGATCTATTTTGAAGAATGTGGGACAGCAAACAGTTCTGGGGCACTTTTGTCTACCATTACCATTTTTCTTCTATGGTAGTAAATGGGATCCAAGAAATGTTTGGTTACAAGCATTTCTCCAAATATCTTTCTCTGTTCTCAGTTTTGGAACAGCTAGTGAGTGTTTATAATTCATGAAAGAATTTTTATTTTTGGCTAAACCATATTAATACCATTACATTTCTTTTAGGTAGTTACCATGCATTCAGATATTTTACGAATAACAACGCACATAAGCAATATTGCAAATTTAAAAAATAACCATGACTTGACTACACTTTACTATAAAAACTGTCAAAAACCATTGATGATTAATATTTCCCTTGCTCAAAGTAAAAAGTATTTTTACAGAAGCAAGACCAGTGAATGAAGTGATGCAAGCCACAATATAAAAGGTCATGGATGAATATTTATAAAAGGGGTCATATGGCGCAAACACATGTTTTTCTGTGTCTATGGCGTCTCATAAGTTGCCCATGCATGACACGTAAAATTGCAAAAATGAAAGTATCAGAACAAAAGATGCATTCTATCTAAAAGCAAATGCTCACCCAGACCTGCCTGAAACGCCTTGTGTAACCACCCCCTCACAAATCTATGTCAGTTCGTGGTATGATTTGACTAAGACCGCCCAAATGTAAACGCAAGTAAGATGGAGGTACCTGTCAGTACAATTGCTTTGGAACCTGATGAGGTGTCACATGCTTGCAGTATTTGACCAATCCCTATGCACTGGTTAACTGGCCAATCATACCACACCTCGCTTTTCAGAGCGATGAACTTTGTAAAAAATCAGCGCGTTAAGAGAGGCAGAGCAAAAAGAAGATACATACATGCACGTTATGTGGAAAATACAGCGAACCTTATAAAAAATATATTTTTGAAATCAAGTATACACATTGCATTACATCTAAAACAAACGATTAGATTCGTTTAAGCCACCTCTGACACATACGCAAACTTTCATGTGTTTTTCATCAGTGCTTGGGCCATAATTAACAACAACCCTTTATCCAAATTTCCCTTAACCTCAAACAAATATATAAATAATATATCTAAAGCAAGTTAATGTGCCTCAACCCAATATTTTTTGACAGTAACTCAGTGCCAAAAAGACACTGGAATATGTTCAGGAGCGTTGCTTTTATAGATAGAAAAAATATAAATGTCTAATTTCAAGAGTATTTTGATGTCAATGTTTAAAAGAAATGATCAGATTTAAAAAAAAAATTCCCACATTTGGTTTTTGATGTCTGAAAATGTGCACATTTTTACAGTTAACTCATGAAGCCATATTTAGATCCTCATACGAGCTGAACCATAGGGCCTTAAAATGTAGTTCCCAAAATAAATGTAATGTAGACATTAAAGTATCTCTAATGGTTCATAAATCACGCAAATGTTGTAAAAACCTCATATCACCATTGGCATAAATTGCAACAAGGATTCCCAAAGACAACAGGTTTTACTAATAGATCTACCGACCTCTGTGTAAAAATAAAACAATGTTCCGTGTTCTGACGCATTTCCGAGTGCAACAGAATGGAGTGGCTCAGAGATGACGTATCGCCAAAAATAAGGTCTGTAGCTAACAAACCCTGCAAATATTTGTACGTTCTAATCTATGACATAAAACACACCAATTATAACTATCTTGTCATTTTTTAAACCTATAAAAAGTTGCCTTGTTCTACTAGCTTTGGTGGGGAGGTTACACGTCACTGCGCACATAAAGCTCACAAAAAATGCAAAAAGGGCTCAAATGTCTAAAATCATTGTTGGGGATCAATTCACAGAGTAATTACTTACACTGTTAGACATTTCTGTAATTTTTACAGTTATTTCCTTTATATCACCCAGTATAGTACAGCAATTTATCTATACAGTAAATAACTGTAATTTCTATTGCATTGTGGGATTTTTGTGTGACGTCACTAAATACAGTGATTTACTGTATTTTTTAAATTGATGTACTATACTGTATTTCCCCTAACGGTCTTTGGCGGTCTTCAAACACAAAGTAATTATTTTGCTCATTTCTGAGGGACAGCATAGGCTTTGCTCTCTACGTTTTGAAAAAGGAACCCCACCGCAGAACGGAGAAGGTTTTACCAGGGAAGTCTATTTGAGTTGCACAGTTCCTGTTTTAATTTCTCTGGGAAAATAAAAGAATCATTCATCAGTCATCATTTACTCACCCTCTTGTCATTTGGAACCTGTATGACTACCTTCCTACAGCAGAACACAAGAGAAGATATTTAGAAGAATGTTGATTACCGGACAGCGGTGGCAGGCATGGACTTCTATTGTATGGACTCAAAACCAATGCAAGTGTATGGCTGGCATCGCTGTTCGGTCAACAACATTTTAATGTCTCCCTAAACTGGGATGCTTACTTCAGTTCATGGATCTCACCCTTAATGAGTTGAGGATTTGAGTCCGGTGTGTTGGATTAGGGAGACAAACTCTGCAGAACAGTGGGTCCTCAGGAACAGGTTTGGGAACCACTGATCTTATCCATAAAAAACTGCAGGACTAGTGTAATCCCTGTCCAGGAAACCGCCCCAAAACAATGTTTTTCGAGATTAGATCTGAAAAATACCTAACCTAGGCTGCTTTGATATACTTTTGTTAAAACAGTCACACTACTGCCACAGTACAATGCAGTGTCCTCGGAAACCTAAACACTGCAAGTTGTTATTTTGCCTAAATAAATGACTAATAGAAGGTTAGTTGGGAAACAGATTCAACAGATGTTTATGTTATTCATACATCTTGCACACAGTTTCAAAATTGATTTTTAAGAGAAATATGAAGCAAATTATTTTATTGCATTTAGAGACCAACAATTCAGTCTGAAAGGATCACAATAAACGTAGAACAGATGAATAGTTGACACGTAGGAGCTCTTTGGCTCCTGTCATCTCTGATCTAAATATAACACTGAAGAGGACATCTCTGAAGTGCTACTCAACATAGGTGAAGGCTGATATGCGGCCTAGCTGGAGATGATGGCTAAATTTAACTGTTTACACAAGCCCTCTGCTACCCTGGCCATCGTGTGCCCTGTATATGATGACACAAAATGTGAAATACGTAGGCCTAAGATATTAACCGGACAGTTTTCCATCATCATTTTTTATTATCAAATAAGCATTTCTTTAAACTGTAGATTAACAGCTTTACGTTTAGACATTTCAGGTTTGTTGTTTTAAGTATCACGTTCCATTCTGAAGCATTGTACAGAACCCAACTAAAAAAAAAATGCCACGGGTATGTTTACACGAGAATTAAGAGGAAACATACGTTTTGGCTAAATGACTAAAAACTGCATTATGATGTGTATTGTGTTCCAGGCCAGTAGTTGGTGATGTCACTTTGTAAAGATGTGTCATGTTTGCGCATGAGATCACCGTTTTCACAAATTCACGTTTTCCAAAACTCGTACTTTCAAACATGTTTTCAGATGTTGTTATGTAAATAAACAGCCAAAGTTTTCCATTTTTAGTTGAAAACACTGTCATGTAAACAACCCCTGAGGTCACATTTACAAACCTTCTTATAGTGCAAAACAATATCCACGTCATGGTTTCTTATCCAAATGAAATGCAGAGAAATGTTTGCCATCAATGACCGACCAAAACATTTACAATTTAAAAAACGGGGTTTATTTGTTGGTTTGTTTCGCTCTTTTTGCCAGGATCAGATGTTGAGATCATCTTTTCTGCAGTTTTTTGCCGTTGGGTTTGGCCGACCGAGCTGATTTGGCCTTTCCGGCTGAACATTCTTCTCCACTGCATAGTTATCCTTGTTCTGTTTGTAAGCTGTTTTGCTGTTATATGGAATGAAAGGTGAGTTTTTTACAGCCGCTGGGGGCTGGTAAGGCACGTGATGCCCATGCAGGTTGTTGGGAATAAGTGTAATAGCCGTGTCACCGGGTGCTTTGGAGTTTGACGCAGGAGACGTCACCATCTTTTTTTTGTACCTTAAGCCCTGACGGCACTTTGTGAAGCCCAGGTGATAGATCTCCAGCAGATTAAGACCGAGAGACACACAAGCCACCGCTAGCATGAAGATAATAAAGATGGTCTTCTCGGTTGGTCTGGAGATATAGCAGTTCACAGTGTTGGGGCAAGGTGGTTGTGCGCACTTATAAAGTGGTTTCAGGCCAAAACCGTACAAATAATATTGCGCTCCAATAAAGCCAACCTCAAATAAAGTTTTGAAGATGATGTTAAAGACATACGTGCACAGAATATCTCCATGTAAGTGTACGTGGCCTTGTTTATCGCACACAGGAAACTTCTCTTTGGATTCGTCAGTAAGGGGTTGTTTGCCGAACTGCTGGATGAGCTTCTTTTCTTCCCACTTTTGTTTCTCCTCCACACGGACCAGATGCAAGACGTGACCCAGGTAAATGAGAGTCGGGGTAGAGACAAAGATGATCTGTAATACCCAGAAGCGAATGTGAGAGATGGGGAAGGTCTTGTCGTAGCAGACGTTTTGGCAGCCGGGTTGTTTGGTGTCGCAGATGAAGCCCGACTGCTCATCGCCCCAGACTTTCTCCGCCGCTGTGCCCAGCACGAGTATGCGGAAGATAAAGAGAACCGTCAGCCACACTTTTCCCACCACAGTTGAGTGTTCCTGAGCGCTCTCCAAGAGTTTCCCAAGCAAACTCCAGTCTCCCATTGTTCCCAGATGCCTGCTCTATCTCTGTACATCACATTTAAACACCATTAACTATACAAACCGCCGACACTGTTATGATGTAAAGCATTTTTCTTACACTTCAGCGAGTTTATGAAGATCACCTAATTCTTATTACTCATATCTCAAAACAACGCTTTAAACAGCATTTACAAGCAAATACAGAGTTTATATTAATACATGGAATAGTTGAATGCTGAAGTTTTGAAAAGCTTCAAATACATTTTATCCTAAAACGTAAATCTAAACAAACTTATGCAATGGGTTTAGTACAGTGAAGAGAATGAGAGTAAACAACATTCGTACTGACTTATCCTTATTTTACTGCAATTCTGCCTTGAGAACAAATAATGACAAACTTGTCCTTTAGCAGTATAGTTAGTAATATAAGTGTTTTGTTTTGCTATTCCGTAATTTAATGGATAAGTGAATGTTCTGCATTATCTATTACATCTTTATAAAACCTTGAGATTATTCAAATGTGCAATTTATGAACATCAATCAAAATGAAAGTCATCAGTATTAAAAAACAAGCACATACTTCTTCATGAAGAAATAGGTACCCACCTTGTCACCGAGCACATTTCCAGCGGTGGTGTCCATACAACTCATTCATAAAACCCTTGCATTTAGAGTCATCATTTAAAAAATTAATCTTCAACCTCTCTGTGTTACATTTTCTTCAGGACAGACTGAAATGTAGCCGACCCAAGAGCAGAGCAAAAAATAGCTCGAGTCTGTCCTATCACACGAGAGGACGGAGATGTGTACATACATTTGAACCAATCACAACCATTCCAGGGTATTGTAAAAATCTAATTTGAAATTGTGAAATGTCAAAAATGTATCCGTATGTACTGCAGGTTACATTTACACTAGAGTTAAAACACCAACAAATAATATTGATTTATTCAACACAGATTCCAAGTTATGACTCAATTTTAAATACATGGTAAATACCTTAAGTAATGAATGTTATATTTATTGTGGTTACATTACTAAATGAAAAAATAAGATGCTTAACAACATCGACGATCAAGTATTTATGAGTTTATGAGACCTGCAGTTACGCAAGGTTTTTATATCATTTAAACAGCCAACCGGAAGGTTTCATTTATAATCATTTTATTTCATTATTGATAAAAATATCACGAGCAACTACACTCAATGCAGAATTGCTGGTACTACATGCTACTTCAGACAATGATATAAGATTCATTTATGTAAATTAACTGTCCTCCGGTGTAAAATTGTGTAATAATTTAAGTATGACTGGTAATATAAAATTACATTATGTTGGGTTTAAAAATGATATACCAATAAGAACATTTTCATGTTCAATTCTTGAACTGTGTCTTAACCATTTTTCTATTCATTGTAGTTGGAAATAAGAAAAAAATACATTAAAGAATGCTCTTTCATGTTAAAATTCACCAAAATAATAAAAAAGCCAAATATAATTTATTTTAATATAGAGTAAATGTTTATACAAGTAAAAAAAAAGGGTCACTGAAATATATTCTTCCAGAAATACTTTTACTGGACATGCAAGAAATGATAGCCGTGATTGTGCCTCTTCAAATCAAATAAACATGATGCCATCTCAACATTCCTCAAGTGACGTAAATAAAATGACAAACACACAAGACTTCACACAATTACTCTCTTGAGCTTGAACATGTTGAACGTTAGTAAAAATTTCACCACAAATGTTTCAAAAATCATAGGGAAAAATACATTTAGACGTGTAAGGCAGAAAAAAGTTATTGCACTTTTGTATGGAACAACCGGCATTGCCATAGGACACCTTTAGAAGAATTATGCTTAAAGCAGAAGGATCTCAGCTAAATGTTTTGCATTGTTAAGTTGCGAATTTTGAGCACACACATTTTTCATCTCGCAATAAAATGGGAAACACAACACCATGTCATTGTCTAGTGCTTGTTTTTAATAAATACAAAAACAACATCTTTTTTCTCTTGTACTATTGTCTGCCGTGCAAATAGGATGCATCTCGATTGCTTAGAAAAGCAAACCTTCCCTTCACAACCTAATTGTTTCATTTATTTAATTGATAAAATGTTATACAGACATTTAAACAAAAATAGCCACAAGTATGAGGAAAAGTAATAGCACTGCTGGAAAACATGGAAAACATGAAATATAAATGTACAAGTGTTACAATTCTGTATATTATCTTGTCTCAAGCAGCTTTGTTTGCATTCTTTGTTTTGAGCAAAAAGGATATTTGAAATCTCACACGTACAGATGACAAAAAGGCTTTTATTCTGCTTTGCACTACACTCTTAAAAAAATGTGCTTCAAAAATGTATCCGATGCCATAGAAGCTTATGGTTCCATAAAGAACCTTTCCATTTCACAAAAGCTTCTTTGTGGCGAAAAAAGGTTCTTCATATTATAAAAATGTAAGAAAGAGGTGGTTCTTTAAAGAATGGTTCTTTGTGGAAGCAAAAAATGGTTCTTCTATGGCATCTATGTGAAGAACCTTTTAAGCACCTTCATTTTTATAGAGTGTACTTTGAATGTGTTCACTGTTCTCCAGCATATACTTTCCTTTGTCTCCACACAAAGACTTCTTGTTTGAATGAGAGGAATAGTTCACGAAATTCTCGTTAGCCTAAAATCTCGGTTTGTGACCATACACTGGGGGCTAATGTTGTTTGGTTCACAAATCTTCCTTTGGTGCTCTTCAATAGTCATACAGGTTTAAAACGACACGAGGATGAGTAAATAATGAAAGAATTTCCCTTTTTAGGTCAACAATCCCTTTAACCTAATAAAGGGGCTCTATTATCGCCGAGACCTCCAACTTGACAGTACTCTAGAAAGCAGAGCAGCGTTCCGGTCTGTCGGCGGCAGGTTTCCGGCCCACGTTGAGTCTGGGTTTGAATGAGTGCTCTGATATCAGCTGATTGATTTCATTCTGCTTGTAGGTGGCCAGTTTCTGAGTCAGCCAAGGTCCTTTAGCTTCACCAGCCGGTCCGTGAAAGCATCTGACCCACGCACCGGCTATTAAATACACAACTTCTGCAACGTTCAGCAGAACGCAAACTCCAGACACTGCCAGCATGAAGATAGTGAAGATCGTCTTCTCCGTGGGACGGGACACAAAACAGTCCACGGTATTTGGACAGGGGTAGGAATCGCACTTCACCAGACGCATCATCTTAATGTCTGGATAGAGCAAGTAAAAAATGTACAAGAAAGCCACCTCGAAAATGACGCGGAAGAAGATGCTTATCATGTAAGTCCACCAGAGCGCACCTGTGATATCAAACTTTTGTCTCTTGAGGTCTTCGAAGTCCTTCGCGCTACCACGCCCAGATATTTTGAGAATCTTTTTCTCCACATGACGGCGATGCGCGACGTGCATGGCGACCAGCAGGGCTGGCGTGGACACCAGTATGAGCTGCAGGGCCCAGAGGCGAATGTGTGATATGGGGAAGAACTGGTCGTAGCAGACGCTGTTGCAGCCAGGCTGCTGGGTGTTGCAGGTAAAGCCTGACTTCTCGTCCCCCCACACGCTCTCAGCAGCCACCACCAGCACCAGGAGGCGGAAGATGAAGATGACAGACAGCCAGATGCGTCCGATGCCGGTCGAGTGTCTGTTCACACCGCTGATCACAGCATAAAACGATGCCCAATTCATGCTGAAATCCAAGACTGAACGGGACAAAACCAACAAAAAGTCATTCGAAAACATTTACGATATCAGTTACACACTGTGAACCAATGGACCTTTTCTTAAAAACCTTCGGATCCAAGTTTTGGTGCTTAAATACCTGAAATTGGGTAATGAGTTTCTTAAGCTAAGGAAAGTTTCATGTTTTTTAAGGATCAGAAGGAAAGGAGTCAACCCAGTTTACATATGAACTCTGTATATGAATGATGTCCAAAGATGCAACTCATGAGATAAAAGAGTCAAACTTTATGATCCCAGCATGTGCTTGGCCAACAGATTGACAATGTTTATTAAAGTTATAGTATGATACAAAACTTGCAGCAATGACATGTCATAAGAACTGCCCACCACAACATAATACTAAATGATGAAAATGTTTTCTTGTGGCCAAACATATTGAATCATTTACCAGGCTCAGCCCGCGAGGAAGCAGCTTACTTTGTGTACTTGGTCCAAACCTGATGAAGCGAGCTGTATTCTTGGCATTTGGAAAGTTGAGTCGGCTACAATGAAATTGTTCTCGTCATGCCGAAGCTGGATAAAAGCTGAAGAGATGGTTTTACAGCAACATGCCGTCAGCTGACATGAGAGAATCTGGCCAAAAGCAAGCCCACACAAAAAAAACTCAACAGTTCATACAGCATTTTATTACTCGCAGAATAAAAACAAAGCGATAAAAAACTCAAAAGGGCATTTCTAAATCATCATCCATATATACACACTAGATATTCTTCTACATGTACAATGACTTAAGAGAGCGGTTTACCTTCAGCTGTGATGACGAATAAAGCCGTGTTGGAAACATCTAAAGGTCTCTCAGAAGATCATCATGCTCTTCGCAAATGCAAAACATTTACGTGATACTAGCCACAACCCTGCACCACCGATGTCACACGCACTTATATAAGCCATTTACACACAATGTTACTCTTTATGAGGACTAACAAGACTCTTCAGAATTCAGATCAAATGCCTCGGTTTCCACCCACCCGGGGCAGAAGAAAGAATCTGTGTGGACACAATGAGCAGCAACATTATTCATTGTGCCTGGCAGAGGAAGTGATTTTTTTCTGAACGAACACATTGCACAAGCCTGACAGTGCCATTTTTGTTCGTTTTAGGTTTAAAAAAAGGCAAGCGTACTTATTTCATATGCACGCTTTACAAACTTTCGACTGAATGTTGCATTAAAAGTTTAGGCATTAAAACGGCAATTCATTGTGCATTTAGGCATTTTCGCAAGATTACAACATTGGCAGATGAGCTTTGTCCACTGGTCTTGTGACATGAGGAAATCTGGGACTGACATGCATTGTAACTTTTGGTATTTTAGTAAATTCATTGAGGATATCAGACCACACTGCTCCACCCCAATGGGAAATAAAACGAAATAGTGTAGAACTCAGGACAGAAACATTTATTGGTCCCCTCTCCAACAAAACTCCAAGTTCAAAGAAACAAAGAACATTTGTCTGGAAAAAAAGATAATGTTGAACATTTAGAGATATCTTAAGGCTGCTGTACTTTAAGCAGCGAAAACCTTTAACAATGAACAGCCACATGCAGTAATCACAACACAAAAGTCTGAACATATTTCACGCGTATATTTTGCAAATAGCAATGAATAAAATGTCTATTTGTTTAAAGAGAATCAACGTTTGGAATGCTAATTTTACACAGCACAACAGCTCAGTAACATCAGAACAATAAAGCATAGAGCATAAGCAACAATCCAGACGAACATTGCTCCCATTTCGATTTCTTGCATTTCAGAGTTGTGTAGAGATCCAAAGCTGCAGTTTTCTTCATACCGGAGCGCATTAATCATGTGACATTATTTTTTGTTTTGACAATAACGGGACAGAAGATACTTCTCCCACTCCAAAGACCGCCGTCTTGTTTTACTTTGAGCATGTCCTGGAAAATAAATTCATGAATGTTACTGTAAATGCTACGGTGTTAACTGACTGTCACGTGACTTTAAAAAAAGCAAACACTCACTTCTCAATAACCTGAACCTTTGATGTTCGTGTTCGGCATATCCATGCTGAACAAGTTTCACAGACAACGAGTCACCTCTCCTAATGGAAACAACATGGAACCATTCAAAATGCCAATCAAGAATACAGGCATCCTCATGGTGGAAAACTGATACACACAATTCTATAGTACTGGATGGAATAGCATTAACATTGGTCACTGAACCTGTAGTTGGAGGCACAAACACGTTTTCGCTTCGATAGATTGTAAAATAAATACTTGAACTCAGGCTGTATGATGAAATTATACATCAAAAGCCCTATTTGGACAGGACTACTTTTCTAAATGACTTCTGAGTTCAAACTGTTTTGAGTCTGTTATATCTAGTCCCGTCCGAATCGGTACATAAAATCACAGAGGTAGGACTGTCTGTTTTGTAAACTTAGGCGCTGCAGAAGATCACTTGCTCTGGATACACGCATTGTGTATAGTCATATGACCCAACAACAGCAGCCAGCTTCTAATAAACCCACAGAAATAAAGTAAACATGATCATTTAATATTAATTAATGAAATTGAGAAATTATTACATTGCCGTTATGTCATTGAGTGGACAAATAAATAGGGGTGGGCCGATCCAATACTCCGTATCGATATTAGTCAGATACTGGGCAAAAATGTGTGGATCGGATATTGTAGAACAGGGGTCACCAACCTTTTTGATACTGAGAGCTACTTAATGGGTACAGAGTCATACGAAGGGCTACCAGTTTGATTCACTCTTCTCAAATAACTAATTTGCCTTCTACATTATTAATAATGTGAAGACACGTTAATTATTTCTCACAATAATTACCAACAATGACAGGATATCAATATTCAGCACTTTATTTCTATTCATCTCAGTAATTGTTACATTTTCAGATGATCACTTACATTACATTTCTTAAGAAAAATGTCCTATTTTCACTAGCCACGGACAAACCTTTTAAACAAATCATGAACTGTTGCACCATGTTTCAAAAAGTTGGACTGCATGAACTCTTTGATTTCACCCAAAGGTAACAAAAAACGATGTAAAACTCATCCTCTGCTGAGCCATCTGATTTCTGTGTGTAGTAGCACGTCACCATATTCAGCTGCCATCTCCTCCAATAGCACTCTGAAAATCCTGTGCTGTTTTGCTTTGGAGCGGATATGGTTTATGATTTTCACAATGGGAGTCATCACGTGCACAAAGCCGATCACTTTGGCACACAATGCCTGCTGGTGAATGATGCAGTGGTAATGTTGAAATATTGGGAAGTCTGGGTCACCTTTACAGTGAGCGATGAAACCTGCATGTCGGCCAATCATTGCAGGAGCCCCATCTGTGGTCACCGCTACCAGCTTTCCTAATGTTACCTTTTTCTCTGCACGAAAAACTCCTTCACTGTGTTATAAATGTCAACTCCCCTCGTAGTTGTCTTTATTGGCAGTAGTGTCAGGAGTTCTTCTCTTGTGGAGAAACTTCAAACACCATCCGGATAAAAACCATCAGCTGCGCTGTACTACTGCTGTCCACGGACTCGTCGCACTGGATGCTAAACCACCTGCACCTCAACAGATCCCGGTCCAGCTGATCGACCAAGTTACTGGACAAAGCTAACGCTCGTCTAGCCATCATTGGACGTCGGAGAGAGGGGCAATTACATCGATTCCATATTTCTCATCTTTCAGTACAGTGTCAGCAATTATCATCATTGCTTCTTTGACAACTTCTCCGTCTGAAAATGCCTTCTTGATCAGGAAATGCGTAGCTCTAAAAGAGGCTTTGGTTGCTTTTTGTGACTTTTTCACCGGCCTTGTGAAAAAAGCCTGTCGCTTACCCAAAGGTGTCTTTAGCTTCCCGGTGGGTAGTTAGCATTGCAGTTTTTGTGATTCGTAGTAAAGTGTCTCTCCACATTGTGCCTCTTTGCCGTTGCCTCCGCATACAAGACACACGCAGGTGTCTTTTCACAGCCGACTACCATTCCTTGTGAAAAGTGATACGTTTTCTTTCTTTATTCTGCCATGTTTTTGGGCTAAGAAACTGCCTTCTGCGCCCGCAGAAACCTGGAGCTGACCCCAGCAACTTTAACAATTTCCATCCAATTTCCAACCTCCCCTTCCTTTCTAAAATTCTTGAAAAAACAGTTGCCTCTCAGATTCATGACCATCTCACTCAAAATAGTCTCTATGAACAGTTCCAATCTGGTTTCCGTCCCCTTCATAGCACCGAAACAGCTCTTCTTAAAATCACCAATGACCTCCTCACGGCTGCGGATTCTGGATTACTGACAATCCTCATCCTTCTGGACCTGAGTGCGGCTTTTGATACCATTTCCCACACCATCCTCATCGACCGATTAGCTTCCCTTGGATTATCTGATACGCCCCTGCACTGGTTTAAATCATATCTCTCTGGCTGTACTCAGTTTGTACAACTTAAAACTTTCAGATCCTACTCTGCCCCCCTTTCCTCTGGTATTCCCCAAGGCTCTGTCCTTGGACCCCTTTTGTTCATTATCTACCTTCTCCCTCTTGGCCACATTTTTCGTAAACATAACATCCAGTTCCATTGCTACGCAGATGACACCCAGCTCTACCTATCCACCAAACCCACTACATCCCTCCCTCCCACATCTCTATCAAACTGCCTTCAGGAAATCACATCGTGGTTCTCTCTAAACTTTCTCAAGCTTAACAGTGACAAAACTGAACTCCTCCTTATTGGCACCAAATCCATCCTCTCTAAAATAAATGATTTCTCCATCTCCATTGACAACTCATCTGTGTTCCCCTCCCCTCAGGTTAAGAGTCTGGGTGTCATCCTAGATAGCACTCTGTCATTTCAGTCCCACATTAATAACATCACTCGGTCAGCATATTTTCATTTACGTAACATTTCTCGCTTACGCCCATCTCTCTCCCCCAAAAGTGCTGAAATTCTGGTTCACACCCTGGTCACTTCCCGCCTAGATTACTGCAACTCTCTCCTCTATGGTTTACCTGACAAATCCATCCATAAATTACAATTAGTCCAAAACTCTGCTGCCCGTATCATTACCAGAACCCCTTCCATCAGTCACATAACACCTGTACTGCAGCAACTTCATTGGCTTCCCCTCAAATATCGCATCATTTATAAAAATCTCCTCCTTACATTTAAAGCCATCAACAATCTCGCCCCTACATATCTCACTGAGCTCCTCCATATCAAGATACCCACCCGTTCTCTCAGGTCCTCTTCCTCCATTCAGCTCATCGTCCCACATGCTCGCCTGGCTACCATGGGGTTTAGAGCTTTCAGTTATTCAGCCCCATATCTCTGGAACTCTCTGCCCCACTACATTCAACATTCCACGTCCATAACCACTTTCAAAACTCAATTAAAAACTCATCTTTTCAGACAGGCATACTCGCTTTAATTTTTTTTTTTTCTCTTCACCAGTTATTGTTATTATTATTATGATTATTATTATTTGATTCAAAGTTTAATGGATTGAGTGTTTTATTGTTGCTTTTGTAAGGTGACCTTGAGTGCTGAGAAAGGCGCCTATAAATAAAATGTATTATTATTATTATTATAAGCAGCTTCTTAAAATGTGGAGCAATGCCGAATCCATGTATGTACGCAGTTTTATCCTTGCCACACAAGAAACTTTTGTCTATATCTGAGTCAGTGAACATGTTTTGGAACAATTCCCCAATGCCCTGATTCGAATTATATGAATGATGGTTCAGGCACCAGATCAACCCTGAGATAAGGTCTGCTGTCTGGCTATCGCTGTCGTGGTGGTGCTGGTGGCACTGGTTTGCACGACAGCTGACCTCGAGTTGGCATGATTTGCCGCGACCTGTGTAGTGCTGCTAGCATTGCAAAACAATGAAATAGGGAGCTGCTCCCCCCTCACGCGAAGCTGCTGCTGCTGAATGTTCGATCCACTGTGTGACTTCATACCGGTAATGTTTTTTTGAAGACAGTGCAAAATGCTTCCCGATCATTCCCCCTGACGGGCTTAACCAGTCTTTAAATGACGGGTCGTCAACCCAAGTTCGCAAAAACGTATATTTTCCCATTTCACGCTGTAAATTTGGTAGAAAATAGAAGCAAGTGGCTAATATCAACAGAGACAAAAAGGCGGAAAATGTTGTTGGCGTCGCTGATAGCCTATCAACCAAGGAACTCTACACAGTTTACTCTACTACGTCATTGCTATCAACTCCGACTCACTCAGGGTCCTGTTAGCACCGTATATATTTTTAATCTAGGCTAGCTGAAGTTAAAACACGGAGACACAAATATTAAGCAAAAAATGTTAACTCATTATATATTGAGGTGGTGATGAAAAATTTACTACTAAGTCAAATTGCGTTTGTTACCTTTTACTACTTAAGGGCCATAATTGTGGTAGATTCTTTTTACTACCTTTTACTACCGCGCGGACACCCTGTATTGTCACACGCACTGGACGTCAGAGTTCACCTAAACTTATCTAAACTTAATGTATAAGAAACATATTTTTAAGATATTGTCATTTTTTAAATCAATATCAATGCAAATAAAGCGCGACATGCACCGATTGACATGCCGTATAGCGTGCCGATTAGAAAGCGTGGGTGATAATCCATCGTTACAATGTCAGATGTTTTGAAATACTTTACAGTTAAAGGAGAAAAAAGCCAAGCCGAATGCAATGTGTGCGCTCTGAGAGGTGGCAAAGCGGGAAACTATAATACGACAAATTTGATTATACACTTATATAACTAAATAAAGTGTTCCGCAACAACAAACACTACAGGAAGTCATTCAGAAGCGTGAGAAACTTACCCCCGAAAGCAACAAAGCAAAGCTGATAACGGAGAAAGTGACGGAGTTCATTGTGCTTGATGATGACCAACCCCTTTCAGTTGTTGAGAATATGGGTTTTCAACGCTTAATGGAGTCTCGCTACATTAGTGCCAAGCCGGTATTACATCTCCGACACGGCTGTCCCAAGTTAATACAAGCAAGTGTGTGAATTCATTTCGAAACGTTTGGAAAATGTTTCAACGATTAGCTTCGACATCTGGAGCGAAGATGTGTGTCCTATGTCACTACTAAGCCTGACGGCACAGTGGATAGACTCGTTGTGGGTTATACATTTCATTTTTTGCACAGTAGAACATGTGTTGCATAGTTTAAGCATGATGCTTTTTGTATGGCTGACAAATGTGTTATAAAGAGCTTAATTGATAAAAAGGTCGATGGAGATGGTATTGGATCGGTATCGGACGTGAAACTGTGGTATCAGCCCAGCCCTACAAATAAAGCTGACTTCCGGACTGATATCAGTAAACACGTTTTGACATTTGCATTTGGACGCGATTTGATTTCTCAGAGGACCACGGAGTTGGGTGAAAACAGTAAGTACATTTTTACGGGGATCGTGTGAGAAAATTCCAGACTTTGCAATTTGAATACCCGTCCGAATCCGCAAACGTCTGAGAAACAAGTTTTTCTCGAACGACCCCTGGAAAACTAGTCCCGTCCAAATAGGGCTAAAGTATCAAAATATTTTGTTCTTACCTCATAGCACCAATCTTTCCCTTCTCCATGAAGAGCTCAACCAAAACGTTACCTCTTTCAGGGTAAAGCCTGGCGTATAAAGTCTTCTTCTTTACTTTACTTTTAAACCAGCTGATCGCTTCAGATGACCAGTTTTCACCATTTACTGGCCTCACCTATATCATACAACATCTCGGTTTACAAATAAGCAAATGAATAAAAAACAGAAATGCTCAAGTCACCTACATTTGCCAATGACACCTGAAGAGTTTGCACTGGTCTTGAAGCTATTTTTCCACACAATTCCTTAATGTTTCCAAGAGAGACGCAAGCAACATCTCCATAGTCAATCCTCCTGACCTCCACCTTAATGTTTGCGAAATCTTTTCGGCTGGTGGCTAAGATGATCACATTTGAAATCTCAAACTGAAGCAAGAAATTCAACTTCTGGTGTGACTGCGATCACTAGAATTGAAATAGCTAACCTGTGCATGTGTCACTTATCATGCAAACCTGGGTACGACACCATATCTTCTGTTTGGGAAACCATGCCATGACGTATGTGCCAATATCTGGGATGCGCTTCCTTTCCGCAAAAGATTTGCTGCTGCTTTCCTTACTGCTTAAACATGAATAAAAGGAAGACACTGACTTCTATTATAATTGCATTTTTGAGGGTGCATGTAAACGGAGGCAATATTGCGATTAAGCTTAACCTCATATACACGCAATAATTTAATCTTAATAATGTGATTATGCATATAAAGATCATGGTTTGTGCTGTGTATTATATCAAATAATCAGACGAATGAAACTCATGCAGGAGCAAAGAGGTGTTCTCATGTAAACATGTTACTGCGATTAAAACTCAACTCTGATCATAGGAAAGTCACATTATTGGTGCGCATGTAAACATTCGCTCTGATAGTCAAAGAAATTGCACAACAACACAATAAAATACTTACAGCAGGACTTCCGAGATTTCTGACAGATTTGTGTCCTCGTGCTGGATGAAGAACTTGTCTGGGTTAACAATGTGAGTGATGACAACTGGCATCTCCTCAAATTTACGTATCTGGAACTCTGGGATTTTTATATCAACATCAGTAACATCTTCATTGGCATTCAGTGTGTGGGGGTCTCCACAGCCGTTCAAAGCACACAACTGCTCTACTGGGGGACAGGTGCTTGAGCTGGAGACTTCAGGAACTTTCCAGTCACTTTTCCAATCGTGGCAAAGAAAATCCATCATTTTGGGGAGAGGCAGCTCTGGCAAAGGTTGATTCATATTGGAAAGATCCACAGTGTCCCATAGCTCCCTGCTTGTGGCAATCGTCCAGCGGGAGGCAGAAAAATCACATCTGCTGGTATTCTCTGGTAATATGGGTTCACAAAGTTGAACTTCAGAGAGTACGTTCTTGCTCTCTAAAGCCTTGGTCTGTGCTATAAACAGTGTAATCTTCACGTCCACAGATGCTATTGCCATGAAGTTTTGTTGCATTAGACTCAATGATCCGTCTGTAGTGTCTAGATTATATTTGACTGAATCCTGTTCACCCAATTTCAAAAAGCGAATGAGTTGAGAGGATGTCAACTTTTTTCGAACTTCACTGTCCCGCCGATGACGCATCTCATTTGGAATGAAGATCAGATTTTGACTGGGTTTTGCAGTTATTCTCTGATGCATCTTGATCTGTCACTTTAATCCAAAAGAAAACATTTTGACAAAAAGCTTTTGTGTTTTAAGTATAAACTTTTTTAAATGCTTCAAGATGTTCTGCAACAAAATAACTGAGCATCTCTGACAGTGATTGTTTCCGAAAACAAAAAAATTGTCCAATAAGGGACTCAGAAAAGTTGTGTAACGATTTTTCATGTTCGAAAAAAAACTTTCCGAAACCTGTATGAACACTGGGGAAGAGTATCGAGCACAGAAATACTACGTCATACGTCCAACTCGTTTTTTGACAAGTTGACCCTGTTAAGCATGAGAAGACAACACGTTTAACACTGTAAAGAACTCAGAATGCATGACACACTGTTGCACCTTATAGATATTATATATGGAATAATAATCTCTTTCTTAATTATTGGTGTAACAATAGCTTTATTCTGGAAGATCAGTCATTTAATTCAAATGGCTTTTTCACTTTTGATTTAATTCCTTTTCACTTTTGATGAATTTGGTTTTTTACAAAATCCCTGTAACACCAAAGGATTATGCGATGCTATATCTCCTAAAATGTGCACTTTATTTAGACACCAACAAAGAATAAACATTCAACTGTGGTCCCTACCTTATGTTATAAATACCTATTTAGGTGGGACATGTCTGTCTTCTAACTCTACATATAGATGTTAATGAACTTTATTTCAAAGAAACATTGTATCTTTGCCCTATGTTCATTCATTTTGGAACGGTTTCACAGATTGTATAATATGGAAAAAGGTTTGACTACTTCCCAATCAATATTTAATCACAAACAAAATGAAGGAAGTATCATTTAAACGTATTCATAGACTAACACACAAAACATTTCCTTATGAAATTTAAAATAGATATAGATACGAACTGCACTAGAAATTGTATTTGTATAGCAATTGTATTTATATGATTCATTTGATCCTTTTATTAGAAAAATGTCATATACCCAGCTGTACATTGTCTGGAAGAAAACCCTATTTTATTTCCTTTTAAGAAATGAAATGGAAGTTTATGTTGATTCAATTGGATTTTCTTTGAAACGAAAGGCACCGAGAACCTTAAAACTTCGTAATTTCTTATATAGCTTTTTGTAAACTCTCCCTTGTGCTTGTTTATGTCTATGTTTTGATACTATATTACGGTCAACAAAACAAATTCTGTGCTCGCAGGCTAAAGTTTTCCAAGTATTTTACCAAATCATCTATTCCGCCTTTAATACAATTTTCCATTTCCCGGTCTCAAAAGATGCACAAATCTGAGCATCTGAGGCCCTGTCCACACGAACAAGTATTTTCAAAACTGCAATTTTTTCTATGGGGTTTGGCCGTTCGTCCACACTCAAACGCATTACTCGCTCACTGAAACCCAACTTTTTCTAAAACTCCTTGCAGGGTAAAGATTTTTAGAAACTGCGGTTTCAATGTTGTCATGTAGACAGTGAAACCTGAGATTTGCTGTATGATGATGGAATGCATGACGTCAGATTCCATGCTTCTGATTGGCCAACACGGCTTAATGTTTAGGGTTATATCGCCACCTGTTGGTTTGTCATGATTTTGACTAAAAAATATTAAAATTCAAATAGAGTCATGATGAAAGAATCTGTTCACATATATCGTTTTTTGGTTCCTGTAAGAGCACCCTTTGGCGTCCAGATGCAGCAGCTTTTAACCGTACTTCACTGTCAAAATTGAGTGCGGTTTCTGGTCGATAATCGTGTTAGCCCTACATTTTTCGTAATAGACCAGCTTAATTTATATATAGAAGGTCTTTATTCCTTCTATAACATATTATAACTATATCTAATTAGGTGATTTAAATGTTTTATTTCCTCTATTGATTTTACCGCTCAACTAAAACAAGTTGAACCAATTGTTTGGCAAAATATTTCACCAAAGTCCAGTTACGGAAGTCACGCCACTCGGCTGCCATGTTTGAGTCCCATCTACTTGAATGGGGAATAGGGATGGGTGATATATTATCGTTTGCGATATACCGTAGAAAAATTATCATCGCGGGAAAAATTTGTCTCATCGTGATAATAACGATAAGTCTAGTTGATGATAATAGTTTTGTGCGTGATTGACTCACTGTTCACGTGCGGAGTGAAAACAAGCATAGCGGAAGGTGGACGTGAGGTTGAGGAGGAGCTTGTTGTTAAGCGAAGAGCTTCCTCTACAATTTGGAACTGGTCTGGTTATAGAAAATCACATGCGGAGCAAACTACCGTAATATGCAAGGTTTGCAGAAAAACAGTGCTTACAAAGAGTGGAAACCCGTCCAATTTGTTCCACCATCTAAAACACAAACCAGAGTACGAAGAAAGTTTGAAGCTACGTAATGCAACAACTACACGTGGACCTAGGTGTAATATAATTCCCACCCAGACGAAAATTGTAGGGATACACCGAATATTCGGCCACCGGAAATTTTCGGCCCGAAAGACTTATCACCGAAACAATACGGCCAAAATGTTGTCATGACGCAAACAGAAAACTGCGACCTGCACGTGCTTGTCTGAAGCGACAAGTCTGCGGTGTGGACGTATTTCAGTAAATCTTGTATATACTCTTATAGAGTGTTCACACCAAACGCTGTAAATCACGCTATTCGCCTGTAGTTGGACGCTTGAACACTTTGAGTTTACTCGCATCATTCCCTCGTAAAATTTGCCAAAGTTCTGATTTTTCAACTCGCGCGAACCACGCGAACGCTCACTTCGCGTCAATTGCATCGCATGTAGGTCATCGCTATCCGGGCCGCGATGTATGCGGGGAACCCGCTTGCAGATGGAAAAGCGCAAAGCGCCGGGGAAGGAGATCAGAGCGCAGAAAAAAGACTCGTCTCTCTGCACCAGTTGAGGGACATGCACCATCGTTGTCTGATATGTTCAGTGAAATCCTGCAAGAAAACGCCTCAAATAATAGGTAGTCTATTCTGTTCTTAGGCTTCTATATGTGACTAAAAGATTGTAGCCATATTTCTGCTAGATATTTTTTTTTGATAAAAATGATTGTTTATGCACTAGCCCTATTTGCGCTTGTACACTAGCTCAAATCTTTCTAAAAGTCAGGCAGATGACAAGCTCAACCGCTCAACAATGGTTATCTGCCTGAAGTCCCCATCCCCAGAAGTGCTATACATAATGAGTAGGGTCAAGTTAAACATTTAAGTTTCAATTTTATTTTATACTGTGCATTGTTGCAATGTGCATAATAAATATTTGCATAATTTGTAATTGATTTATTATTTAATATTAAAGTTAGTATAAGGTCATAGCCATAAATGCCATGGTACTAATAACTGGCATAATTTATTTCGTTGTTTCGGTTTTCGGCCTTTGGTTTCCTCTTTTTCAGTTTCGACCAAGAATTTTCATTTCGGTGCATCCCTAAAAAATTGCCAGCGCATTTGCTAATTACGTCTCTTATGACAAGCAACGATGGAACGAATTAACGTTTGTAATACAATCCCTAAAAGGAAGGAATGAGACGGGAACCGGCAAACATAAAAGGACTTTTAATTAATAAAAGCAACATTAATAGACGGGCGACTGCCGGCGACACACACACAAACCATAACAAAAGCCAGACCTGGTCCTCTCTGCAACTAAGGCCTGGTACGCAATCTCCTCCGTGATACGAGAGCCGCTGCGCGTACAGCTGATGCTCGTCATCACTCACGCACCGGCCTCGCATCACGGCTCTCGTCCCGCCTACCTCACTACATCATCAAAATTATTTTATTGATTTGATTTTTAATTCATCATTCTTGTGTTTTTCACTATTTTGTAAACTATCTGAAGACATTGTTACTTTTTGAAAACAATTTGTTCCATGGGACTAGAGTGTAACAAATATAACTACCTTTTTGGTGGTAACATGTTACACATACGTATAAAATTTACATTCAAAGAGTGTGTTGTTCTCAATGAACTTATTTACTTTATCAGGTTACTTTAAAATGTTTGTAACTTTATCAGGATTTATTTGCAGTTGTACTTGTAAATTTGAAACACAAGACATGGTTGGTGATTGTTACTTTTGCTGTTTGCACTATTTTTGCCACTGTTGCACCATATGAGTATAAAGAAATACAGAAACTTTATATACATTGTAAACTTATAATTGATTTGAATTATTATTGTGCAATTGTTTGTGTGTGATGTTTTTCAGCACAGTCGATGAACACAACTTAAACATAACATAATACGCAATTTAACAGAAGAAAATAATGTATAATAATAATATATATAAATGTATATATAGTATCGTCAGTGTTATCGTAATAAATACCTGAAATTATCGGGATACCTTTTTTAGGCCATATCGCCCATCCCTAATGGGAAAGGCAGCCATTTCTAAAAATCGCTGGCAAAAATGACAATTAAATCACGTATTTCGAACCAACAACTAAACCTGACATAAACTACTACCATAACTTTTGTTTTCGATGCTTGAATTGCATTGAGACTCATGAGGCATTTGCCAACCCGTGTAGTGCTCCACCACAGAGAATCATCAGTTTTTATCAATCGTCTCTTTTTATTGGAAGCAGGGACCGCTTTCTTTAGAGGGGCCATATATGCGCCTTTTCTTCCCTGACTGCTTTAAGAACACTAGCGAGCATGTTTTGTTGGCTTGTTTTTTGACACTGACTGAAAGAAAATTTGAATATGCAAGGTAACTTACGGTCTAGGCCCGAGGTTGTTTTTGGAAAGGTTCACTTTAACAGAAGGAACCAGATTGGCCTACCGGTACACGCTCACTCAGTGGATGTACAAACTCACAGGATTTGCTCCAGGAATGTGGCTTGACATTTACAGACAGAGAAAACAAGCATGTATATTTAAAAGACAATTGAGACAGAATAAATATTTAGAAGCCTGTGTATCCTAACAGAAGTAAATGTTAACAAATGCAACTACTTTTAACACACCTGACACATAACACGAGCCTTCTCACTGTTCACTCTCCTGGGATTCTACTGATGCACTTGGCAACTGAAGGAAAAGAGATGAAAAACAGGTAAATTAAAGTTTAGACACGAGACTTCTTTATACAATGCAAGCTGTGCATACACACGTTATCTTTGTACAGTTATGATGTCAGGGGGGTTTGCGCAAACTGTGCGTCTTTATACGACGAGAGCTTCACAGTCGTCATGCCAGTCTGTACAGCGCGAGCTTATATGCCCCTTACTGTGCGTTCACACCAGACTCGAATGAAGCATTAAGCGCAAGTGATTTAAATGTTAAGTCAATGCTAAGACATGATTGACATTCTTGTGCGTGCCTCGCGAATTGAGCGTTTCGGGCTTTTGACTCGCGTGACTCGTAGGAGTTGAAATTTTTTTACTTTGGAAGATATTCGCACCACATTAACCAATCAGGAGCCTGCTCTAGTAGTGACGTGATTATGACGTAGTGAGCGGAGGCACTGGAGAACTGCACCTCCGAAGGATCTGATGGACCCAGACACGGCACCGAACGAGTCTACACCATTTTTCAGCCTTCCATAGCACAAAGCGCAGCTACCCTCTCAACAAAATCCATGTCAGCCATTCCCAACGAGACTGGAGCCGCCTGGCAGAAGCCCCTCCCATGACAAAAATGTTCGTCTGTTGTGAAGTGAATGATGTTGAATCAGGTGTTTTCTATAGGGAGACATCGAACACCGTGTCTACACCAGAAGCGACTTGCGCGACACAGCCAAAGACATTAGAAACGCATTAGAACTAGTGCTGTGCGCTTTTGGATAATATTCTGACGTAAAAATATTACATTTTTTAAAGTCAAGTTTCAGCTCAGTATTCTCTACAGTGTGCATTAAACACTTAATAGAATAAGTACAACATGCTTTTAACAACAGACCCTTTCACCCCCTTATGTAAGCAGACGCTGTGCCTTTTTATCCAATAGATGGCTAGA
Source organism: Barbatula barbatula (assembly GCF_947034865.1). Classification (NCBI taxonomy): domain Eukaryota; kingdom Metazoa; phylum Chordata; class Actinopteri; order Cypriniformes; family Nemacheilidae; genus Barbatula; species Barbatula barbatula. The sequence goes on along the minus strand of NC_136781.1, from coordinate 20,826,606 downwards.
TCAAAATACAGACTACAATGAAGGATTACTTATTAAAATATTACATAAATAGGTTGATTTATTAGTTTTTAGTACAAAATGTGTAGATTGTGTCATTTCATGAGTATGTGAAGCATTCTTCTTAAATGAGAATAGCAAACATGCATCATAAATGACTTGGACATTGTTGGTGAGATTAAAAAAAGTGTCATGTATGTATCATTTCATTTCTCCAGTAGTGAAAGCAGAAACAATTGGGGAGAGCAGAGCTGGAGACGGTCACGGAGAGCACTGCATCCTTTTGTGATATGCTAATCGCAATGCGATACGATTTCGATTAATCACACAGCCCTAACTAGAACCCATTATAATTTGAAATGTTGTCCACACTGGATGCGGCGCGGCACGACACACCCATTGAGAACAAGCAGGTTGTCATGTCGCCTGGTTTAAGCCGGCATTTACACAAGTGCGTATTCCTATAAAAATGCAAAACTCCTGCTACAGTTACACCTGCCGTTTACACTGCTCCGGAGTTTTCAACCCCTGAAAACAGACTTTTGGAAACGCTGCAGATCCTGTTTTAGTTTGAAACCTTCAGGGTTGCGTTTCGGTGTAAAAAGACAAAAACTGAGCATTTAAAAAACACATTCATGGTTGCCCACATTCGCTTACTGAGGGGTCTTCTGCGTCATTGCGTTTGCTTCCCTGAATCGTTAAGCCGTCATGAGCCATTACGCTACCGGAAGGCAAAATAAAACAAAGAAAAATAATCACGGTCTGGCCATGTGGAATTTTGTTATGGAGACAATGGCTATGCTTTACAGTACGGTGAGTGTTGTTTGTGATCGTCCAAGAGGCATAGTGACAAACGTCGCCCAATTAGTATTGTTAAGCCAGTATTATTTTGCGTAGATATTTTTACATGTATAATTCAAAAAGTACTTAATAGAGATATCAAGTCTGATGTTCAGCTGATCCCAGAGATTTTAAAACTAAATGTCACCATTTACAAATAAAACTAAAAGTTGAATATGCTATCCAATGTTTTTAATATTGATTAGTACATTTCCCACATAAATGGCAAGTAACAGCTCCCGAAATCAGTTTCTTCGACGACAGAACACGTGACGGATCTCAGCTCAAACAGAGGGTTTGTAACTAAGCGTGGAGCTGCGTGGATTTGGACACGCGTGTTCTTTTGACTCTCCAGACCTGTGGATGGATGCTGTAATCAGAGACACGTGCTTCTTTATCTCGCTGAAACAGTAAGTGTGTTCGACTTCATGTTGAGCAGAACGATCGGCGTGTGACATCACAGCAGCGCGAGATCACGCCGTTTGAATGCTCCCCGGTACCCCGGTTTGTTTGTGGAGCGCCGAAGCTGAACACCTGACGATTGGGATGTTGAACAGAAGTGAAGCTCCTTCATTAAACACATCAGAACATTGTTTTTACACGTGCAAACTCTGACTAACGTCGAAGAAAAACAAGTGATGCTAAAACGGAGTTTGCTGGCGTCGTGCCACCACTGCTTCCGGTCAACGTACAATTAGGCCACACACGTATTTATAAATAAAATATAAATTAATCACGAGATCAACATTTAAAAACAAATCAACATGAACAATTTCAGCCTAATATGGAATTAAAGATAAATATGCGTACACGAGTTGTCTAGTTCAAGTTGCAGAATGTGTGAAAATGTCACTCGCTTACCGTCTCAGAGTTTCTCTGAAATACGTTTCTAGTATCTTCTTCTTCTTCTTTTAAAAGGCGGTCTGGCGCCCTTAAGTTTCTTGGATGTTTAGTGTTTCTTCGCAACACAGTAAGTGTGTCTCTTTTTTTCTACGACCAGTTCATATTCGCGCCGGAATCAAGAACGTACTTCGTGGATTAATTCGTCATTTATTTAATTCGTCGGTTTGTGGCAGTAACCACGTGTCTTTCCCCCATTAGCGTTCTTCTTCTTCTTCTTCTTTTTGGCGCGTTACACCCCCACCACAGTCGCCTTTTTATGATGCGTTTACCCAATGAGAGAAAACCATTAACCCGCTGATTCGACGTTCCTGGATTGTTTCAAATGAACATCTTGGAGATTTAAGAGGTTGTGTAAAGTTTTATGATGGAGGATGTCTCTATCACACCTCCTAACCGACAGGGGACGTAACAGATATCAGGAACAAATTAAGTCACGTGAGGCAGATAGAGAAATTCATTAAGGTTTTTTTTTTTATTTTTTTATTTTTTTTATTAGCATTGTAGAACATTAACAAAAAGACAATCATAGTTTAACATTCACAAACAACCTTAGCTTACATACAAATATTTGAACATAATATTCATATCATTCCCAAGTACAATGAAGACAGTGAAAAATAATAATAATAAATAAACAAACAATAAATTAAACAAAGTAGTGGAGTAGGAAGTTATTCAAATTATAAAACCAAAATCTTCCAAAACTGAGTACAAATACACTGCTTTAGGGCTTTTCAACTTTTTCACGGTCTTTAAATATACATTGAATTCCTCCTTGAAAGCCACTAACCGTGGAGGAATTTTGAAAAATTTACACTTGTGTATATAAAATTTCAATAGAAGCAACACATTATTAATTACAAAAGATAACTTTTTATCCTTAATTAATAGTCCAAACTTAATAAGTTCCCACGACAATATCAGCCTTACAGGTAATCTTTGTTGCAACCAGCTCAACGCATCGTTCCAGAATATGGTTACCAAATTGCACTGATAAAATAAGTGTTCAACCGTTTCTATCTCTACCTTGCATATTTGACATACATTTGAATCTCCAACGTTAAATCTAACTCTTAAAAATTCTTTTGTTGGATATATATGATTCAGAATTTTAAAATGCACCTCTTTACATTTAGGATTAATGGGAAATGAAAGAAACACAGTTCTAATTTTACACACATCTTTCTTCTCATAATGACGAAAAATATAATTTCTCAAATACTGGACCAGGAAAACAATGTTGTATTAAACAGTCTCTTAAGAATTTGTTGGAACATTTTCTGTCATCAAATCTTACATGTTCTATAATAAGTTCTTGTAGTTTAGGAATTATCATTGAATATTTAAACTGTTCTCTCACTAATTTAAGCATCGGTAATGGAATATTTTTGATAATTTTTTCATACCTTTTAGAGGAGCAACTTAAATTGTATTTACCACAAAAAGCATCATAACTCAGTATATTTCCAACCTTGTCCATTATATGTGATAGTGACCATATGCCTTTCTGCCACCACTCATCAATAAACAAAGATTTTCTGTTCACAGTTATACATCTGTTGTTCCATATTGACATATTATGAGGACTAAAATTATGCTTGAAAATCAATTTCCAGTATAATAATACTTGTTGGTGGAAAGCAGAAAGTTTTACAGGGAGTTTGGAGAGTTCGAAGTCGCATTGCAGCAAAAAACTTATGCCACCACATTTATTGAATACGCTAGTAGGGATCTCAAACCAAAAAGAGGACTAATCATAAATAAAAAGACTGCAACCATCTAAGTTTAATGACTCCATTCATAATATCAAAGTCAATTGTTTTAAGACCACCTTCTTCATAATCTTTAATCATATCACTTTTACGTATATAATGACTTTTCATTTTCCATATGAAATCAAAGTTTAATTTATTGCCTTTAACTGCCTTTATCTTTTTTGCCGAGACTGCTAAAGAGAAACAAGGATAGATGAACCTAGAAAGAATCTCTACTTTTGTCAATAATATTCTTCCAAAAATCGTTATGTCTCTCTGCAGCCAAGTATTCATTATTAATTTACAATTGTCCAAAGTTTTATCAAAATTTAATTGTTCTAAGTTATCAATCTTCTTAGATAAGCGAATACCTAAATATTTGACTTCATTTTTAACTGGGATATTGTATAATGTTATATTAGGATGATCATGAATGGCCATTAACTCACATTTTGACATATTAAGCATTAAACCTGAAGCTTCTGAAAAACATCTGATTAAATGAAGTGCTATGGGAATTTGTTGTTCATTTCTTAAAAAAAGAGTAGTGTCGTCAGCAAATTGACTGACAGTAAAAATGTTACCTTCAAAACGAATGCCAGATATAGTTCCCATTTTGAGTAAAATAGACAACATTTCTGCTACCATTATAAATAATAAAGGTGAGCATCCACATCCTTGCCTGATGCCTCTTCTAACCTCAAATCTTGGACATGTACCTTGGGTAAGAGCTACAGAACTGTTTATGTCTTTATAAAGCATTCCAACTATACTAATGAATTTAGGACCAAAACCAAAGTGTTTAAGAGTTTGAAAAATAAAAGAATGCTCCACCATGTCAAAAGCCTTATAGAAATCCAAAAATAAAATGAAACCATCTTCTTCAATTAAATGACCATATTCAATCAAATCAAAAACTAACCTGATATTATTATGAATTGACCTATCCTTTAAGAATCCTGATTGGGTAACACTAATAATTTGCGCTATTCCTGTTTTTAATCTGGAAGCCAGAGCTTTAGGAAACAGTTTATAATCTGTATTTAGTAATGTTATAGGGCGTAAATTGTCTAATATCTTCTTATCTTTTCCTGGTTTTGGTAACAAAACTATAAGTCCTTGTTTCATAGTTGGCAATAATTCAAAATTAACTATACACTCTTGTAAGGCTTCAAATAATAGATATTTTAGGTCATCCCAAAAGTTTTTATAAAAATCTATGGTTAACCCATCAGGACCCGGTGATTTACCGGGTTTACTCTGTTTAATCGCCATAACCACCTCCTGTATGGTTATGTCAGATTCGCATAGCTCTTTAAATACACTGTCAATAGATGGTATGTTATTTATCAACATTTGAAAAAAAGAATTAGAATTAACAGAGGAAAAAGAAGAGGAATACAATTTAGAGTAAAATTGAAACACCTCTTTTACTATCAAGTTATGATTTGAGTGTTCTTCTTGGTCCACAATTAAACTATTGATCGAATTTCTCTCTTGTCGTCTTTTCTCCAAATTAATGAAGTATGAGCAATTTTTTTCCCCCTCTTCCAGCCACTTAGCTCTAGATCTCACGTATGCCCCTTTGGCCTTTTTAATATAGGATTCATCTAGAATGGAATGAAGCTTAATGAGTTTTTCTTTATCTTCATCTGACATATTAGGTTGACAACAGCAATTATTAATCTCTTGAATTAACTGGATTTCTTTTACACGTTTCTTTTTCATCAGATTTTTGCTAAAGGTCATTGAATATTCTCTTAATTTATGTTTCAAATATTCCCATTTTATACCACTTGGCATCTTTTTTACTTTGAATTCAGAAATTATTTTTTTAATACATGTACAAAAGTCGATATGATTCAGCAAATCTGCATTGAATTTCCAATAGCCTTTAGTGTTACAAGATTTATTTTTTTGTTCTAAAATTAAGTTGATCACACAATGATCTGTGAAGGGGGCACCTGAAATATTACATTTAGTTACATTACTTGACAGAGTAAAGGATCCGAGCCAATAATCAATTCTCGACCTTGAAGTGACATTCGGTTTGAACCATGAAAACTGTCTGGCAGTGGGGTTTAATTTTCTCCAAACATCAATTAGTCCATTAAATAAGCAGAAATTTTGAATAATACTGTTTACATGAGAACTATCAAATTTAGAAGGTTGTCTATCTATATATTCATCTGGTGTCGTGTTGAAATCACCACCTATTAAAATATAATCTGTTGGGTAACTAGATTTCAGGTCACTAATGACATTTGTTATTGTCTCTAACAGGCCTTTATTCTGTGTTTGGACATTATAACCATATACATTAACTGAAATGAAAAATATTTCGTCTATGAGTAGGACCACTGCAAGCCAATGGCCATTAACATCAGTCTTATGAGTAATAATCTTTCCTGGACATTTATTCATGCATATAGCGACCCCTGCAGACCGATTTGAACCATGACTAAATATCATATCATCCCCCCACTGCTTTTTCCAAAAGGAAACATCTTCCAACTCTGAATGTGTTTCTTGTAAAAAAAACAATGTGATTTTTGACTTTTGCAAAATAAAAAAATTGCCTTTTTCTTAATTGAGTCCTTTAAACCCCTACAATTTAAAGAAGAAAATGAGATATCAGATTTTAACGCGAACATGAACAATAGAACTTCAAAATGAATATAAAAAAGAAAAGAAAAAATTGAATCAAAATAAAGATGTAGAGTGTAGACTATAAACTTGTAGAGTTTGTGGGATAGAAAAAAAACATAGTCCCAATTCTTAATCATTCCACCTCACCTCATATCAAAAAGAAATAGACAATACCCTTTAACGAGATACGTTTACCCTCGATATAACCAAAAGGACCTCTGAAGCCAGCCTTTCTGGCTTGTTCGATTCTTGGCCATAAGTCACGCCTCATTAGTCTGTCTTCTTTCGTCAGGTCTTCGGCAAAACGGATGCCAGCTTCTTTGCACACCGACGACGACTTTGTTTTCTTCCATACTTCATCCCGTACCAATCTGCGGGTAAAGAGAATGATCACCTCTCTCGAACGACCAGTCTCCTTCCTTCCCACACGATGCACGACATCCACAGCCTCCCCCATGTTAGACGCAAACTCCGGCGTTATCTTGCCCAGAAGTTGTATCACATCCTCTCTTATGCGCTAGTTTGAGTTCTCTTTGAGACCTTTTATACGAAGACACCATCTTCTCTTATATCTTTCCTCTTCCAACACACGAATTTTCAGATCATTGTTAACTTCAGACAGATTTTCAAATTGTTTCTCCATTATTTTTATTTTATCTTTGCATTCTCATAACTCTTGCGCATTTATTTGGACGGATTTAGCAACGCTTGTAATCATTGCACTGTGCTGCTTCATTTGCGTGCTTAATTCTTCGTGCTGTAAATCTACCTTAGTTCCAAGGGCTTTAATCGCATCCAGTATAGCCAAATTGGACACCTCATTTTTCTCATTCTCTGTTGGTGTTTTAGACTTTTTCTCCTTTTGAGGTTTACTCGGTGTGGGTGGATCAGAATCAGCTCCTCTCTCCCTTTTGTTCGAAGATACAGCTATTTCCATTCCGTAACAATGGTCTTCCATATCGGCACTACAATTTGGGTGTGTATATTATCAGGTGGAGGTGGAAAAAAACTTGTCAAACTAAACTAACTTGGGAAATTTGTGAGAGCACGAAACAGCTTGACTACTCAGTCCGCCATCTTGCCGCCATCTCCTATACAGCCCCTTTCAAATGAACATCTTGGAGATTTAAGAGGTTGTGTAAAGTTTTATGATGGAGGACGTCTCTATCATACCTCCTAACCGACAGGGGACGTAACAGATATCAGGAACAAATTAAGTCACGTGAGGCAGATAGAGAAATTCATTAAGGTGCTTTGAGAAAATGTGCAATTCAAACCCTTGTATTTTAAGATAGTTATAGTTGGCAATAAGCTCTTTTGCCTACATACTTTGCTGAAACAGGCTTTTTCACGCCAGTCCATATATTTTCTGGTGGGTAGTAAATTAATAACCAGAGCTTTGTGATAGCTTTTATTTTTGTAACAATTCAAACATTTATTTCACAAAATTTACAAATAGCATATCACAATAATCAAAAGTCCTCAAAAAGTTGACGACGTAAGTAAGACGTTAACAATGTGAAATGAATGCTGCTTTTAAAAGAACAAATGTATGTACTAACTAAACTAAGATTGAAAAGTTTAAAAAGTGCTTTTGATGGAGACATTTCTGAAATAAAAAATTATGATCTGCATCACCATGGTATGGCATTGTAAGCTAGTGAAACAATCAACAAAATAAAAGAATTCCAATCACATTCAAAAACAGATATACCAACAGTCCCTGAGAAAATGAAGGCTCAACTTCATATCCAATTAATTTATATTTTCACACAGTTACTTAAGAACACAGGCCAGAACCACCTCTGAAAAACGGATGAGTTGCTTTAAGACAGAATGAGGTCTGGAGGAAAATCAGTAAGGCTTTTTGGACAAGAAATGTTCAAGCATGTGGAGAGATGGACCAGGAGCCCACTGAGGAACCGTGTGACCAGCGCCCTTGACCGTGAGGAAAGTGATGTTGCCAAATTGTTTGAAGAATCCTGCAATCTGGTTATCATACAGCCAGCTCTGGTACTTTGTGGTTGCCTTCTGTCCAAGGTCTTCGACAAACCATTGATCTCCAAGAAAGTATAAACCAGAGCGTGTGCGTGAACCATTTTGCCGTAGCTGTCTGTTTTGGAAGACCCGTTTGTGAGCGAGTGTACAGTAAACATTATGGATTCTGTTTTATGATGCTGTTAACACGGTGCTGCCAGACCCAGTTTCATTGTGCTGCCAGACCCTTTTCTCTCCAGTCATATTGATGGTCGTCATGGACATACGGTTCAGTTTTTACCAGGCCAAATAACGCATCTGCAAAATGTAAGGCTTGCAAACTGTGCTCTGGCTTAATGATTCAGTTTTGGCCTCTGTTTTGCTATTTGCTGTCAATATGTTTTCATACAGATGAGCCTGGTGACATATTCACTAGGGAAATAAACCCCCACTATGGCTCTTTGTGATGTTTTACTATGAAGGAGACTCCTATGCGGTTCAGTCAGGGCAGGACCAGGGGTGTCTCACACGTCCTGAAAACGTGTCCAAGTGTTCGTTTTTTGAATAAGTTTGGATTTGTAAGATTTATAAATAGATTTCTTCGTTTACGATCGAGTCATCAGGGAATATGGGCAGGACTTCGTACTCGCTACTCTGCAGACTCTGGCTCCACTGGTGAATCCTTCTGCGCAAGCCCCAATGATGTTTTTGCATAACGTCAGCGCCCACCGTCGGACGTTTTAGGATCAATTTGTTACAATGGGAGGAAGCGGCCTAACGCTGTCAATCTATTGTATAGTCTATGGGCAGGACCAAGACCATGGAATTCCCACCCTTCAGGAAGTCTTTTTTCTGCATGGTGATGGAAGGACGGTGTATTACCTGCATCATCTCAATCTCATGCCTCTGCTCCAGCCTCCAGGCTTTCAATCACTTAATGCATCTTACCAGAACCGATGATGGAGAACATTACCTGTGATGTAGATGAAGTGCTGTGGCAGAATGCGTTTTTTTCGTCTTAAAGAATGAGACATTTAGTTTTGCTCACAAAAAAACTTTGATTGTAATTTCATATTGAAAGTGTTTTTTCAACACAGCGTTGTTGTTATTGCTTTGTATTTATGTGTTTCATGTGAAAGCACAAATTGGTACAAATGTGCATATGGTAAATTTTCAAATTGCAAAATGAGAGCCGAGTTTAGAGTTTCTTTTATACAAACTTGAGTGTCCTCTGCTGGACACTGTTTAGTTGTGACACTGTCTGGGGAAGGACAGTGATATAAATGCTCGAGATCAACTACAGCAGTGAGTAAAAAAAAGTGTGTTTTATGGGACATTTGGCCAATGTTATCTATGCTTGTATACAGGTATAATGTGTTTGTTGAGATTGATGTTTGACCTATTCATGGAGCCCTTTCCTCCTGAATTAGTTTAATTAAAGTGTGTTGGATAAAAAGTTGCGTGTTAAAGTTCACAAACTTCAAGATGCTTATTTAACTTTATTAAAGAAAACGTAAAGCAAGTGGATCTTTCATCACAGGAGAGAAAACGCATCCATGACCTGTTTATTGTACTGTTTAAAATCTTATATGAATATATTATATTATAATATGTTATTATGGTCCATTTTTATCCTCAAAGAGAAGAGAGAGGGCTGGTTGTTTCTTTTTGTACAATTACATACTAATTTGCCTTTATGGTTTCAAAAATACACAGCCATTTGTATTTAATTAAATGAATATTGATTTATAATTTTCCATACAAAATAGATGTTGACATTGTATCGAAGTTATTATTGACATGGTCATGCAGCACAGGACTAAACACTAAGTCATTTAATAAATATTGACGTGTTTTTACAAGTATCAACAAGTCTACAGAATTACAGACTTATTCGTCCACGGGGAAAGTGTAAACCGTTATGCATCACAGAAAGGGACATTTCCTTTATGCATATTTATGAACTACACGAGTTGGAAAGTAAATATTTAACCAAAAGAAACCATCACGTTAAATGTCCCCCCGCAGACGTCTGATAACAGTCGTTTTGCATCCTTTTGTTTTAACGATGCGATCACAGATGCGAGTTGTATGTGATCACAGACTGGCGTTTTGTGATTGGCTGAAGTTAAGCTGGGGTTTGTCCTATAGCCGGCCTGACAGAAGCGGTCCAGTGATCCCCTGCCTTCATCCCGCGGATCTGTTAAAGTATGTGAAACTCAGCTGGATGATCGGTCATATCATGAGTTCCGTGGAGTTTCACAGATGGATGGACACAAGATGGAAGTAGCCTATAGATCGCGATGTCTGTTCATAAACTACAGCATATAGAGAAACTGAGCTTCATTCACTAAAGGCACGAGTTCACTGGCGCTCAACATCACGAAGAATATAATCCGATTAGCGCAGGATGATGGCTGGACACGGACACTGGACGTATAACATCTGGATTTGTATATTCACGTACAGGTTTATATTATTATCAGCCAAATCACTGGAGACCGTCATCTGGAGCTCTCAAAACCCAAAGTAAGTCAAACCTGACTACGTGATTATTTAGCCATCAGACTCCTCGCTAAAGATGATTATGAATGTGTAGTGTCTGTATTCTGTATAAGTTCAATGACACGTGGAGCTCTGAATGCAAGAGGTCGAGCTTTTAATTAATAAATTCAATAAATGATACTTATGAAATACTTAATGGATACATTTAATTTGATAGTGAAAGTGACATGAGAAATAATGAAGAAAAGCTGCGATTGATGACAATGTGTGCAGTGTGTGTTTAGCTCCTAATGAACACTTGATTCTCTCTGAAATAAAGACAAAACACAAACAGGCACATGACACGATGACATGGACACACTTACACATGAATCATTTAAGAGCTATTTTTTATGGTCTTTTCCCCTGTAAGTGCAGGTCTTACATGATAACAGCTCATTAAAAATGCACAATGTAGTCAGCTGAAACAGCATCTTTGCTTAATGTTTACTGTAGGTAAAGTGCGGTTGTTGTGTATGTAAAGCATTGATTTAGCTTGTCTCTCACAGCGAGTGTGTTTCTGAAGACACATTTCATTGTACACCACATGCCTTTACTCAAATAAAAGTAACAATATTGCAAAGCATCAAGCTTCTTTAAGTCTCTTCATTGCGTGTCAGATATTATATAAAAGTACCACTTTGTCTTTGTTTCCTTAAAGATAACTTACTTATTTGCATTTGTTAGCCCTATACACTGCTCTTTTTATGACAATTAAAGTCTTGAAGAAAAAAGATTTAAATTCTCTCAACATTTACACATCCTTGTTTTGTGCCATCCCAGATACGTTTTTGGCTTATGCATGTAGGATCGCATGGATGAGATCGCATTCTTTGGGGGGCTTCAGTACAAAGAGTTGTGGAGATGGAAAGTGTTTTTTGTTTAGCTCCAGCCCTGCACCTCTGAGACTGAGATCACATTACTCACCGATACAGATCTTATTTCTAAAAACAGGGGCATACAGCCTGTTCTCGGGCCAAAGAGAACACCTGCGCGAAACCAGCGATTGAGTCTTGTGAATTTATGCACTCAATCTAGAAAAGCTCTTGCTGGAGATAGCTGTGAGTCCTGATGATAGTTACTTACAGATCATTTACATGTTGTCTTTAAGTCATTAAACGCAGAGGCAGTTTTTGTATCGTGTTACGTGTTTTCATCGACATACAGACTGAAAATTCACATCTACTTGATTAACCATTAGATCAAACATATCTGGATTAACTGTATTTACATTAAAGATTACACTATTCATGATCTAATCATAATTTACTCATTTATTATATAATATAAAACACAAAAAGCGATCACCATCTGACAAAAAGCCTCAAATCCGGTGTATACACATTGAAAAACGTTCGGGTGGGGTTAGGTGCAAATATCTTTGAAGCCATAAATATTTATGAAACTGTTTCTACTTTTACAAATGCAAAGAATTAAATGTGTCTTGATCTGAAACATTAGGTGAATGGTATTAAGCCCTGCATGTTAAATGGTCTTTAAAACGTAACCATAGGTCTTAATAAATCATCTTATGGTTTGCGTTTATGGTTTGGGTCATTTATGCATGTTTGTCTTGAGACAGTGGGAAACTAGTGGGACATTTCTCAAAACTGGAAGGAAACAGACTTGAAAACGAAACATTAGAGACTTTAAACAGAAAAAGGATCTGCTGTCAGAACTAACCAAACCCAAACCACCATCACCTCCATGGGTAAGAATCCTGAGAATGCACTGAGAGTGAATGTCAGTGTCAAAGTGAAAGTTTGTATGCGTTTTAACAGAGGAGGAGGGATACAAATGATTGTGGCTCGTGGAACGGATGGATGTGACAGCCATATCAAAACCCATTAGAAAAGCTCTTTCCGTGGAAGGATTTAATGGAATAGAGTGTCCAGATCACCAGATGGATCCGCAATATTCATTATGAAACCACATGGATCCAAGTAGATAAAAACAGAATAAAGAAAACCAATTAGCCATACATTGAAAACAGCACGTAGTGCAGGGTTTATATACTAACAATTACAAAATGACAATGTAATTCTTGATTCCACCCTTTATCCGTCTCTCTCCCCACCACCGCCAGGAGACTGAGACCCCTGCTTCTGGAGCCATAGCAACATGTTGTGAAACGGCTGGATGAGAGTCCTGTTGTTACTGGCCACTCAGCTCGCTGGATAACAAATATATTTGACCAGAATCCCCAGTTACACCCCAGACATTAAGAGCGTGACCTTTACAACGTGATTACGGAGTACCTGAAGTCTTGGACGTGTGCATCCTAGAGGCACTTCGAGGCAGTGCAAGCCTTTTTTCATTTTATTTTATAGTGAACTACTTCTTTAACGTCATTTTCATCTCCTAAATTCTGAAAGAAATGTTAATGTATTCTTTCCCTTGGTTCGCTTCCGAAATGAAAAATATGCGCAAAAAAGGGACAGAGAGAACCCCAAGTCTTTTTTTTGTAGACAGAGTAAAAGGAAAACAGTTTTTTTCACAACTGTTCCCAATAAAATAATATTAGAAAAAAGACACGGCATAAGAGTTAGGTTGAAATGCAGGGAATAGCATCAGCTTCTACCTTACAAACATCACAATACTAGTTATTAGTAAAACTGAAGTGACCACACATTTATCATTGTCTCACTGTGTTGTTTGTTTAAGACATGTTTAAAAATATTCAAAAGGCCTGGGCTTTGAGCATTTTTGGCAAAAAAAGTGAGCAGATGAATGAATGGAGGTAACATCTTGTTTCGCATTATTGTGTATTTATTATGAAAAAACATGACAGGAGTGCTTTCAGATGAACTGATCATTAAAGTCCAGCAGGAATGTGTGGTTTTGTGTCGTTGAGCTGGGGAATGTTTATCTGCTAAAACACATTGTAGACCAGGTGTTGGGTTCTTAGCTGCTGGGTTCGAGGGGAATATGAGCTCTTTCAAAGAGGCTGGAAGACTCATTAGCTTCATATCGGCATAATCTCCACACTAATTCATTTCGTCCTCTGAGCTTTTGTATTAATATCTCACCATTCCTTTCTTTCAGGATATTGCATGGTATCCATGACAATAATTGTGTGTCATTATTTTCCAGTCAGACAAATGATATCCCGGAGGAGAGTGCCACCTGTTTTCGGTGGTCCGGGCGGTGATTAGAATTGCAAATGTAATAGTTTTGCTTTCATTGTGTGTGCAAGACAATAAAGCAAATGAAAGGCAGCCATTACAGAGATGAGCGTTCACAGAACGGTGAGGTTACGCATGACAAACGGCCTTGTATATTGATTCTTTATGAAGGTGTGGCTTGCAGTGTGAAGAGTTCATCTTTGTATATTTGGCAAAACAAAAACCAAACATGTTACGCCTTTGTGAGCCTAAAAAGCTCACAAAAATTTGTTGGGTTTAAAATGATCAAACTAAATGATGAAAATCATTTGAATGCACTTGAGTCAGAGAAACGAACAAGACATCGTGGCTCAGGTTGATTTTTCAAGTTAAATGACGAAATAATACTGTATATATGTCAGCAAGGACAGCACTTTTCCTTGTTTACAGCATAAATATATTTACATCATTTGATGGCATATGAAAGGAAACCGACAGCGGACAGTTCAGGGACTCAGAATAGTTAGATTGTGTTTTGTTCCTGTTTTGACTGGCAGTCTTCAGTGGACTTTTCCTCGGGTCATGTGTGTTTATTTAATTAAAGTTTTGTTAAATGTTCGCCGGTTCCCGCCTCTTTCCTTACCTTTTATGGATCTTTGTTACAAAGGGTATCAAAATGCAGGGTAACAAGAACAGAAATAGGAACATAGGCTGACTAAACAAGACAAGACTAAGACAACACTTGAATTAAATACAAATAACTGGACTGGACTAAACAACTCACCACATGAATCAAAATTACCCAGCACAACACAGAAGACACGAGGGCATTAAATAAGGGATCAAATCAAGAGGGGAACAGGTGTTGGGCATGAAATCAATAACAAGCAATAGAGGGCGGGAACAGAGATGAGACCGGAGAGAGCGTATGGCAAGACAAATCAACAATTGCCTCTCTCCACATTAAACATGAGGTTCTGTCATGATCCTGCCACTTGACCATGAGAAACCTGACATGTGGCAGAATCATGACAGAAGCCCCTCCTTAAGGAGCGGCAATGTGACGCTCCTCAAGGCACAAACAAGACAAAACAGACTGTGACACTGACGAAAACAAGGCAACATGATAATTACAATAACCAAAACGGGGAACACAAGAGTCCAAACAGCTGAAGTCCAAACAAGGGCAGATAGGGACAAGATGGCCGGCAGGACACGGACGTGACATGAGAACTAAATAAAATACAACTAACTAACACAATAAAAACATGATAACATAATTAAAAAAAACATGATTTCTAAAAACCTACCTACAGTGAGTTTAGTTATCTCATTTTGGAACCAATTCATATATAACACAGTATTTAGCACAATTACATCAGAAGTAAATGTAATTAAATTACAGAAAAAATAAGAGTAATCACGTACTTTACTTTTTTCAGGATAAAAGTTATTTAATTACATTAACTAATTACTTAGGAACTAGTTACACCAAACACTGAGCGTGTGTTATTAGTTTTGTAAGGTTGTTACATGGGAATAACAAACCTGCAAATGTCTTGACTGGCCAATCAGAATCAAGCATTCTAACGAGCCATGTAATACATTCTAAGAGATGCTGTATGTATTCTGACATGGTTGTTTAAAAAATGAAAAGCTATTAAAAATATACCTCTTATCATAAAAACACAGTTGAAATCTTTTCAAATCCACCTTTATTCACTCATGATGACATATTTCGTATGTACACCCTTGTTGTTTTTGTGTAGGCAACAGGTATACAAAAATATGAGTATACCAATAATTTCCACAGTGTTTGAATAGATGTGTTTGTGAAATTTTGATCAAAGTAACTATATTGTAGTAGCAACCAATGTTAAGCACCGATTGTGGCAAGAATGTACAAGTACTATATATATTCCAAAGAATTGCTAGAGTACACAATTGTGGTCATACTGCTCACCCCTGTGCCAGACCTTTCACCTTTATTATAATGACTATGTCTGGCTCAAGTCAACTAAATTTTGTGAATGTCATAAAAAGGCCAAGTGTTTATTTAGTGGTTAAATTGATAAAACACAGCCAAGAACAATGAAAAGACCAAACACAATGGAATGAGACAGCAGAAATCTGTTTGCTAAGCTTATTTTTTGCTTTTCCTTTAAGCTTATAGCACATAATAATAAACGACGTTCCCTTCGGTCTTCTGTGTTGACACATGAACAATGCCAGCGTTTTCAACTTTTGATCTCTTGCTATCTGTTACTATTTTTCTCTACATGATTATATTACAGATGTCAAGTGGAGTTGTCCTTGGGGCATTTTGCTGGCTGACCTTTGTCTTCTTATTGTTCTCACTTTGAGCTCCAGCGCCCTGCCCTTACTGGCAGTGATATTATATTAACACCTGTTAAAAAGCCATGTCACACATGTGCATGAAACATGCTTTGAACATTTGCCTGTTGGTAACTGGAGAAGTCTTTTTTTGTGTTCTAAGGGGGGACGAGTGAAAATCAAATATCAGTGAAAATAACCCATAAGTTTATTTACATTAGGCCATCAAACAAACCTACCCAAGACTAAAAACAAACAATTAAACAAATGTGAAGGCTTAGTTTGCCCTGCTGTATGTGTTGCATACGAGTATCTGTCTTTATTTTTCAAGTTTACTGAACGCAACTTACTACCTTTTGTTTTTAAATGAACTTTTTTATTTCTTTCGGTTTTTCAGATTCCAGGAGGGAAAAGGCCTGGTGATCTATCCTGATATTGGGGACAGGTTGGATATTATCTGTCCTAAAGCAGACGACAACCAGCTGTATGAGTATTATAAGCTGTATTTAGTAAGGAAAGAGCAGGCTGAAGAATGCAGCACGGTCCTGGACCCTAATGTACTGGTCAACTGCAACAAACCAGAGAAGGACATCAAGTTCACCATGAAATTCCAAGAGTTCAGCCCGAACTATATGGGACTGGAGTTTAAGAGTAACATCAACTACTACATCACCTGTAAGTCAAACATTACTTATCCTGACAAAAAGTCTTTCACTTCTGTAATAGGATGGGAGGAAATTAAATCCCAACAACCCATTATTATAAGCACTGTAGGAATTGCCCCCCTGGGTCATTAGGAGATATAAAGTTGGGAGCTTAATACAGTCACACATCTCACACCTGCCATTAAAACTTAACCATTAACAACTGCTGTAATGTCAAGGAAGCTCATAAGAATGTCTCATTAAACATATGTGAAGTCAGGTCAAGCTATCGTAGTACATATGATCTTTTTTCCACAGCTACATCAAATAGCTCTTTAGAAGGCTTGGAGAATCGCGAGGGAGGCGTCTGCAAAACTCACTCTATGAAAGTCCTTCTGAAGGTTGGACAGAGTAAGTGTACAGTGTTTATTTATTTGCATTTCAGAACTTGTATTTTCAGCATAGAGAGCATCAAGTGTCCTGGAAACATGTATGATATGATGTTGTTGTGGCACTGGTAAGTTACGGTTACGGTACGGTACGTTACATGTTATGTTACGTTACGTTATGTTAGCTCTTTGAAATAATGCTTCATTCCCCTTAAGAGTGATGAAATGAAAAGCTATTGTATCATGTATACTTGCATGCATTTGGTATGTCATAGAACTAAGCAAAGAAGCTGTGGAAATGATTGCTTATTCTATAAAGTTATTCAAAAATGGCATGGACACATTTGTTGGTACGCCTTAGAAAAGATAATACATAATTGGATTATAGTGATATTTTAAACTAATTAGTTTCTTTAATTAGTATCACACAAGTCTTGTCATCAGTCATTCAGCCTATTTCAACAGAGAAAAGTAGTCACTGTGCTGTTTGGTATCATTGTGTGCCCCACACTGAACATGGACTAGAGAAAGCAAACAACAGAGGTGTCTGAGGAGCTCAGAATGAAAATAATACACAAGCATGGTAAAGGTAAAGGCTAAAATACCATCTCCAAGCAGCTTTATGTTCCTGTGACAATAGTTTCAAATATTATTAAGAAGTTTAAGGTCCGTGGAATTGTAGCCAACCTCCCTGGGCACGACCGCAAGAGGAAAATTGACCCCAGATTGAACAGAAGGACCCTGCGAATGGTAGAAAAAGACCCAAGGATAAATACCAAATAGATGCAAGCTGAACTCCAAGGTGAAGGTACGGAAGTTCCTGATCGCACCATCCGTCGCTTTCTGAGCAAAATGGGCTCCACGGAAGAAGACCCAGGGTGAAAAGAAAATCCAGAAGATCCAGTTTTGAAAGAAAAACATAAAAAAGCCAGACTGGAATTTGTATAAATTGGACAGATCAAAACTGGAGCTTTTTGGCAAGTCACATCAGCTCTATGTTCACAGACAAAAAAAAATCAAGCTTTCAAAGACCTTCAGTGAAACATGGAGGAGGCTCGGTTATGTTTTGGGGCTGCTTTGCTGCATCTGGCACTTGAATCTGTGCACGACACAAGGAAATCTCCGGACTATCAAGTCATTGTGGAGTGAAACATACCCAGTTTCAAGTTATTTCAGAGAAAATTGTGCATTCTTTGTTTTTTGTGGAGGGGTACCAACAAATTAAAAAAGCATGTCTGTATCATGTAGTGCGTTGTAGTCTTTCTTATTGACTGGTCTTCCCCAGGTGTGTCCTGTTTAATTCTGTCTATATAGCTCTTGTGTTCATTTGTCAGTCATTGTTTTGATGTCCCTGTTGTTTTAGTTTTTCATGGATGACTTCAGTTCCTCGTAAGGTTTGTACTTCGACTGTGTAAATCACAAGGTTATTAGTTATCCATGTTTAGCCCAAACAGAAGTACAAGGAAGGGCGCTGATTCTGAACCTTAATGTTTTAAGAGCAAAAGTCCTCGCAATTATGAGAAGATCGAGAATCTGATTCATTGCTCCAAGCTCTTGATGCAAAATCATTAGATAGTAATCAGTATGATGCCAAATAACGTGTTAGAATACCATAACCAGTGCATCAACCAAACACTTACCATATGACACAGATAACACACTAGCGGAGTTATGGAACTCTTAGTAAACGTCTACAGAATTCATATTTTATATTAAGTAAGGTTAATTTACTATTTGGCATATCCGTGTGCATAAACAAAGTTTCCTTACTCCACTCATTTGAGTGCTTTTATTCAACAACAGCATCAATACGGCATTATGGACAGGAGCAGCATGTACTAACTGAATCAGGAGTCACTGTGGAATACTTAAACAAGAAGAAGAGACCCGGCAGTCTAGCAGGCGCTAGACATTTAGTTTGCTTTAGGGAAAATAATTCTGCATTAACTCCTTCATAATCATATTTATCCACTCAAGGCCTTTATCATGAGGAACCACGATCTAACATTTCCTTAATTTTTTCTTGAATTTCTAAACACAGGACTAGGCCTTAGTTAAATAAGGACATTTAAGTTTTTACAAACATGCCTTATAAAAAAAACATTATATGTGTGTATTTTGAGACAAAATAATTGTACTTAACTGCAGGCTGTTTTCAGTTTAGGCAGAACTAAAGTCATTTGGATGACTTCGATGGATGAATCTCTGCCATGTGGTCCTCATGAGCAGATAGCGTGACATTATTTGAGTATTTATTTCATCTGCATCTGGGATGGCAGGAGAATTGATCAACTTTCACTTTTCGCAGATGTCTGGTCAGGTTTGTATTAAATGTATTTATTTGTCTTTTAGATCCAAACGCAACTGCACCAGACCCAGAACAGACTGAACCTCTAATGGGTGAATCCAGTGTTAATGTCTCCATTGACACAGACTCTGACAGACCCGTGAGAGCCGGGAGCACAGGTACACGCTCGAAGAATCACATACAGGGTAGACATTAAACTAATTCTTTATTCAGTTTGGTGATAAAAGTATTCCGTGCCTCTTTTGAGTGTTTGTGTGGACTCAACTCGATGTTTTTCAGAAACTATCAATCAAAATCCCAGCGACACGGATGACGGCATTCTGGGCTCCATGATCACTGTTTTCTCTGCCATTGGTGCTGGTTGTTTTGTATTCTTTCTCCTTGTAATTTTCCTGATTGTTCTGCTCATCAAAACTCGGAAGCGCTCAAGGAAGCCCACGCAGCCCCGTTTGGCACCCCTGACCCTCAACACCTTCACCAGCCCCAAGATTATGGGTGACGTCACCTCGGAGCCCATTGACACGATCATCTCTCTACGGACAGAAAACCCTTACTGCCCACACTATGAACAAGTGTGCGGAGATTATGGTCATCCAGTATATTTCTTACAGGACATGTCTCCACAGAGTCCAACCAACATATACTACAAGGTGTGAAGTTTCGTGGGATGTCTTTGGGGGGAGTTTTTATAAGCCTTAGAGTTATGTTTGTACAGTGTTTAAGCCTCATCATTCAGGAAACAAATGTGTTAAATAATAAACCATATTGTTTTCTTTGTTTAGTAAATATTAAGTATTGTATACAGTAAGTGCACATTTCATTGCAGGAGTTTAGCATTTAGCCATCTCATTTCACCATCCTTAAATTCGTCTATAAATTAAAAACATCTATAAATCGGCATTATATTACCCATATATCAGTCCAGCTGTCCTCTATATCACTATGGCATATTGTACAACAATTTCTTTTCCATGTTATTTATAATCCAAAGAGACTCAAGCCAAATCATATGTGTATAAATAAAAATGACGTATAACTAAATAGTATTGAATGCAAGAGCCATTTTTTAATGCTGATGTTACAAACAATTTTCTTGAAAATGCAAATTTTACTTTTAACATTGAGCAAAACATTAGAAGGCACTTTAAATGTGTACAGAGTAACGGTAAATGAGCACGCATACTGAAACATTATTAACGTCTTGCATCTTTTGTTGTCTGGCATTCTTGGGTTGAACTTATAATTCGGTTATTGTTGCATTTACAGGTTTTATGACTTTTCTAAAAAAGTTCAATACGCAGAGGAAGCCTCGGTCACCCTGTATCCTTCCAGTGTATTATATTATTATGTTTATATAGTGTAGATTACAACAATATTAGATCAAACAGGGCTTCAGCACATCATATCACTATACGGGAAATCAGATTGATATCACGCTCAGGAAATGTTAAGTGTTGAGATCCCACAGGTGGATGGTGGGTAATAGGAATGACTTAAAGGCATTTTTAAATCCTGGGTTGTTGCGCATACCCTAATATTGTAATAACTGTCATGTTAGACACCCATTTATCACTTGATCTTCCACAGCATTTTCTGAAATCCTTTGGAGACTAGCACCTCATTTGATTTAACAGCCAGGAAAACATTCTGTTCCTTACACTTGTATGTGTTAAGCTCCGGGTGGATAACACACTTTAATCCATCGCTGTTGTTGCTTTGTCAAAAACTGATCTTTTGGCCAATTGCACTGTTTTTTAAGGCCTCTGGTGTTGCTCTAAAGTGGGGATTTGTGACAACATATTCAAACTCAAATGTATGAAGATACACTTTAATAAACATAAGAACTTAATCACATTGTTTAATACATATGTAAAACTAGAATAGAGGATTTTTGTCTGTAACATTTGAGGACACTGTACTTGGACCCAACTGGGAAATGTAAAAAGCTGCATTGAACTACCCATGTGGGGCAATTAATTTCAGTGATGAGAAAGCACATCATTTATCAGACATAGTGGATAAAAACGCACACTTAAAGTCACCATGAAACGAAAGTTGCGATTGACTTAATTATTTTCTGTATCCGGCTTGTTTTGCCCTTCCGTTTTGATTGGTTTGTTGTAAGTTGGACTAAAAATGCCTGGCCAATGGACAGTCCGTATAGTCGACCTCTTTCTTGTTGCTTACGTCATGTGGTCAAGAGTTGTTGGGGGCTTGGGGCCCAAATCTATGGGACACACTCCTAATTTAAATCTAGATTAAAGACACATCTTTACAGCCAAGCACTCACTTAATGCATCAAATGCTAAATAAACCACCGGGAGACTGCTGACATTTGCTAGAATAATCTTCCTTGTTCTATAAACGCAAAGCACTGTGCTGTGTTTGACCTTTTTGTGTTTTTCGGTTTTCCTCCTGTAAAGCTACTCACATTGTGAAATCTTTCAAATAAAATTGAATCGAATTTAATTTAATTTTCTAAGTGTTCTTTGTTTTATCGTGTTGAAACCAAAACAACAAATGTTGACAATGACATTTTCTCTTCCCTCAAAATATTTCTGCGTTAAGCCAGAACCGATAAAGTTACAGAAATCACTACTCTTGAGGCCTGTTACCTAGTTTGCATTTCTGAATCTTACCATTTAACACTTTCACTGTAAACCATTAAGCACCCGCCTGCCGATTGGCTGAAAATGCGGTCTCCTTCAGTCTGACATTCTGATTGGTCTCTGTAATTTGATTGGCTGGATTTTCTCCTTTGATCGGTCAACCTTTTCACAATGACTGAGTGTTAGCGGCTGTTACCGCTGCTGGACACAGTAGGGCACAGATGATTTCTGTTATTATTCCTTCATATCCCAACAGTGTGCCGGCCCACATTGAGCAATTAACCCATAATCTCTGCATCACTTAACAGTATTGGCATCAATCAACTAGAAATAGACACTGTCACAGGAATAATGTAGCCACTGTTATAACAACCGATAGAAAATCTTATATACTGTCAGAAGATTCAGCATTTTAATTTGAACTCATTTAATTGACCATTGTTTATTCTGAAGGTCTTCCTCTGTAAGGTTAACGTTACAGGAGTGGAGGTCTACAGAGTTTAAAGATAAATGCTGTCACCTAGTGTACTGATTGAATTCATTAAAGAAACCCGAAGAGATTCGGGGCTTTGGTAAATACATTTGTGGCTTTTAAGTTTCAAAACACCCAACGCAGTGCCAGTGAGAAAGGGAATTTTATGGATAAACATTAGCACAGGTAAAGAGACAAACATCAGCCCTTGTTTATAAATAAAAATTATTACAATACCGAAGACAGGAAGTCTAAATAAACTTTATTGATGGCATACACTGAGAAATGAACATCAGAATAGAGATATATTTCTTCAGTCCATTACTGTAATGGCTGTTTAAGATCGAAGAGTCCCGTTCCTCCTTTGACAACTTTCCCAACAACCAAACAAGCTGAAGGCGAAGTCAGATTATCGTAGGAACCTGTAAACAAAACAAGAAATGAAACAAAGTACTGTTTATACTGCTATACCCAAAGCATTATTAAACTCGAGAAGACAACTGTACCCAGCATCGTGGCCTGCTTCAAGAACTTAAAACTGGTCTCGAATGTCATCTGCTGCAGCGGTGAACTGTTGGACTGGATACCGAAGCGGTTGAGAGGCTTGTAAACTCCCTCAAAGCACATGTAGTCAGCCACTAGAGAGAGGTGACGTGGGTCCACCTCAATGCCTGTCGAGAGAAGCACCAGTTAACATCTCAGATCAAATATCACTGGGCTCATGTGTGGGAAAGGTGCTTTATTACCATAGACGGCAAACACATCTTTGATCTCCTTCTCAATGACCTTCAGGGCCACCTCAATGCCGTACGTGTTGGCCATGGCGTGGATCTCGTTGGAGTATAATCGATTTAGGTCTAGGATCTATAAATGAATAAAAACTCCCGTAATACACAACAATCATCAATGTTAATGGTCACGTGACGTGTGGTGGACTCACATCAGTATATTTGAAGAGCTCTTGCATGTTGATCCCCTCCGTGTTAAGTATCAACTCTTTATTACCCTGTTTGGTGGTGACCTCGTTCAGTAAGCAGCGTGCGATGCCCTTGGTCTCCATGACCACAGCGTTTTGAGCCTGTTTTACTACTAATGATGTCAGGTCGACGTGCTCCTTAGTGAGGGGAAGGACCATGGTCAGCTGTAAGACAAAACCACCAGGTGTGTTATTTATGACAATAGAAATGAAGGGATCACTGGCACGAACGATTCTTCGTCTACACACCTCACACCACAGTCCATCTTCTGTGTCATATTTGTAGTCCTCAATGACGGCACTGAACTGCCGCACTGAATTGATCCGCGTGTCCTTATCTTGTGAATCAACATGTAGCTGTTTAGAAGGGCTCTTTCTCCGGCTCTGTGGTGTGCTTTCACTGGGCCCTTCTTCCAGGGGCTCTGAAGACTCCTCCTCTTCCTGTCCGTCATCTGCATGTTCTTCACCGCTGCCCTCATCCACGTCATCCTCCCCATCCTCACCTTCGTAGTCCACCTTGTCAATTGAGGAAAAAACATGTGCTTATGAAGCAAATTTAACTTGACTTAACAAACAAATACAAGTGCTCTCAATTGGGGTCAGCCACTTGAAAGTGAGACTGGAGCCGTACCTCTTCGTTTTTTTTCTCTTTCATCCTGGCATCTGTTGCGTCAGTGTCTCCTTCATTCGCCTCATCATCCACAACCGTGTCTTCACCTGGATCCTCACCTTCAGCAACCTGTGAAGAAGTCAAATGTGCTGCTGTTACCCATTGATGACATCACAGCACAGGTGCCGTCAGATCCATAGCGTACCTCTCTGTCCGGGACTGCGGCGGCCACTTCATGATCCTCGTATCCCGCCGTGGCCCTGCGCGTGTCCAGAGCGCTGAGAGACGCAAGTTTAGCGTTCAGCTTCTTGATGGCCTCTAAGAGCAGACGAAAGAACCTGCAAAGCACAAACCAGCCGGTTGGATTCCTGGGAAATAAGCGGCACTGCAGAGATCGATGGAGGGTTTTGGGTGTACCTTTGCTCCATATATTGAATAATCTGTCGAGGAGTGAGCTGCTTGTCCTGCTGGTATCGCTCGGGCGGCAGAAAGTGGAAGGTGAGTTTGAAGACCCTTGATTTTTTTCCCTTTCCCCCCTCCATACGTAAGGTTTCGGTCACGTCCAACTTGTGAAGCACCTGTGAAGATCATCATCACACCACATGCCTGTTTAACTCACTTTTCAAAGCGAGTTCAATATTTTTCTTCTGAAAACAATCTAAAAGCAACTTTGCATTATGAATTCAAAAACATGTATAATGTGAATTATTTAGAAAAACAAACTAGATGTTTAATCACAGTGACACATTGAAAGGTTCTTCCTCACCTCTGCCAAACACACACGGGCTAGTTTCTTCCGCAGTGCTTTAACACGCTTTATGGCTTTCTTGTTCATCTGAACTGGAATGCTCATCATGGGTGTCTTGATGTTAGAGCTGGCAATCGTTAGGATCTCACGCAATCTGTGAAGACACTTTTAATGCAAACAGGTCTCCCCAAAAAACAGTCCTATAACAAACTCACAGATGCAAGCACTTCCTGAACAGTTATTGGTGGCGCGAAAGCCCTTTATCTGCTCACCTGGGAATACCCAGTGTGACGTTCATCTCTCCTCTGCCGGCGAAATGGAAGGTGTTGAGGGTCATTTGTGTGGACGGCTCTCCGATGCTCTGAGCGGCCAGCAGACCTACAGCTTCACCTGGATCACACAGAGCTCTCTGCCACTTGAGCTGCAGCAGAACCTTCAGTCTGTCAACACACAGTTCATCTCAAAATCAGTTTGACCAAAACCTGAAATGAAGCAATATAGACTACGGTGTGGTAAAGATTGATCGATTCCACAAAGTTCAGGATGAACTATGAGCTCGATGGTGTTCGGTTTGGTGGAACCCTCGTCTTCTGTCTCCACATTGTGATGTGTATGTAAATAATTCAACTAAATTCAAGGGATTAAAGAATAAGGGCAAACACTATACATGTACACGTTACATACAGAATATATAGAGAGCGCAGATGCAGCAGCATTAAACCCGTCAAAGCGAGCACGGTTTCTTTCCTATTTATCATGCAGCCCTGATATATATAAACTGCAGGTGTAAAATATGAACTCTGAATGATGCTCAAATGAGAACGGTCATCTGTGATTCTTACCGCTCCGAGTCAATGACGTCAGATGACGTTTG
This sequence comes from Barbatula barbatula, assembly GCF_947034865.1. Classification (NCBI taxonomy): domain Eukaryota; kingdom Metazoa; phylum Chordata; class Actinopteri; order Cypriniformes; family Nemacheilidae; genus Barbatula; species Barbatula barbatula. Next base: position 20,800,874 of record NC_136781.1, on the reverse strand, counting down.
AAATTCTTCTTTTACGCTGTACTGATTCAGATAGGACTCAACGATGTTGTCAAACGTCTCGGATACTGAACCGAAGCAGATGTCCGGCCGGTGAAGAGCCAAACCCGGGTCTGGACAACGAGAGCTCTTCTTCAAATACTTCATCCGGTTCGACTCATCCAGATTCCTCCACTGCTCCGAAAGCTACAAACAAATTCATTCATCACATACAACTAGAGATCAAGTGAGTCCTTCATCGAAAAATTTACAAAATGCTCTGTCACCTGTAGAGTGGCTCCGTCTCTTCCATTGGTCAGTTCTTGGCTCATTGATTGAGATTTTAACTTGGCCAGTTTCTTCTGCGAGTAAAGCAGGAACGCCCCGTCTCGAGCTGAAACACGCTCACGTTTGGATTTCCATTTCTTTATGGCATTAAAATGATTGTTGGCAGTCTGTGGGTCCATCTTAGCCAAAACTTCATCCAAACGCTTTGATTTTCTGATGACCTGAAATATGAGAGTTGTTCGTTATTCGTGTGATAAATGATGTAAAATGTGTCTGTGTCCAGTAAAAGAGCATCTGTACCTCATAGTTGTCTTTGATGAAACTGAACTGACGCGGCTGTAAGAACTGAGTCTTGGGAACATCCAGCCCGTCCTCTCCGTAGAGAAACTGGACCACACTTCCATCACTGTCTCTCACCGTCAGATCGTACTGGACCACCAGACCCTCCAGATGCTTGATAACACATCTTAAAATCATCAATAAAACACAAAGGGGTTACTTACTGCATGCTGGCATTTCTGAATGAACTTGGATGTTTGGAAATATAAATTTCACCTCTGAAGATAACCAGATCGACTGGTTTTGACAGCCGTGTCCACAAGACCTTCACGACCAGCCATACAATGATAAAAGAACTCCTGGAAATGTCGAGAAAGTCTTCGTGAGTCAATGAGAACACACACAGGGGCAATTACTCCGCAAACATGGGCATTATCATTGATTTTGACATTTCAAGTCACCCAAAAATGTCTGAATGTCAACATGCTGTCACCATTTACTTCCCCTCAGATTGTTCCAAACCTGTATTACTTTCTTTATTTTGCTGAACACACAGGAAGACCTTTGGAAGAATGTTTAATAGTCAAGCAAAGGTTTAACTCTCCATGCATGCGTCTCCGCACAGATTTGAAGTCAAACGTCTCCGTGCATGCGTCTCTGAGCAGTTTGTAAGTCCAACGTGTTTTGCATGCATCTCTTCAAGCCGCAGTTTAAAAGTTTAAAGGGGAGAGGTGTTTTAAAATGGCAAAAATAAAGATTATGTTTGTAAAACCAAATTTGTGGCATTTGCACTTTGCAAAGTACATAATAGAATAAATACTCTGATTCGGGGGATTATTTACTTCAGAGGTCGGGAGTAGTACTCACTTTTTGAGTATCTGTATTCTTTTTTCTGGATACTTTTTACTGTAATTCACTACATTTGAATGACAAATATCTCACTTTTCATGCCACAAAAATGATTTCATTGGCCTACCGCCTCCTCCTTCCCTTCCACATTTGGGAGAAACTAATGTCGGCTCCTTCGAACATCACACCTGAATCAACTCCACAACATTTTGGTTCAGTTGTGTATACTTTTCCCCTCTCTGATTTAGTTATTCCAAGCAAAAGATCGAATTCAACTTTTGTTTAATCTTTATCTGAAAGATAATTGTCAAACTACTCGTTTATGAAAATAATCGTTGGTTGCAGCCCTAGAATTATCCCTTTAATATCAGGGAACACATTTAAATCTGTTAAAATGTGTCAAGCTTAATATATTGGTTTTATATCGACCAGGTCAAGCGGACGCTTACAGGAGGTTTGATGCCCGTCAGGAATCTGCCAGTGACGAATCCGCCCGAGCGCGGTTGAGGTTCGTAGGGCTGAAAGCAGGGCAGGGATTTCCCAGAAGGCATCAGCGGCGGCCGGCGGCCCTCCAGCTCGATCTGACCCAGCAAACAGGAGATCTGCACATACACAGAGACAGTGACCACATCGCTACAAAAGTAAACAGATACACGACTGCATGCGTCACCATAAGTGAAGATCACCTGCATGGTGTTAACAGTGGAACCCTTTGCTCCTGACTGCACCATGAGCTGTAGGTTATTCTCCGGGAAAGAGCGGTGGAGACCCACTGGCATGCACACCTGTAAACAACGACGCGAAGATGAAATACAAGACTGAATTTAACTGCTAGCATGTGAGGGGAGGTTTGCACCTTGTTGATGTTGTTGTTGACTTGATTGACCGCCTCTTTGAACTTCAGGTCCACCATGTTGAAATCTCTCTGGTCTGTGTTCAGATGGGCGTCTTGCCAGCGGTCTCTGGCTTCATCCACAGCAGCAGACTCAGGCAGGTTGAACGCCGCCCGCAGAGCCTGGGGCAAAATATATCATAAAAACGTGAACAACCAAAACACACATACTATCAAAACCACCCCAAACTTATCCTAAAGATTTACCTCGGAACCACATGTGACTGACTCTTGAATGATTTTCCTTCTTTGTTTGTTGGCTCTCTTTTTGACCAGAATGTCCTCCACCCCTGTCAGAAAGATACGTTACGCAATGTGTTAATTCAGTCCACATTCCTATCTTTCTCTTCAGCTCATTCAGATGGGTTGATGCGTGACTTTACCCAGTGTGAAACCGCGGTACAGCTGGAGGTAAGCGGTGAAGAGGCGAGCCAGACAGCTGAGCAGTTTCCCGCTGGTCTCTCCTCCGTACAGCTCATAGCAGCAGTGCACCAGACCGTAAGCAGAGCTGCCGTAATGAGCTTTATCTAAAACACCCAGCAGAAGTTCACCCTGCCGAATGATCACCTGAAGCACACAGCACACACTCGCATCAAAGCACTTCTGTCCAGTACAGCATAACCCCATTCTGTATTACATCAACCGTAATCATTTATATCAATCATACACATGAATAACCAGAACTTATCTGCGGTATAGCCGCATCGCCCTAGTATCACACAAATAGCAGGGATGTAAGGATTCCTGTGAGCCGGTTGAGATGTTAAAAGAATCGCAGTACATGTTTGGATGTGCTGACATTTCTTCAAACTTTAATGACGGTTTAAGTTTGTTTATATTAAAGAGACTTTTGTATCATTCATTTTTTATTTGACTTGGAATATGTTTTAAAACTGCTATTTAGTTGAGAATTGTGCATAGAATCGTGAATAGAAAACGCATCGTGAGATCAGAATCGTGAAACGCAAATAGACAAAAACTACTTTTCAGAAAGAAAAATGTGTTCATGAGATTGTGAAATGACACAGCCCTTGGGTCATTGTTGTAGGACAATAAGTCACCTGAGATTCACACATAAGGTCTGGATTGTATCCTGGAACGGGTCTGGGTGGTTCCTTCACCCAGGCTTTACTGGGAATCTTTGCCTTTCCCGCCAGGTTCAAAGGGATGCTGTTTTCAGGAATGACATTCAGCAAAAGGGTCGACACAACCTTCAGACAACAAAAACATCGATTCACATTTCGTGCTGGAATTCTGTTTTTAAAATGCGAATGATAAAAAACAGGACCCGTTTGGGCTCACTAGCATTCCTAAAAACACACATGACACGTGTTGGAATATCACCTGTTTGCCCGTCCAGAGTGGCACAGGTTTAAGGAGCGCGGGCGTGAGGAGCTTCACTCTGCCGAGCTTGTCTGTCAGCCCTCTGTAGATCAATGCTGTGTACTGATCCCGTGTGAAAAAACAGCCCCGGAGAGTCATGGTGCTGCCGGACACCATGTGATCCTGAATCAGACCAGCCAACGGCTTCCCGTCCTATAGACGGTGCAGAGACCAGCAGAAGGTATTTCAAGACGTCACAACTCAACACTTCAATAATCTGAACAAAATAAAGAACCTGACGCAGACTCACTTTAGGCACTAAATACTGCTGGTCTGTGCTCACTAGTGTGTAAGCTTCAGCTCTTGCCAGTTCACTCTGAGGGAAGTGAGCGTTCATCTCATCTCCATCAAAGTCGGCGTTGTAGGCTTTACAGTTGGAGTAATGCAGGCGCAGCACTTTCTCTCCCGGCAGGATGCGAGCGCAGTGGGCCTGAATAGACGGTCTGTGGAGGGTGGGCTGACGGTTCAACAACAGCACGTCACCGTTCTTGATGTGTCGATTAACCTATGAAAGAGGAACGATACTTCACGTGTAAATGACAGAACATACCTATTACCGGTTTAAATGAAATGATGCATGATGACAAAATCACAGCCAATCAGGACATATAAACCCGATTGTGGACCAATAAGCTATCCACATTGCGACACAGCACAGTTTTCAAATGACATCCCAAAATCAAATCTGTTAGAACTTTTTGAATATAAAATGTTAAATTAAGTTTTTCCTGAGCAGCGATGCTCATGTTTATGTATAAAAAAACACTGTAACTGCACGGCTGTCCTGTTTCAGTTGAGATTTCTTGATAATTGACTTACATGTCATACAAGCCATCTGTGTGATTATTTCTTCTGTCGAAAACAAATTGAAGCTTATGAGGAAAGTTTTCCAGGGTTCTTCTCCATATAATGGACTTCAACGGGGGCTGCTGGTTAAGGTCCAAATGTCAGTTTCATGGCAGCTTGAAAAGGCTCTTCACGACACTGTGAAATTTGACCTCGCACGTTATAAAAAACGAACGCATTTGTGAGCATTTTGGCCGCAGTCTAGAGCCCTGAAAAGCTTTCGTGGAAAGCATCAATTTGTTTTCCACAGAAGACATAAACACACGGACGGCTTGTATGACTTGTGGATGAGTTTGACTTTCAATTTGAAAATGAACTTCTCGTTGATGCAGGATTTTTCATTGATTTCAGAAGCGTGCGTCTTTGTCACTCACGATCTTCATGGGGATCCTGTGTTGGCCGGTGCTGGGGGTCAAGAGCTGTTTGGCTACGGCTTCTCTCTGGGTCAGGTTGGTACTGCTGAGAATCGTTCGGGACCCGTCCTCATTGATGACCATAGAGGCTCCGGGGTGAACGTTGGGTCCGTTCAGCACAGCCTGTCTCAGTTCCTTCACATTCCACGACGTCACTGGCTGCGGGTACGTCAGCTTGGTGGCAAACACCTGGAGGAACCAGATGAATTTCATTATAAACTTTCAAGTTCTCAAACACTGCTTCAGTCTCACAAATCATTCCATTCATTCCTTCAATCTAATAAAACTGCACTGAAAAGCCATCGCAACTCCTACCATTGGTATTCCAATCTCATTGGTTCCTATGTACATGTCAGGACAAATGACGGAGCGAGCAGCGTAATCCACACGCTTCCCCATCATGTGCTTCCTGAACAAACCTTCTTTCTTCTCCAAGACCTAAGACACACATTCATCATAAACATTACTCATTACTCATCACTATTGACAGAAGCTGATGAGGAAGGATCGGTCACAAACTTACCTGACGCACTCCAGGATACTTGTCTGCCATCATTTTGTCCATTTCGCTGTCAAACACAATGTTGACGTGAGTCTGTAGACGGATCCAGATGTTATAGAGCTTATCTGTTAGAGTCTGTCCCATGATGTCCATCAGAAAGGACTGATCTATCCGACTGATCTCCGTGTCATTGGACTAAAAAATAACCAATAACACCATACATTACATTCACAAACACTGGACACTTTAAAAAGTCTGAAATCCAGTCAATAGGCCTACACAATGAAAATAGCCCCATGAATCCCATCAAGATTTTTGCAGCGAGTTTCCTTTTTTTTTTAAACAAAACGTGACATTATTTAGACCCCAGAGTTTAGGTTTGTCAATTCCAACCATTCAGTCACTACACAAAAGAAAGACTTTCCATCCAAAACACACAGCCGATCATCTGACCTGCTCCAGCTCTGTCTGTGTGCCTTCGATAGCTTTGGTCTTCTCAGCAGCGATGAGCGCCAGCAACTTCTGAATGCTGAAACTGTCCTTTAACACTGACTGCATGTTCACAGTATGACCGTTGGTGAACATCTGATCTCCCAACCGATTAACAGGCCTGAACCTGAACGACACACATACCCCAAAACACTAATCAGAGGATGTCGGGTTAATGCGTCACGTGTGATGTTCACGCAGAGGAACTCACCTGGACGGAGGGACGACCACCATCTCTAAGAAGAAAACTTCAGGGAAGCGTGTCTCTGAGCCGCTCGTGTCGAACCCTGAGAACAGATGCTTGAGGAAAAAACCTGAAAGCAAAGAACTACCCGTTCAAAACATACGCTTGCTCTACCTGATATGAGTCAGACTGGAGAAGTCACTCACCTTCTAACGCCCAGAGTTTGATAACATGCTCTCGGGCTAAGCTTGGAGTCAGGTATCCACGTTTGGCCATCGGCACATCCTCTGGAAACAAAACAAGAGGAGATATAAAAATGCATAAATGTAACAGCGAAGAGTTGCATCTGCAGATGTTTACTTTCTTGATGGGTTTAAGAAAAATGTCATTACATTGGTAAGCAGAACTCTTAAGCAATAAATAATAAGTAAAGCAATAACTGGCCAGTTGGCCAAATAACAATATTTGCTATTGGCGTCAACACAACGGTTTATCCCTATCATGAAAGCGATGATAAATAATCAAGATCTAAACTTACCATCGTCTAATTCCAAGTCTGCTTTGGAAAGTGACTGTGTGACGATCAGTTTACTGTTATGTTCCCTGCGCAAGGGCGCTCGACTGGCTCTGAATCAGACAAAACATGACCTTAAGACTGAACTCTCCTCCAATGCCTTGAAACGACAGAATAAAGAGCCGCGCTCACCTGCAATGGGGACATTTTTTTGAGCCCATGTGTGTGTTCCAGAAATTGCCTATGAGAGACCCTCTTTTTTCACAGACATGTTTTATCTGAAAACAAAACGGAAAGATGTTGACACCGCTGATCCAGAACAAGCTCTATACAACAAAGTGCGAGCAACATTATGGTGACTTTAAAGAGTATGTAACACTGGATGTTTAAGGTCCTACTTTGGTTTATGGAGTGTCCAACAACAAGTTTATGTACATACAAGGTACAAAACATAGGCGGGGACTATTTCTAGTGACGTAGTTTCGCGGCGGTTAGAGAACTTTTTTACAAGCCAATAACGATGCTTTTCATTTACCTTCGGACTTGCAACTTGGCAGACTGCTTACTTTCAAACACGGCACCATAACACACTGCATGAAATGTCATTTTCATGATCTAATGTTACTTACTCTTTAAAGACCCAGTGAAATGTGCAGCAGCTTGAAGACGTTCTTGACTCGGTTTCATCGAAACAAGAAGGTACACACTGGTAAGACTTGTAAATGTGTATCAATGAACGTCAGACTCACCGGGTCAGCTTGCCCCATGTCTCCGTTGGCTTCGAGGATGGGAGTAATAAAGTTCTCCAGAGCTACTTGGATTTCTACTCCAGACGCTCGAGGATTGGCATCCATAAACTTGAAGAGAATAAGAAAAACCCAACGATATAATGCGCTTCAACCCAATATACCATGCTTTCTCTAAAGCGCCACCGATGAGGAACCCCACCTGATTGAGGAAGTTCTCGACATCGTAAACCTCCTTCAAAGCGCCCACATTCAGAAGCTTCAGCTGGCACAGCAGTAAATGAATGGCTGCCCGCGGACACATCAACATGTGGCACGACAGGCACGAACCCCGGATGAGCAAAAACAATTTCTGAAAAAGAGAAAAAGTATACAGAACCAAATCACAGAAGCATAAAAATGTAACGGTATCAGACCTTGAACCGAGCTCACATCAAAGAACAGAGGGTTGTAGACGGGCAGGGGCAGATCTATGTGTCCGAAGTGCCCAGGACAGCTCTTAAAGTCCTGCATGCAGGTGGAGCAGATCTCCTTGTTGTCAGCCGGACCCAGAGCCAGATCATACAACCCGTTTGATGCCGCATTGCCCACATTATCCAGAAGCAGGGAATTGGTGATGGTTTTCACGCTCAGTTTTCTGTGACACACACCATGACGTCAGGTTGAAGCAAGATGGCACTTTGTATGACATGTGTTTATTTTATTAGGGTTTCATCACGTGTTGTTGTGTTTGATTGCCTAGATTCGGGTGGAAAGCCATAAAATTGTCCATTCTACACTCATTACGAAAAACTGCTTTGTTTCTATATAGTTGTTTAGTAAAGTTGTTGTTTTTCTTACATTAGTATCAACACACAGCAGGCTCCAGCACTGACATCTTATACCACACAGTGTGACACCCATCTGTCACAAAGGGTCATCATTTACTAAATCATGATCTTTCTGATATTTCTTCCTGGGCAATAACCACTCTTCCAGCAACTCTGGGCTCTTGTTAGCTCTTTAGCTCTGTGACGTTAAAATACGAGTTAAGAAAGTGTATCTGTACCTTATTTCTTCAGAGGACAATATACCAAACGACATGCCCTCCAATCGCCTCCATGGTGTTTCCTTAGAAAACAACATCTTCCGAATAAAACGATATAAACTACAGCTGATGACTCTCTTTAGTCCCCATGTGCGTCATGTGGACCTGGAACACGTGGGTGCGTGTACGGGACGACTGGGAGAAACCATTCACACACGCGGGGTCGGTCTAATAGCATATTTACCAAGAAACAGAGATAGAAAGAAAAGATGGCGGATATATTTCATTTACCGGTAACTCACATACAATCAAAATAAACTGATGTTTTTATTCTACGACATATGTACAAAAAAATTAACATTTGCTCGGAATGGAAACTTCCTTCCGACAGAAGAGGCTTGTTTGACTTTATGGAATGACATCATAGTACCGCGAGAGCGTTTCGAAAGCTGGTTTTTCGAATCGCTCTCGCGGTACTATGATGTCATCCCCTTGTCGGATCTTGTGGCGCCGCATCAAGTCGAACAAGCCTAGAACGTACGTTAGCCACGCGTAACCAGAAGTGGGCGGGGCTTTTTGGACCTTTATTTTGCAATAAATCTAAATAATAACTTTGTGTTCTATCTTCTTGCCTGTTGTTATATAATGCTATTTAAATTCCACAGCGTTATTTTAAAATGTAATTATCGTTAAGCACATCACGTGACACGTATTTCTTTTCTCAACGCTGGCCAGAATACACCAATCCCAGTCGTCCGTGTTATTCTACGTTTTTATCGCGCATTGTACTTGCGACAGGATCATATTTGTATCACAGATAAATCTTATAAATATGCCAAATATCTATTAAAATACTAAATATATTTATTGCAAGTAATATAACGAAGAGAGTCCAAAATGAAGCAAAAAGTCCACAGATTGGAATGAGGGTTTGTTTTGTGAGCCGCCGAGCGCCCCCTGCAGGAAGAACTTATACACGACAGGAACAGATATGACATATTTGCCAACCAATGATATGTTCTGCCCGAGTCGAGTGTCATGGCGTCCTCCTGTACACAGGCGCTTAGGCATCATGTGTGTAAAAGTAGCCGATTGTTTCACATTAACACACAGAAATCAAACAGGTGAGATATATGCGCACACACGGGCTTGTGAGTCCGTTTATTTGACATTTGTTGTTATTTGTCTTTTTTTTCCCTGACATCACTAGTGGTCTGTAGGTCATTTCAAGGGGCTGTTACATGATGCATGTAAATGTGAAGTTCACATGGATGATATGATCTGGTTTCAGGAATTTGACTCTGAGTTCTGCTGCACATCAACAGCCTGCAGTTTCAGCATCAGGTAAGACGTTCATCTGCATTAGGCCTTTGTGCTTTGTTTTGGAAAAAATAGTTATATATTTGTATTTTCTTCCCAAGAAGAAATAGCCGTTCCAAAGAAGAAAACATGGTAAGTGCTGGTGGTGCTTTCCCCAGACTCGTTGTGAATTTACTTTATCATTAATAATTATTGATGGTTAATTCATGAATGATTTCATATTGTTTATCAGGAGCAAGGAGGCTCTCTTACAAGCACTGGCATCCACTGTCAACAGGGTATGTCAAAGTAACACAAACCTCACAATGCTGCTTTAAAGTGTCATCTTCATGCATAGTTATGTGTGTGTACGTGCGTGTGTGTGTGTGTGTGTGTGTGCGTGCGCGTGTACACAACACAGGATCCTTCAGCATCACATTACAGATTTCAGGATGATCCATTTCTCACACCAAGAACAGCAGGAGAGTATGTGAGTAGAACTAAAACTTCATATGTCAGAACTTGTGTTTATACAGTGGAAGTCAATGGGTGTTAAACAATTCCTTTGAGGACATGAGAAATCTCTGATGATAAAAATAAATGGCTTGAAAACATTTTTTTAAATAAACTATAAAAAAATGTATGTGCGTCTCTTTTGTAATATAAAATGACATGTGACCATTGATGAGACTTTATTCTCTCCTACGCAGAAATTATTTTCCTTGTCCCAAGAATCAGGCAGAAACGCTGCAAAATATTTCATCGATAAATTCCCGAAATACTTCCAGAAGGACTACGCAGAGCCTCATATTCCTGTGAGTGGGAAGTGTTGGTATCTGAAATGATGTGTGTGATGGAGGCTGAAGGCACCGGATGACTTTCTGCTTCTTCTTCTTCTGTTGAAAGTGTTTGATGCCAGAGAGCCATGAGCTTCAGATAGAGGAGTCGTCCGAAGCGGCTCTGATTGAGAGGATTCAGCTGAGGAAAGTCAGAGCTGCTGCGGATCTGTACGATCAACTGCTGCAGGCCGGTCAGAACTCTCACAAACCACCCGAACTAAACGCTTGTTGTGGTTTTTTGTATTATGCCAATGCTGTCTTCCAATCTGTCTGTTATGCGCTCCGATGGGAATGTTCTGCGCAGGGACCTCTGTGTCATTGGATGTGACCAATCAGCTGTTAGATCTCATTTGTTTTTATGGAGACCACGATCCTGTACAAGATGCTCCAGAGCAGAGGGCAGAGGAAACTGTAAGTGGTCTCACGCAAGCTCCGAAACCACCTTGCAGTAATAATCTATAAGATTATCGATTATATACTACGCACTATTATATATCCAGAGGCAGCATCGATTGTAGACTGAAGTAACGTCTGTATTTTTAACGTAATTTAGGTGGTGCAGGATGAATCGCAGAGTAAGAAAGGAAGACCACACAAACCTTCAGATTTACCAAGAGCCGTCTGGAAGTAAGTGGTACAGTGTCTCTCTCACACACACACACACACACACGCGCATTAGATTAAAGATGGAGTAAGGATTTCTGAGAAATGCTCTTAAAGGGACAGTTCATCTAAAAGTGAATTGCTCATCCTCAAGTTGTTTCAAACAACACAATAGAAGACATTTTGAGGATTTCTGAAAGGAAACAGTTCATCAGAACAGGGACATTTATACAGATTTAAAACAACTTGAAGGTTACCGAATTTTCACTTTTGGGTGAACTATCGATTTTAAATCGTAACCTAAAAACAGCCGTACCCAAAATAACCGTCCAAATAATGAACGCTCTCACTTGCTCTCTCTCTCTCTTTTAGTAAGCGTATACGCCTGCTGTTACCGATGGGCTATGAGAGTGTTATGGTGTTGTGATCATAAGTTGTCTTTGTTTTGTTCCTTTAGAGAGAAAAATAATGCTGAGAGAATATTTGCACTTCTGTCAGAGCCTAACACGCGTTCATACAGCGCTCTCATCAGGGGTATGGTGAAGGTAAGAGATGCGTTCGGTCTTAGTTTTCCCACGTCGCTCTTTTCCTGTTGTGTTTGTATTTGTTAACCCTGGTCTGCTTGCATTTACAGTATGGCGCATACTCCAAAGCTTTCAGCACCTACACTGACCTGCTAAACAACCGCCTGACAGGTGAGGACGCTTTTTCATCAGTTAAAGGGATCATAGTTCACTAAAATGACTTTCTGCCATTGAAAATAAAGATTTGAAAAGAGCAGAAGTAATGGGATGTTTGTTAATCATCCAATTCATGTTCATTTGAAAGTGAACTATTCCTTCAAATGAAGCTGAATGTTATTTTCTGAAGACGTTCTCTCATGTATTCTTGTCTAGCTGATGTGCACATCTTCAATGCCCTGATCACAGCCGCTCCAGAAGTACAAGAGAAATACAATGAGAAATGGGAGCTGATACTGGTGTGTAGTTTTCTTTATCTTTATCCGTTATGTGTTCAGTTCCAGCGGCAGCATCAGTCGTGTGTTGGTGTGTGTTTTCTAGGATCTTCTGAAGCAGATGGCAGAACAGAAGATCAGACCCAATCTCTTGACGCTTAATGCTGTCCTGAAGGCTCTGAGACGCTGTGGTGCACTGGGAAAATCGCAGGCCTTTCCCGTCATCAGTGAGATGAAGGCTCTGGCCATCGGTCTGTCAAACACGTGCCGGAATTGTTATCAAAATGTCTGTTTTGGCATCTGTACTAAACGTTTATTCTCTGCCGGTCTCTTTCAGAACCCAGTTTGGCCTCTTACAATCACGTGCTGTGCATCTTTTATAAAGCAGGTCATTGAAGTTATATATGTATATTTCTTTCATGCTTTATCAAGTAAATTGGCACATGAACACAATAATCGATACGGGTATATAACAGTGGTTCTCAAACGGGGGGGCCCAATATGAGTCCAGGGGGGGCCACAGATTTTGTGGCATTTTATGAAATATTGTAATTTATCATAATCAAGGGAGCCCTACAACCAAAATGTTTGAGGGACACTGGTATATAAAATCAAGTACACATGAACGCAGTCATTTATTTGCCATGATGCTCGGCTTTGCAGGTGCCCCAATTCAGGGCCAATCAGACGTTTTACAGGAAGTGATGAATGAGGTTTCTGGAAAGAGCTTCAGGTCTCAGGACCCGGATGATGGTATGAGTTTATTCATATATGGGTTATTTGGTTAGTTGGTTGTGTTTCATATGTGTGATGTGACACTTTGTTCTGCAGCACTGTTCTTCATTACCGCTATGAGGATCGTAAGTACTTTTCAGTTGAACACTTTCGGTTTATGATCAAGTATTCTTTCCAAATATGACGTGTGCCCTGTTTGTCTCTCTGCAGTGTCTTGACACTAAAGACATGGAGCAGGCGTATAGAGTCCATGAGCTGCTTGGGGTTGGAGACAACTGGAGATTACTGGGAGAGGTTTTCCAGCAGAACATTTACTAGTGAGTAAAGCATCTACAAAACAAATCAAGTGTGTGTTTAATCCTCACAAAAACACTTTGGGGAAAGAAGTAAATAATGAATTTGTCTTGTGATACTGCAGCGCACGCTTCTTCAGTCTGCTGTGTATGATGGAGAACATTGATGTGGTGTTGAAGTGGTACAGAGATCAGATTCCCTCAGTGAGTGAACATTATAAACACAATGCTTCATTTTAAACACACACACACACTGCTGAAATACATGATGTTATCTGATCTGCAGGTGTACTACCCTAATTCCAATGTCATGAGAGATTTACTTCAAGCTCTGGATACCGACAACAGATTAGACCTCATTCCTCAGATATGGAAAGGTGAAGATGTTTTTTTACCCTCTCTGAAATGCCATGTATCATGATACAGTGAATATTACATTGAACTTACACCAATACATTGGGGTTCTGCAGATATCGAACAGCTGGGCCATGGAAACAGACAGAATCTGGTGGAAGAGGTGCTGACTCTCATGGCCAGAGAGAAGCAAAGTCAAGAGGTATCACAGCACCTCAGGAAAGATCTGATATGTGTGTTCACAGGTGTAGAATCTGACGTGTTTTAATGCACTTGTATGTTTTGCTGTGCAGGTTCAGGAGTCTTTTGCTCAGTGTGCACTGGACGTGAAAAAAATGTACGAAACGGGGGACCGTGGAAAGGTTACGCTGAGCTGGACAGCTTCTTCTCTCAGCGACGTCATTTCCATATTGCTAGCAGCTCAGAGGAGACTTGAGGCCTGGTAGCATCGCCTTTGTCTATTAACTTAAATAAGCCCAAAATTTAGGGTTAAAAAACATAATGATTTCATATTATATCTCTTCATTCAGGGATATGCTAAAGCTTTTTAAGACCAACAACAGAGTTCCAAGGTACGTCCAGATTTATACGGTTTCAAGTGAACTTTGATGCCTTTTCCATTTTTTTGCGATAACTGGATACAGACTTTAAAATAATATTTTAATACAGATTGTATTTTAAAGTTGAATATTTATCTTCACTATAGAAATGTCTGTGATGCATAAGGACTTTTCTTGTCTTTCTAATCAATTTTACAATTCCTCGATCTTTGATGAGTGAAGGAACCTTTATTTAAAGCTACATTGTCATTTTAGCACTGTATCATGTCAATATGAATGTATTTGTGTTGTTGTGTCAGTGAGGAGCTGCTGAATAAGTTCTTGACGTGTATAAAGGAGAGTGGTGATGTGAATCAGGCGGTAGAACTGCTTCAGATCGCTGCTGGTTTCTGTTTGCCCGAGATGTCAAAGCTCATTCAGAGAGTCCAGCAGGAGTTTCAGCTGTCTGAGCAGCAAATGTACGTTTAACTCCTTTATGCAGAAGAATTGAGAGAAGTCTGTATATAATAACTTGTACCCTTTCTGTCTGTCATCTTGCAGGAGCATCTTGTCTGATCTGGAACTACAGACCTATAACAGTGATTAACTCTGATGCTAAGATTCTTCCTGCAGCGTGGAATATGGAGAAAAGTGCATTGTCTAATATTTCACAAATACTCCTCTACTTACTCATAATACACAAAGGACACGTTTGCTGTATGTACTCAAGAGTTCTCTACTCAAATAAAATCTGTAAATTATTTATTTGTTCCTCTCTTTGTCCAGGCCTCATTTCTTAAGCTATCATACCAGTTTGACTGTTCATGTCAATGAATGCCCAGTTCACAGTCTCGCAGTGACTCACGTTGTGATAATGAAACAATCGTTTAGTAAGAAAGATATGCTTTGGATTTTTTAAAATGAGGTAAACTTCTAATACAGTTTAACCTCAGAAAGGCAAGAATGTTCCACCAGGAAGGAGTTGATGGAGAATGAGCGGCAGAGCGATTTACTGCCCTGTTAAGTAGAAGACAATACAAGACGCTACTGGTTTGCAGAATGTAGGGTGTGAAAGTATGCCGGTGCAGATCCAGTAATAGTCCTGTAGTCAAACATCAGTGACTTGAACCTGATACGGGCTTCTACAGGTAGCCAGTGGAGCGAGAGGAAGTCCGTTTTTTTGTGAAGTTTTGTAATAAAAATGTGTCCTTTCAATTAACAACTGCCAATAAGAAGGATCATGGGTGTCGGAAGCAAAAAAAAGTCAAGTTTCAGTGGTGCAGTGAGAAAGACGTGTGCATAAGTAATATCAGTTTTGACACTATAAAGCAAGTTCGAATCCGCCTTTCGCCAAACTAACTATTCCGCATTTTTTAACCAGATGAAGAAAATATTTAAAACAGTTGTTTAATAATGAATCAAATGTATAGAAAGGTTGGGGTAGTAGGCAGGCCCTTGTCCCAATTAGTTGGCATCCATTTATTAATTTGGTAACACTTTTCAATGAGTGTGGAGTTGCGTATTGAAACATCTTCGTTGTATTTTTGGGATGTTTTGATGCATGATCTCACAGCATGCCATTGTCAACTTCAGTCATATAAAATAATTTCCCAAATTCAAAATTGTTGACAGTGAAAATGCTAGGTGGCAAGTGTAAAAGAGAGAGAGAGCTGTGCAAGTAAACCTGAGTCCCAGACTTCTAGAGATGCTCTGTCGACACTGTGACACCTCCTCATTAGAGCGCTCGACTCCCATACCAGACAGACGTTGGTTCAAGACCCGCTCAAAGCAGCTAGAGCAGGACCAGTCATTTTGGAAAACCACAGTATCAAGCCCTGTTTATAGTTACAAATCTGTAGCTTGTGTTAACTTTATTATTCATTATATTTATAAAGTTTTTATAGACAACATTAGGTTTAATTGTTGATACCCAAGCACAAAAGAACCACCCCTTCAACAAGGCTGGCTACGGTCCTGACGTGCGTGTTCTAATTGAAGAATAAGCACATAAGGTCCCAACAAATCCACTTCTGTTCATAGAAGTTCATCTGAATTACATACAAATAGGTGTATGTATCTATACAAATCAGTATTTGTACATAGATTGGTAGAAATAAAACCTAATATTACAGTCTGTTTAGAAAACATAATTCACCCAAAAAGTTCAATTCTCTCACGATCTTGTGACATGTCATGTGTTTTGTCAAGAGACACAGGACAACCAATGAGATAAGTTGAAGACGGGCAGTCATACTTGAATTTAGCCCTCGGATATGTTTGTTTTGGTTCCAGTCTGGATAAACTCTTGCCAATAATTGAAAATCATTTTCTCATGACACACCATTTCACATCAAAAGACACTTGTTAACTCACCGGAGTCATTTGGATTACTGTCTTGAATGATGGATGGATGCGCTTTGTATGAGCTTTACCCTTTCTAGACCACATGCCCATTATTATTAAATTATTTATGTGTTTAACTAAAGAAAATTAAGAAGATTTAGTTTGAACTACTTATTCAAGAGGAAATAAAATCATTTTTAATTTGCATCCCAACGGCTTTTTACAGATCATACAGCGATTTGCTGAAACCAGAAGTCATTTATCAACAAGAGACGACAGCTAAAGATGAGACAAAGCTGAGCTGACATGAACTTTCTGCACACGGCAGTGATGTGTTTTCAGTGGCAGTTCATCGGCTGACTTTAGATACTGCAGTGGAATAAAAACACCTAACAGCCAACTACAACACTTTCTGTGAAATAACACCGTGTCCTAACAAGGCACAATGCAAAATAAATGTCAGGTATAATGTCAGTTGAAGTCTATTTAAAGGCATTGACCCGCTGAAGCAAACTAGCCATACCGGGGTGGGGTTTTAAATGAGAAACTTCATCATATTCCATACATTAAATGTATAGACACATGATGAAAAATAAACCAAAATAAGAAATAACATTCTTGTCAACAAGCATGATTTATTGATATTCAACACTGAGAGAAAGCTTGATAATTCTCAACAGTCTGCTTAATAAAGAACCAGTCAAAACTTTGAAACTGAAGCGTTACATGTGGAATCGGAGACAGTTATCGGGCTAAATGCACACCTGGTTACCAGTGACGGACGTGTCATGTACAGAGAGGAATGCCACTGCTAACTGCTAACTTAAAGGGGTAGTTCACCAAAAACGGAAAATTCTGTCATCGTTTTCATTCAACCTCCTTGCTTCTTCAGAACAAAGATATTTTGAGGCTGAAAGAATGCTGAGGGAATTTTCAGTTCTGGGTAAACTATCCCTTTACATTTACACATCCCTAACTGGTTCTTCTGGATGGTAGGCCACGTACGTTTTGAGGGCAGAGCCTTCCTGCAAAAGTGCTTTGGACAAATAAGAAAACAAATTGGCTAGCACGCAACATATTTATAAATTAACCAGAGGAGCGTCAGGATCCTTTAACACGTAACACTCCTCCTAATTTACATACTCTCAGAAGAGTGGGTGTGGCTAAGGGGCCTGCGTGGTGCCCAACCCCGTGGCGTTAGCGTACGCCGATAACAGGCTGATCACCTGCTTTGTTTCTAGAGTGAGCCGGGCTTCTTTAAGCCAGTCCTGCGCCACACGCCGTGACTCGCCTCGGAGTTGATTGACGAGCTTTGCGGCGAGTTCAAGGTCGCCGCGCTCGATGCTATAGGTCGCGTAGGCGAGCAGCTTGAACGTGTGGAGGTCCTCGGGTGCTAGCTTCGTAGGAGGAGCCTCCTGTTCTCTCTCAAACAAAAGGACGGCTTGCAGGTAGGACAGGAAGTACTGGTAAAGGCTGTTGCGGGTTTCGTCGATAAGTGCCACGCGTCGCGCAAGCCGGCGGATGTTGTAGAAGCGAGCTCGGAGGGAAGCTTCGCTGTAGATCCCTCGGCTGAGTGACTCATCTGGAATGGCGCCGGCCAAAGCCTGAGCGAACTCGTTTTCTGCGCAGCTCTCTTTGATGGCACACACAGCGCCATCTAGAGGCTCGGTGGGCGAATCTGCACCTGCTGACCTGAGGGTGTAGTTCAGCGCCTCCACAGACAGCCAGAGCTGGTGAGCTTTACGGGCCTCTTGCTCAGCAATGACGTGACCTTAAAACAAAAACAAACGCATGAATTTCAATCTGAAATAAAAATATTTCAAGCTCAGGAACGCTGAAAATGACTGGAAGAGCTGAAGTGAATTCAGACGTACTGTCTATGGCCTCTTCGATGCCCTTCAGCCGGGCGTAAGCTGCGTTCATGTCAAGAGTGAAAGTGTCCAGTTGCTCTTGAGTCAGTCTACGGTAATGAGTTTCCTGCTCCATCACCTTACTGTTCAGGATCTACACACAGATGACAGTTTCACTGTTAAACAGGAGTTACATCCAAATCAGGTCAGCAGATACACAAGGACAAAATCTCCTGATCCTAAGGGGGTAATGTCGAACAATTGAATTTCGGTGTACTCTGTGAGTATTTTGTTTTATTTGATCAGATTTGATCACATTTCAGATTTTTTCATTTCACAAAATTAAAGTCTACATAATATGCAAGTATACAAAAAATACCAAGCGTTATGGATGTGACACACAAACTGTCAGGGAATGTATCTGTTACCAACGGGGATGTAAAGATGCAATGCGATTCACGATTCGATTCATTCACGATTTATTTTTACAAAATCATTTGAGAAATTTGAAATAAAAAATTGCCCTTTCTTCTCAAATGCTGCACATTTCTTTGCAAAATAAAAATATAATTTTATGTCAAATTGCAACACAAAACAATTTTAAAACAATTTCCAAATGAAATAAAAAATGTATAATACAAAAATAACCAAACTAAGACTGAACACAGTGGCCCATTCAAATAACATCTCGACCGCTTGAATCATGTTATAACTGATTCTTAAACCAGCTCACAGTGAATCGTTACATCCCATTCCCTAGTTTCCAATATATTGAACTGTTTTCAATGTTTTATTTCACTAATCCCCTAGAAATGGAATCTAAACATAAAAACACATCTATCACGAGTGCAAGGGTTTTCTATTTTAAGAAAGAGAAATAAACATGTGTTATGGACGTGACAGAAAAAGGACACAGTTTCTGAATGACATCATACTTATTGATTTCTTTGAATCAAAATGCACAAACCAGAAGCAATAATACCCAACAAATAGAGAAGAGAATGTTCTTTATAGAACATAAAAAGTGACTATATTTTATTTTTCATATGGCCAATTATGAGGAATATATACCGTTAGGACAATTCTGAAATTGACCTGTATACTTACACAACTATGGAAAATCATACTTTCAAAACTTTGAGACCTTTTTCATGGTTGTTTTTGCTTCGGCCAGTGGGTTGGAAAGGAACTGAGGGTTCCTTCCAGTAACTGAAGACAAAACTTTTACTTCCTTTAAGATAGTTAGCCTAAGGAGGCGTCTGTATAGAGTTAACTGGTTCAGCTTTGAAACAATTTCACCATGAGGCTCAATATTCCAGAAAACTGCTCTGAAATGTGAAATGAAAATCAGATGTGAGTGTTGGTACCTCAAGGGCCTCCTCACGCAGCTCCTGCTCCTGCACCTTCAGCACGTCACGCAGGTGATCTGTGTGTGCAGCAGCCTGACGCCGCAGCTGTGTTCTCATCTCAGCCTCCATCACCTCACGCACTTCCTGCATCTGCACACACACACACAGCATTGGTAACTATAGTGTGAGTAAAGGTCATTTAACTGTATCCTAAAAAGTGTGGTGATAAAGCCCATACCTTCTTCTCTTGCTCCAGTCTCATGTCCTCATGGCTGTGCTCCAGAGCAGAAATCACGGCTCTCTCCACGGCTTTCTTATTCTCCAGCTTCTGCTGCTCCAGGGCCGTCTCGATGTGGATCTGCTCCCTCACTCGCTGCTCAGCCAGCTCACGGTTCAACTGATCGATGCGCCGGTGAGCGTGAGCGATCAGAGCGTTCAGATCGTCTGCGCTCAGCTTCCCCGCTGAAAGATATTCAAGAGTTTTCTTTATGCTAGTTAGTAAGTACATAAGATAACCTTCATCCAACTTTGTTTTTAGAAATTCTCATCACAAAGTTTTATGTTATTTCTCAATACTTTCTCAACATTGTAATCATTCTTGTGTCAACTCAGTTCTTTGAAAAGATCAGTCAAATTCATGAAGGAATTTAGGGCTGCAACCAACTATTATTTTGACTTTAAAACTGCACATGAGGCATGCTGCACAGAGGGACACGTCTACAACGGTCATTTTAAAAGGGAAGAAGACACGCTTGATTTAGAACTGCGCAGCTTGCAAGTGACGTCACAGACCCACTAATCGATAATGAAATTCGTTGACAACTATTTTCATATCGATTTTATCGATTAGTTGTTGCAGCCCTAAAGTCATTATTTAGTTTTTTGTATATTAGATTAAATTAGACATTAATAAGGTTCTGATTTATAAAACATGTATTCATAAAACGTGCGAGAACTTACTGAGTCCCTTCCAGTTGGCCTGGATCTCAGGTGTGATGCTGGCGAGCTCTTTCTGAAACTGAACTTTGGCTTCATTCACCAGCTCACTGTACTGAGAGACGATCTTCGCCTCCGTCTGGGCATTCTGTACCTGCAGCAGACACAAACACACACACACACGTGTCATATACAGTGTGTAGAGTCTCTGCTGGTCTCTTTACACAGTGGTGGAATAAAAGGAAATGGCGGCCAAATCATATTAATACATACGATCTCATTCATACATTTTAGTATAATTTGCTTTTGAGCCATTGACAGTCAATACAAAAGTCTCTTTAATTACATTTGTTTCATGTAAAGGTCAAGTAGGGAGGAAAAACTGTGATATACCGTGAAACCAACAGAACATAAAAAATGTGATATAGATTTTTGGTTGCCCACTTTCACATGTACCATCACATTACTGTGGTTAGATCAATACACTTACTTTGGTTACAACATCGTCCAGATCAACAATCATGTTGTGTAAATTCTCCTCTGCCGCCAGTATCTGTGGTCTCACGGCATCGATCTTGGATCCTTTAGCGTGGTTAATCACACTACGAAGTTTCTCAAGCTCTTCTCTGAAACATAACATGTAAAACACATCATCAATACAGTTTGTAGTAGGACCTGTATGTAGTTAGTGTGTATTATTACTCAGGGAGCGATTTTTAAAGTGGAATACTTTATTTGAGGTAGGTTATTATAGGAATGGTTTCCCGTACAGGGCCTAAAACTAGTCCTAATTTTGTGTTAAAATGCACACAAGTAATAGTTTTTGTCAGGCATGATTTAACCAAGGCCTAGTCCTGACTAAATATAATCCCTGTCTGGGAAACCACCCCATAGGCTATAGGTCTTTGATAGTCACCTGGCGGCCCGCAGGCCAAATGCATCCCACCAATCAACAACGACCTGCTTTTACAGCGTACTTACCTCATTAGATGTCAAATATTGACTTGAAATATATCTTTTAGCTCATTTGTAACAAATGTGGCCCTGTTGCAGGGAAGACCGGTTTCCTTTTGGTTTTAAGGCAAGACACAAATATTGTCAGTTGTATCAAGTGTTGGTCTCACTTGGCTTGACGCAGGGCTTCTCCGGCCTCATCCACAGCTCGGGTTCTCTCGCTCATAGCCTCGTTCAGTTCTCTCCACTGAGATGACTTCTTGTCTGGAGGAGTCTGAGAACACAAATGCACATGAACACCAGAAAATAAATTGATAAAGACTTTGAAAATAGGGAGAATCAATGATTTGCGAAAAGATAACAACATTGACGTGAGATAAGGGCGCTTAATCCCTACAACAATACATGAAGTTCAAGCCCTTAAACCTCTTCACCCTGGCCAGAAGTGATATGTAGGGATGTAAAGGTTAACTCGGCTTACGATGCGTTTCACGATACTGATCATTCATGATTTATTTGAAAATAAAATGATAAAAACTAAACTGCAATTTTAAAACAAATTTCAAATAAAACATCTATTAAATAAACAAAGTAAGACTTTGTGTGTGCTTTTCTTTGTATATTCAAGAAATATCAGCATATCCACGTTTTCCAAGTTTGCTAGGCTCCTGCTGTTCAAAACATATTTTGCGGTTCAAATAACATCTCAACCGGCTTGAATCTTCACACATTTCAACCAGCTCACGGTGACTCGTTACATCACGATTTATGTGTCTGTGTACCTGTGAGTCCATGGCCTCTTTGAGTTTGTTTGTGTGTGCAGCAATGGCGTTTAGCGCGGCCTCCTGTGCTCCTATGGACTGTAGGGTGATCTTAGCTGTGCTGCCCAGTGTTTCCTCTAGTCCAACAGTCAAAGCTGAGAAGAGTTCAAACATTAGCCAGAGAACCATCACATAACACAACCTAACATGAACCTGTTAGAATTTAGCAGGTGAAAATAATCTAATTAAATGGCATCTATGGTCTACGGGTGTCAGTCATTCTGTCGATACGTTAGATTTGTGAACCTCATGACAGTAGGAAATGAAAAGCCAACTGATGACAAGAACTGCTGAAGTCATGAGTGTTAAATCACGTGATGTCCTTATACGCGTGCTCACCCATCAGAGTGTCATGCTCAGCTTTATCCTGTTGAGCGAGTCGAGCGGTCACTTCATCTGCCGATCTCTCCTTCAGCACGGTCCCAGGATGAGAGCATTCTTTACAGTCATCTGTTACACACACAAACACAGCACACAGCCTGAGATGAAACATTCTCACTCATGGTTCCTTTAGCTACACACAGGATTGGACGATATACCTATCATTTTTACACAAACCGGAACAAAAATAGCAGTCACAAACATATACGGTCCCATTACAAATGAGGAAAGGCGCATGTTGGTTCTCGGGAAAGAGTGTCAGATACCAGACGTTGGGTTAGTAAAACAAAAAACAAACAGACACGCATACAGAACAGAAAACAGACAGAAAGTGCCTGTGCAGGTAAAAGGATGAGATTGTGATGGTCAACCACGTGCAGATGTAATGGATGCTTTACAGGAAAACACTGATGCCAGATCAGGAGTTAACGGCCGTGTGAGTGATCCAGTGCTGACCTGCAGGGGGGGCTGGCACAGGGGGCTTGTGTGCGGTTTCATCACTCGTACCCGGCGCGGGCATAGAGGGCACCTCACTGAGAGCTGAAATAATATGAGCTGCCTCTGCAGAGGCTTCTGCAACAACATTAAAACTTACATGAGAAATACAGACCACACTGACAATCTCTGCGAAGATCAAAACCAGAGCGTCTGTAAACCTTTCAGGTTTCAGGTGAGATTAGAAATTCAGCTTGTTTGTGTGTTTATGTAATCAGAAAACATCTCATTCTTCGCTCAAGTAGCCTGTTTATTTAAATATCAAACACAAAATTCAGTTTCCTTGACGTTTTCTTTCGCCATCTGTGTTTAAAACATAGAATTGCAGGTCACTTTATGGACTTATCTTTGAAACATCTTCCGCAATATCTCACTTCGTGTATGTGTCAGGCTATTGTTCAGGGCCACCATAGACTAACTATGCTGCTTGCGATTCAGATTTGATAAATGTTCACACAACATTAGAGATAAATATAATGCTGTCACAGGTTTAATGCGCGTTAAAAGCATCTAAACATGATACAGCACAAACGGTGTGGCTCACCCTCAAGCGTCTGTGGGGCAGGTGGCGCTGGTGCTTCCTCTACAGCGCCCGGACTGGCTGGATCAGACTTCTTTGCTTTAGCTTTGGGTTGCTTGGACTCCTTAGAGGCTTCTGACAGCGAGGATATTTGCAACGGTTCGATCTTTGCCTAAAAAAAAGACAAAACATTTAACATTTTCTACACGACAAAAGGTGATAACAGAAGCCATTCTTTAGCTGGGTCAGAATTAGTGTTGCGGTGATGAATTTTTCCCACCGGTTAATGCATATGTAAAAACACCGGTAGCACCGGTGACACCAGGGGTGGGGGGTTTGCTTTGGGGTTGTCGAAGATGCAGCCGTGCGCATGACGCATTTTAATTTCAGTTTTGAATTAGCGCCACTTCGGGAAAGGCAATTGCTTGATTTAATGGTGGGTTTAATTATCTTTCATAATAAAAACACAGAAAACTACAAAAAAGTAAGATGACATTTGCCAATATTAAACACGGACCTTACAAAATGAATAATCACAGCACACATCAAGTGAATTTTTTTTTTTAATTATTAAAAAACATTTACGTCGGATTCTTTACCATTCTTACAAGAAGATATTTTGTTGTCACAATTAAATTTATGCAATGATAAGGAAAATGAAAGCCATTCTCTGCTAAGAGAGAATGATTGTTTATTCTTCCTCTTATATTGCATGTAAAAATATTTTACATGAACAAAGTGAGTAATCACGGTACACATTGTGCAACAAATAAATAAATAAACGAATAAGAAGGGAATACAAAAGAAAAATGTTTACGTTAAATAAATGATAAGGCACCAGCTTTTAAAATTAGAACAAAAATCTAATGAAAACTTAACTGGCTCTTGATGACAGTGCTTACTGTTTACATATTCTACTGCATGTTCTTTGACAGAAAAGCCTCCGCCATCATCTTGTCAGTCAGCACTTCACTCCCCTCACATGATGAATAAAATCTGACTCCTGCTGCTGAACTTTACTGCGACACTTGTTTCGCTTACGCTGAATGCAGCAGTCGCGTTCAGATGCGCAGCAGTAGTTTGGTCTTTCTCTAAACTAAGTGATTACTATAAAAAAAATTAAATGACGGTGGGGTCGGTGCTGCGGTAGACAATTGATGTAAACGGTGACACCGACTATCTGGATAAAAAACGTGTTTGAATAATCATCATGAAAAAGTCAAAGGCATCAGGGGCTCAGTATCGTAAAAAGAAAACTGAGGATGAGAAAAAGAAAGCAAAATATTGAGGTATGCTACCGATTAGTAATTGTTTTGTAAGCTGGTCGCTGGACTATCATCATTACCGGCACAATACGACACTGCATTTTAGCACTGTAGCATGTGAACATTTCAGCAACGAGATATATTAGCAAAGTAAAGTAGATTTCAAATAAACTTGACCAGAAATGGAATTCAATATAAAAAATGATGTCTAAAATTTGGTTTAAGTGGATTTCAAGAGGAGAATAATTGTAAAACATATCACATTTAGGCTGTAGTGTTAATACAGTTACTAACAGACTGGCATTTATGTGGGTGTCTGGATCTGTAAGATACCAGAAATATGGAAATGGTATAAACAAAACAATCATGACAGATGCACTTCAGAAAGGCACTTCAGTAAGACAGTAGCATATGTTTAAAATGCAAAGGTGTTTTTGTTTTAAGTCATTTTGGAAATCTACCAGCTACTTCCTTTGTGAATAGTTATTTAATTGAAAACAGGTAACTGTGTATTACTGTACAATATTTAATAGCTGATAACGTAATATATTGTTGTGCTACTTCAAGTAAAAGAAAGGGTTGCTGCTGAAGTTTAATATACAGTACATGAATTCAGACAGTATTTCAACAATTATTAAATGTTTATTTTTTTTCTTATGGAAGGTTGCAAATGATTTGTATGGTGTAGAGGTGGAGCATGGTGGTAGCAGGGCAGTGCCATTGGGAATCTCGCCTAGGGTGCCGAAAAGGCTAGAAACGGCCCTGGCAACAAGCCTAGTCAGAATACATAAGTGTCCCAAGACAATGACATCATCACTTACCGGTTTCTTCAGTAATGGAACAAGTGGAGGAGGGCTAGGGCCAAGTGTCATCTCAAACAACTGATCACAGAAGGGAACGCTCTTCTCTACATTCGCTCGAAATTTAGGGTCCCATTTGGCATAGAGGATCGTCCCACCGACACCTCCACCCACTGTCAGAAGACCAGCAGCCACTATTTTCCCAGCAGTAGATCTGCGAAAAAAGCGATCAGGACAAGTCTTGTATCACCCTGAATGGGTTTGTGTAGCCATAACAACCGGCTGGATGTACATTATCCCTTACGGATATGTTGTGTGCAAACCACGTCATATTACGATCATTATTATTACACGGCTACTTAACACACAAGTGGATTAATGGACACTAATCATGTTTGTTTAGGTTATCTGAAACTCATTATTGTGTACTGTAACATTAATGTGCCAACATTTAAGTACTGTACTCGCCGGCAGTACCCGGATGTGGAGTCTGTTATCACTTTTAGAGGTTGTTATCTGGGAATAACATACCTCGGAATGTGACCACAGACCAATCAGAATCAAGTATTCCAGAGAACTGTTTAATAATAACATTTTCATACCCAGACTCTCCAGCTGTGGTGTATCTGCGACAGTGCTGCAACGGCTGTCCCGTCACTTTCCCACACACACATTGCTGTAGAGAGGCAATACAAATATTCATCAAACATTACATGCACAAAAACAAACACATTTTAATTAAACAACAGCTTTCTTAATCATGACCACAAACAGTCACTGCTATTTTTTACAGTTAACATTTATGATACAAAAGCGGTAAGTGAAAGTACAATTTCTGTTGTACTGATGGACGTCTTGTGAATAAAAACGAAATTTGTGGATTGATCAAACCATATAATCATTCAGAATCAAACATCAAAACATTTTCTCATTCCATTAGCGTTAAAAGAAACAATGAATGAACAGTGAGGTTTTGATGCCTTGAAAATGAAAGCCAGTGTTTGTGTGGGAAACTTTACTGAACTCTTTAAGGACAAGGTCACGTCCTTCTATTGGACGAATCAAACAAACACTTGCAGAAAGCGACAAAACGGATTTAAATCGATCACATATTACTTAACGCAGGCGGGATTTTTGAGAAACGCAGTTAAATGTGAAGCAATAACATTGAACAGATTGGCCGACAGCTCCTCGGTTAGCATTCTGATCCGGATGACAGAAAAACTGAATCATGAACAACCCGCCCACATTTACGCTGTTGTAAACGTTGCGTTTCTATTGGTGCGCTAATGTATCACTCACGTAAACTTGAAATTGTATTGGTTCAGAGTGTCTGTCTATCGCACCGGCAACGCCCCTTTCGAACACACGTTACGACGTTAACGTAAAGTAGCATTCCACACCGGTGTGTCACTTACGTTATTGTAAATAGCACATTAAATCAAATGAATTTATCAACTCGTTCGGTAAGGTAATAATTTAATACGATTAACAGCAACTTAAGTGCATGGTGCAAATAAATATTGTTCAATACGTTGTTTAAAAATAAATGTCAAATGCGGCGGGCCTGTCCGTGGGTCACTGAATGACCGTTCTCGACATGCTAATAGAATCGAACTCACCCGCGCAGCTGCATGTGCTCCTTTCCAACCGACGCGCAGCATGCTTTCCACTTCTGCCTCTAAGTGATGAATTTAAGAACAGAAATGTACGACAGGTTTCAGCAAAACATTATAAAAGTGATCAACCTCAACTGCAGTCTTGCCCCAGTAGCACACTGTAGATTAGCTCCAGCGCGCAGTGACAGAGACGCGCATGCGCAACGGGCAGCCACACGCGAGGTCACGTGTTCACAGTCAAGAAATATCCATATTCAAGATTTCTTGGAAAACACTCGTTTACACTCATTTACATCGTGAAAAGGTTTAATGAATAAAATACCACGATGGTCATAATTTTAACTAATGTAAAAAAGAAAGTTCATTTTGTCATTTATTTTGATGACCAGTTATCTTCGTGAGCATTGCTTTTGCAGTAGCTTGTGTTTTGGGTTGTTTAAGTCCAAGGAGTCGCAGTTCTCTCAAAAATGAATGCATACACATGTAGCGTGGATGAGCAAGTTGACTTTATTAAATTAAATGTCATTACAGATCTGTTTTCCCAAATCCCAGCAGAAGGGGTAAAGGTTTCGGTAGTGTTAAGTAAACGGAAATGCTTTTCGGAGGTAATAGAACTACATGCTCCAACAAGACAATAACTCCAGAAGGAGTCAGTGAAAACTGCATGTCAATGCCCAAGTCATTTTAGACATAGTACACAGGGCAGTATTATTGAAAGCTTCAACTGTTCTTAAATATCTGATTCAAATGCCCACTGAGTTTATCTTTTTTTATAAAGATCCCTTGGTGTTTTTAATCCCAAATGACGCCGGCAACTCAATTTTAGACAGATTAATCACATTTATATATCGCAGAGACACTGAACACATACAAGATGTAATTCTCAGATACATATGGATTTTTTCGTCTTTGGGATGTATGATGAGTGCTACAACAGAACATTTTCCATCATATGCATTGAATTTACAATTCAATACTTTATTATTTGCATATTTTAGCCATTAAAATCTATTTTCTTTTTTTCTAAGTACAAGGCATATGATTCAAATCACATATTTCCCCATCAAAAATATATCCAACAATATTTGAAATAATACATTTGCTCTTATACGCTAATAAGTGTGCAAATTACAACACAAAGAAAACGAGGAGCCAATGCTTTGAATCTAAAGACTAAGGATGAACACATCAAGTTTAGTTTTTTTTTTAGTTTTAACGTAAGTGCAGGAAAAAGTGACACAGGCTATTCTGGTTCAAGCTGCTCAGTCGGGTGAAGGTGCATCACAGGTCTTTTCTTGTAGGATGGCCACCGGCACACTGGACAACAGTGCCGTCCGCCAACTAGCCAGACCACAATGCACTGCTGGTGAAACACATGACCACAGGGTAGTCCCATGACAAGGCAAGTAGTTTCAAAGTTCTCAAGGCATACGACACACTCGGTGCAATGGAGCATGCCACCGGGCCAATGAGACCAGTCGTTGTCATGTTCCTCTCCACCAGACCACGACTCTTCTTTGGCAGCCGAACAGCCGTCATGAACTTCTGAGCTATAGCAACGTGATTCCCCTTCCAAGCTGGAGACGTCATTCGGGCTTGATTCATGTTTCTTTCGGTTATTATGGTCCTCTAGGTTGGATCCCGTAGGCCGTGTGAGTTTGAACTTCCAGGTGGGTAGGTTCTTGATGTAGTCTATTGGCACGAGTGGGCGAAGCCAAAGATCTGGAAAAGCCAACCTTTCTAAAAGGAAATTGGGATCCTCGTCCCAGTCGGACTCAAAGTTCGGGTAGGAGGCAATGGGATGCACCAAATAGCTGGTGTACCAATCCCAGAGACTGGATAACCATTCTAGGTTGTTTGCATTTTGATCTTCGTTGCTACATCTTCTTTTCTTCTCAAAATAGTCGATGAGAAGTCCATGGGCAAGATAAGTGCTGAGAAAAAGAGCTGGATGAGAAGAGTAGAAGGTCCAATCGGCTCGGACCCAAGAGGCAATCGTAGTGGTGTCTGCGAAGCGCAGCAGTTTCAGGCTGTACTCGTAGAAGCTATCCAGGTACGGAAGCTGTAGGAAACCTAGGATGGGTAGCCAGGAAATGATAAGTAAAGAATTGTAAGTCCCTAGCGTGCTGATCAAAACTACAAAACGTTTTATGGTGGCTCCCTGCGTAATGAAAAGGTCCATCCACGCCATCAGATTGACAGTGACCAAACTTAAAACGAACAAGTCATTGACTTCAGGCTGCACAGAGCGAAGAAATGTGTCCATGGCGTGCAGGGAAATGAATTCTCCAGTGCTATTGCCATATCTGTAGATACCTTCTGGTGTTTTGAGGATGTACGAGGGCATTCGCCGTACCCCAATCTCCTCTAGGCAGGTGTCATTGTCCCAGTTGCGCACGTCGACGAAGATAAATTCTATTCGACCTGTGAATTTGATGCTGAGAGTTGAGAAGAAGGCTGGAGGCTGAACCAATTTGGCAAACAAGAACATTTTTACTGGCTGCTTTTCCATCTGGTACCAGTCATCCATTAGTTGCTGAGAGAAACGGATGGTTTTGATGCGCGAGGCCACGTGTGCAGTCATCCATTTAAAAATGTGCTCGGTTTCGATGCGTCTGCCATCATACTCCTTTAACATGACCTTCCCTTTGGATGCATAGGTCTGTGGGACAGACATGATGAGAGTGGACTTCATCCAGCCCCGTTTACGGCAATACCTAACAAAGAAATGCAAAGGGGTTCATGAAGAGTTTTTGAATGTGTGTTCACAACAAATTAAAACAATGCGTACAATGCACACAGTGGGCCTCATTCATGAAACAGGGTTTTTGGTGTAAATCGTTCGTAGTCATTTTGATGTACATTTTCATATTTATTCATATTTTCAAAATGTTAGTTGGTATTAAAGGAATGTACACATGCTCCATACCACGTGTAAATAGTGCGTAAAACTTCACGTAATGTTCGGTGTTCTTTAGACAAACTAATGACACTGCATTTTGATGCACTAAATGTCATAATAATATTTCAAGCGTTCTTTATAATTTTTTACTTCTTAACTTTGGGTAAAACGCGTCACTGTCCTTTATTACACCGCCATCCAATCACAGTGGAGAAGAGGCGGGACAAACACTACATTGACCAACCAGCATACAAAACAGTGGAGAAGTTAATATTAATGGCTACTGCATTTTCATCCATCCATCCATTTTCTTCCGCTTATCCGGGGCCGGGTCGCGGGGGCAGCAGTCTAAGCAGAGATGCCCAGATATCCCTCACCCTAGACACTTCCTCTAGCTCTTCCGGGGGGACACCGAGGCGTTCCCAGGCCAGCCGGGAGACATAGTCCCACCAGCGTGTCCTAGGTCTTCCCCGGGGTCTCCTCCCGGTCGGACGGGCCTAGAATACCTTCCGGGGAAGGTGTCCGGTAGGCATCCGGAACAGATGCCCAAGCCACCTCAACTGACCCCTCTCGATGTGGAGGAGCAGCGGCTCTACTCCGAGCTCCTCCCGGGTGACCGAGCTTCTCACCCTATCTCTAAGGGATCGCCCAGCCACCCTGCGGAGGAAGCTCATTTCGGCCGCCTGTATCCGGGATCTTGTCTCTTCGGTCATGACCCAAAGCTCATGGCCATAGGTGAGAGTAGGAACGTAGATTGACCGGTAAATTGAGAGCTTCGCCTTGCAGCTCAGCCCTTTCTTCACCACGACAGACCGGTACATCAACCGCATTACTGCAGAAGCTGCACCGATCCGTCTGTCAATCTCCCGTTCCATCCTTCCCTCACTGCATTTTCATATTAAGTGATATTCTTCGATACTAGAAACAAGTAGGCTTGTTGCGGATATTCTAAATCACACCAACCAACGTATTTCCAGAATAACGAGCAGGGCCTTCAAAGTGTTCTCAAGCACCAACAGCTGGTGGTTTTCAGAAGAGCACCAGGTATTATTATTTCAGGGTTCAGAAAAACGCTTTGTTGGACACAGTTTAATGATTAATTTATTGGTAAGTATATAGCCAATTAGTATCTTATGCATTTATGCAATATAATGTATCAAACCAGAGAATGACCTCAATGACTACATGTGACTACAATCCTAGATACGCAATTTGGGTAGCTGTAATTCATAGGCGGGGATAATACTTAATGTGAATGAGCGTGCATGCACGCCCTGTTAACGAATGATTGGAAATTGTTTACATACCCACATTTTCCTGCGAAATCTGCCGTTTGCGAAGTATTTGTGAATCTGCTGTAAAGTCTTCGGAAAGGTTTGTTTTATGCTATTACTCTGATTTTACTCCTTTATTTAGGAGTGTTTCATGAATGAGGCCCAGTGACTAATAGCTGTAATGTTGTATCAAAATGAATTTTCATCCCGAAGTTATTTTGTTTAAAATGCGGAAAAAACTGTTTGGGAACAAGATTCAAAAACCTTTCAGAAAATGAGCAGGAAGTCATTTTGATGTTGTGACAAGAAACCCATTATATACATCTACATAGTGACCAGAGGGCATATTACAGAAAGTTTCTTATCTTAGGTCTTAATTTAAGATATGATACGTTAAATTAGGTTTGAATTACAGAAGCCAATCTTAACTTGATTAGGATTCCGATCCTATTTTACTAAATCTTATCTTTTCTCTACTTAGGCAATCCTAAATTGCACCATCAAGCTCGGCAATCCACTTTCAGTCCTTTTTCTGTTAAAAAAGCAACCAAGCGAGCTGCTGATGAGGTTAACAAAATGGAAAAACCAAACCGGCAAGCTTTTAATCAGTGGCGGCCGGCCAATAGAGGGCGCTAGGGCGCCGCCCCCCTTAAGCCACAAAAAAAAAAAAGAATTCAAACAATTAAAACAAAAATAGTAATAATAATGAGAAAAACATCAGTATGTCAATATTTGTGTGTTTTAAATATGGAATGCACCCAGTAATACATGTAAAATATGATACAAAATCATATTTGCAACCTTTCCTCTGCCTGTCTGACCGCTTCATCAGCTCTGGGGCGATAGAGAAAGTGCCCCAAGGAGGCGGGTCTATGTAGCAGTTAAGCCAATTGCTAATTTAAGATATGAATGTATGACATAAAATTTAGCCAATCAGCGTTCTTAAATAGAATCCAAGAAGGGCGATCATTTTATCGCCCCAAGCCCTGATAAAATAAGGACTGGGCTCTAGGGGCGCCATTTTTACTAAACGACAATGGCGAGCGCGGACGTTACTCCTCCAAGACCCAACCCTAACTCGGTGAAATCTCTCCTCCAAGATCCGTTTGAGAGGAGAACTTTGTCGGAGAAAGTTCGGGTGAAAGAGCTGGGCCCAGATCAACCTGACCTCTCAATCAAACAGCAGGCTAGCGAAAAAGGGAAGCAGTATATGCGCGGCTTCTCCCATAGCTGGTACACCAGGAAGGCTTGGCTAGCTGGGTGCACCCATGCTAATGCTTTATTTTGCTTTCCGTGCTTGCTTTTTAAAACGACGGGGACAGATCCAGCATGGACAGTTACCGGAGTGAGGGATATGAAGCACCTGTCAGAGAAGGTAAAGAAACACGAGAACACCAGGGCACATATGGATAACTCTGTAAAGCTAGCCATATTAGGAAGGGTGAACATTGCTACGCAGCTGGATGACGGCCACAGAATTGCGGTGATTTTATTGCGATGGTTACGGAAACAAAAAAGTATGGCACAGCCCCACCGAGAATATTTTTCACCAGCCGCCACTGCTTTTAATTTTAGTGCCGCGGAAATATAATTTTAATAAGTTTGGTAAAGTGCTGTTCTGTAATAGCGTTTGACCTAAATGAGGTCCTAACTGAAATTACCATGGTTACCAACAGATAGAATATGATTCGAAGTTACAATCTTTCTGTAATACGCCCTCAGGGTCTTTAAAAATATGAGATAATTTAACCTAGAACACGGCAAGGTTATTTAACCTTTTCGGAGCAGAACACACACATTTAAAATTCATAATCACAACATATTTTACAAGCATGTGAAATAAACCTGAAAACAAATGTGCATTTCCATCATCTTGCTGTATTTATCAGGTTGTTTTATGAAAACCGTTCACAGGTTTTGTGTGTGTTCTCACCTCGAGTCACTTGAACAGTTGAAAGTGCCTGTTCGAATGCCAAACTGGGAAACCTTCTGTACCATTTTGCTCCAGTTGGCAGTGCTCAACAGTGGATTTCTATCTTGAGCTATTACCTGATATAAAGAAGATATGTCATACACAAATATGCATACAAAGCCATCATTCATATTTGCTGTGTGTACATGTTCACATTTTAAATAATTACTATTATTAATGGCTTTGAATCATTGGTCTCATCACGACCAAATCCTTTTGTAAGACCTGAGAGTAAACATCTGAACTTTCTTTAATGGCCAACCGATTACTGATATCTAGAACAGGGTGGCAGATGGTCAATCTAACATTTGATTTTACAATACGATCAATAATAGCAAGTAAGGTGAAAAACGAAAAGAACTGAAAACCATCATTAAAAGCAATTTTAGAATGTAGCTGAAGTGGATAACAATAATAACGTTTTTATGAAGGAAAATACTAACCTGAACTAACCAGATACCATCCTTGGTGTCCTCCACTAATTCATAAAAGTGCATTTCTCCATTGAAAGAGGTGCTGGAGTCAGATGCCACCTGCTCCTTCTCATTCTTCAGAGCAGAGTACAGCTCCCCCTGCATCAGTTCTCCTGCAAAGCAAACGCTCAAAGATCTATCACACAGTTTTAACACTACAACATCCGTTTTAACAGGCAGATTTTGAGAGATTTACCAGAATTCTGTACCAGTTCCCTGACATCCCTCTTTTCTGCCAGGCCGGAGTATCCCAACCCACGACACTCCAAGATGGTTTTAAGTTTCTTAAAACTCAGAGTTACTGGATCCACCAGCTGGGTGGCGAAAAGTCCCGTTTCATACCAGACGACGGCCTCGAAAAATCGAGCCAGAATAAACAACATGAAAAAATACAGAAGCAAAAAGAAAAGTTTCCACCACATTTTATCGCTGTTGTGATCTAGCAGCTTCGCATCGAATGTCCAGTATTACGATCCGCTGAGCTTTTGTTCGTCTCCTGCAGAGGTTTATCACTCTACGAGAGGACGCGACGTGTGCTGTCCACAGTCTTCCATCGCCTTATGTAATAATGTGGAGGCTGAACGTCAAAATAACAGCGCACACGGAGATCCTCGGCAGGCTCAGTTTGGCCCTCACTACTGCGCTTAACACCTCGCGCGAACACGCGCGCCGTCGTTGCATTTTACAAACATGCTGCTGCCGAGACCGATTTACCACATAAACCGAAAGCGATGTTTTATAGGAGCTCGTGCTGAAGGTTGCGTCTGTCGGTGCGCATAAATTGTGTTGTCCGGAGGCTCTGGCTGATGATCAGCTGGTGCGCATAACAAACTAACGTCATACATCGTCACTTCCGGTAACGTTTGTTTCGATAGAAAATATAACTATTTATATCATAAAACAATTACGTTTTAAGGATGTAGCTCTTTTTATTTACAGGATTATTTTGTATTTTTTTTACATTTCAAAAACATCTTTTTTAAAGTTTCGCCTTGGAAATCCTTTTATTTTGCAATATTCAGATTTTCACAAAAAGACACGATTTCCGCTTTCCCGACTTCTTCTTCAATCCAACTAATGGATCAAATGCAATGTCTGTTTGCCCAAATCTTTGTTTACGACTTTTCGTATTTTAATACTACGAATTAAAATAGTATCGCATCGGGATTTTTGTTATTGTTAGATTCCTATTATTATATCATTTTATTACGTGAACGATTGTGTATTTTCACCACAGCCTTTGAACTGTCACAAAATAA
This sequence comes from Barbatula barbatula, assembly GCF_947034865.1. Classification (NCBI taxonomy): domain Eukaryota; kingdom Metazoa; phylum Chordata; class Actinopteri; order Cypriniformes; family Nemacheilidae; genus Barbatula; species Barbatula barbatula. Next base: position 20,765,656 of record NC_136781.1, on the reverse strand, counting down.
AAGCCCGCAGGATTTCAGTTTTCCTCAATGGTCCCTCAAGTTCGATCGTTTTAATCTACTTTACAGGAGCGCAAACTCAGTTCCTTCCACTCTTCTTACGAATAAAGTTTCCCTCATCTTTGTACTAAGAGCGTTTAGCGCGGGGCTAAGGTCACATATGGTCTAAACGCGTGTTTTGTTTTGTTTTGGGAGCGGCCGCGCGCTCTTGTACGTGGAGGGCGTGATGACACTGACGCGTATGACGTGGCGAGCTGGAGCAGCTGAACTGGTCGCTTCACTTCAAATCAGATCATAGAGTCGCTTTCTTTTGGCGCTTTTTAAACAATATCTTGTGTTAAAATGGAGGTAAATGCCTGCAACATTCAAGTGCTCCTGCAAGCAGCGGAATATTTGGAAAGGAGAGAAAGAGGTATTATTCTTCCTTGTTTCGTTCGCGTTGACCGAGCCCGCTCACAACATTCTCCCGTTTGCGTGAATGTTTTCCACATCGTTCAGTGTTTGCAGGCCATGCAACTTTCTCACAGACGAGAGCGAGTGGGATTGTGCGGAGATCCGCTGTGTTTTGGCGCGGCAGCGGGATGGATCTCGTTGTTGATATTGTTGTGTTTGGTCCGCTGACCTACATTTCATTTCTGTGTTGTACACAAAGGCGCCAAATCGTCACGGATTCGAAAGTTAAGCAGCGCTGGTCGTTATTCTCACGTTGTTACAATGTATCAAGTTTACAACCGAACGAGTTTGCGGGGTTCGTTACTACGCGACGCCCCTTTTCAAATATTCTTTCGAACAATCTGATGGCGCCAAAACCAAAAGGCGCCCTCGGCTCGTCCAGCTGATGTGATCTTTGTCACTGACAGGACACGCGAACCGGGTTGTCTGTGTTTATTTTTACAAAGAAAGAGTCAAATATTGAAGCCCGTTTATAAATATTGAAGCCCGTTTATAAATATTGAAGCCCGTTTATAAATATTGAAGCCCGTTTATAAATATTGAAGCCTGTTTATAAATATGCCACGGAAAAAGGAAGCGGGCTGGGATATTGATTATTCGTATGTTTCTTGCAGAAGCTGAGCACGGTTATGCTTCGGTGCTTCCATTTTACAGTAAAGGAGAGTCAGATAAGAGAAAGAAGCAGAAATCAAAGGCTCATTCGCCGGGCAACAGCAGGTGGGTTTGTGGACACGTTACATGTGCAGTGCCATTCTCGTTTGCGACGTCATTGCATAGCAGCTATAAACAGATGAGGAATATTCTTCGTAACAGTAAAACAAACAACGTTTGCTTCGGTTTCAGGTCCGTTCACAACGAATTGGAGAAACACAGGTACTTTTTAAGAAGTCAAACATGTTTTTGTGGTTTTGGCTAAAGTACACGCGTGATGTAAGCGTGGCTGTGTTTGTGGTCGCAGGAGGGCTCAGCTGAGGAATTGTCTGGATCAGCTGAAGCAGCAGGTTCCTCTGTCCTCTGAATCGGTGAGGAACACGACCCTTAACCTGCTCAGACAAGCACAGGTGCACATCAAGGTGAGCGGCTTACTCGTGCACCACGAATGCATTTCTAACAAATAATCGAAGCATCTGTTTATATTTGACTAAACATCAAAAAATGTCGGTCTGTGAACACTACTTTAAAAAGGGAAATAAAATGCACAATCCTGAAGCAAAAACGCCCAATTAATGGAGAAGTGACGTCCCTTTATGAGGAATATGTGATCCTGAAAATGGCACTTACCTGACTATGACAAATCATGAACTAAAAATAAAACAAATGCTGTATACATTTGAAGAGAGATTATTTCAACAGCCACATTTTAACATCTGTGCTGTTATCATAATAAATACCTTATTTTTTCATGGTATGGTTGACATTTTCATGGAATCCCCCGTATATAATACACCAAATTCCCTTTGTTTGTGTGGCTTTATGAAAATAACATTTTTCAAATAAGAACCGGGGTGCTACAGCTGATAAATAAAATTTTGGTTAAGCAAATGATGCATTTTTCTGATACTCAATATAGAAGGTTTCATTGATGTTAACTTCCAGTCTGTTTACGTTTATAATGTAACAACATGTTTCGTTGTATATGAATTGTTTTAAATGATCAATGATTTTTGTTGCGGAGGTCTTCCGGAAGTTAAGTTTGGGCCACATAACGTCTGTTTATGTTGAAACCATCTAAATATCTTAATGTTTTGGAATTAATTGAAAAGGTCATTTTCTTTTGCTCTTGTTAAAAAGACCTGATTTAAATAACATTCTAGATGTTTTGTTAAATAAATAAAAGATTCACATATTTCCCCATTTTTATAATAAAAAGCTACGTTTTGCACTGCAGGTGAGATGTGAAGGGAGGTTGAAATATTTGGCACAATCATTTTCTCCTGTTATGAATATTCACATTATTAAATGTTCAGCACAATTGTCTCGGTAATATCTAATATTCAATATATAACGGAGCCATATTGGGAACTCCACTTAGCCAGTTCATCTTGGCCTGGACAAATGTGAAATCTGCTTAAAATTCAAGTCTAATCATTATTACATTATGTGTGTGTTACTCTAAAACACAAAATGAGATTGCCCATAGCAGAGTCCTTATTTACCGATTACCATGTCAATACTGATTTTAGCTTCAGACGAATAGAGCTGGTTTCAGTGTTTTGATGTGCTAATAAAGTTAACTTTAAGAGGGGTTTAAAAGAGTTTTTTTGACCCATCCTGGTAAGGTGGTTAGAGGCAGAATATATGGAGCAGCAGAGTTTAACTGGTCAACTTTTGTCATGTGCTGTTGCAGAAACTGCAGGAACAGGATGAGCGTGCCAAAGTGCTGAAGGATCGTCTGCGCTGGGAGCAGAGAGAACTACGCATAAGGCTGGAGAAACTACAGGGCAACACAGAGAGGATGCGCAATGACAGCCTTGGATCAACCATGTCCTCCGAGAGGTCTGACTCAGACAGAGGTGAGCATCTGAACGTGAATATAAGATCAGGATTAACATTTGAATAAAACACTTTTTTTTATTTTCTCTTCAGACTGAAGAAAACATGATTTGGTAAAATGTACCTGTGTAGCCGACGAAACAGGCTGTACGTTTGGCTCTAAATATATGCTCTAATTGCAAGTACAGCCTAGGCCTTAATATAAATAATACATAAACATAAAAATAAATGAAAATGTTGCCCTAACACTTAAATAAGATGTTCTAGAGGTACTACCATTATTAACTTGAAATTAAAAACTAAAAGTGACTAAAACAATACCAGAATTGCAAAAAATGTATATAAATGATGAAATGTATGAACATGAAAACAATAATTCAAAATATTACTGTGACTTATGTCAAGTATATTTCAGTAAGTGAGAATAATTCAATACAAGCTGACGGGGTGATTGATTGTCATTGCAGAGGATGTTGAGATTGATGTGGAAAGCATGGTTTGGACTCTGGAGTCAGATGGACTGGGATCATCTCACGCTGAGGTGGACCACAGCTATTCCTCATCAGATCATAACTGGTTATGACTGGATCAGACCATCCCGGGCCTAGAGACATTACGAAACGGTATTAAGAGGATGAGGAACATCACAACAGCACTCACAGTTTGATGGGCTTTGCCTCTGTAGCCGCAGAAAAGCCTTACGTTTTTCACATTTTGAACCAACCGCCGCAAACCTTTCCAAATCACGACTGGAATTTTTTGTGTAGTGCCATACATTCCACACGCCACTTATTTGTTTTTCCTGACAAGTTATGATCACGTCGTACATGCTTGTTGTCTTCTATCCAGCTAATGAGCTTCACTTTTGGGTCAGCCTACAGTACACATTTGCTTGCACTTAAATACTTTAATATCCGGCTTATTTAATTTGTACGTTGTTATTCATAAAGTCTAGTTTTGATACATTGCACAAAGCAGACGCACTTGCTATGTCTTTACATGTGTGTTTTTCCAGTGAGGATTGCTAATGTGTGAAATGTTTATCAACGTTTGATAGGATTCTTTTTCTAATGGGGAGGCTTGTTCAAAGGCTACTCTGCGATTCAGATGCAGAAAAAAATGCTTTCTTCAGAATTCATATTTATTTCTTTTCTTAGTTTGTTGCTGGGCAGAGTTTGGCTTTAAATGATTTTTGGTGAACTGCTAACTTGTATTGCCAAAATGTTTGTTTTTAAATAGCTTTTTCATCCTTTTTTATTAAATCCTGTGCTTTGGTTTGAGTAAATCAAAGTTGGTGCTATTCGAACAACAAGCTTTTACGCTGAGACCTAAAACAGGAGCCAGAAAAATATTATAAAGTGAAGTATTTTTTTCTATGGTAGAGATAAAACTGTTGTATTCTTCCCCTGAACCGTATTAGTAAATGCTCATGTAAAAGAGTATCTTTATTACCTTTTTAAATTTTATAACACCTTTACAGTAATTCGGTAGATCGGTAGTATTGACAAAATACCCAAGCTGTATTTACAAACTGTTCAATATGTGCTCATATCACTCATTTATGCAAACTATTATGGACATGCCTTTTGTTTGAAGATGTTTGTACAGTAATCGTTGTTATGTGCACATCAAAATGTACATTGTATATACATTGGACACCAAATGCCTTATGAACTAATGGTATGTCATTGGACCAAGAACACCTTTGTATTTATGTCTCTCCTTGTACTCATATGTAGCATTTTATTCTTTTTTACCAACATAAACTTTTGTACAAATAAATATTTTATGTATTTAATTTGTGTAAAGTTGATTTGTCTTTGTTAAAAAGTCTTGTTCTGGATTCACGGCACCACAGTGTAAGTCCTTTCTACTAGCCTAATCATAAATAGCACACCTCTTTGCAATGGGTGACTTATGCCACAAACCTTATACCAAAATGAGCAATAACTTGATTTAGTGTACAGTTAATTTATATTCTCAGTTAACTTTATACATTTTTCTTTTAAAGGGACAGTTCGCCCTTTCAAAAAAGAAATGTATTTTATCATTTTACACCTGTATAGCTTTCTTCCGCAGAACACAAAAGATAATATTTTTAAGAACGTTGCTGAGCGAACCCATTCACTTTTATTGTATGGACACAAAACTAATGCAAGTCAATGCCGTTGTTCAGTTACTGACATTCTTTAAAATATCTTCTTTTGGGTTCCGCAAAAGAGAGAAAGTCATGCAGGTTTGAAATGACATGAGTAAATGGAGAAAGAATGTTCATATTAATTTTTTTACTTTTTCTAAAAAAATACAATGTATGTTGTATTGCCTTAAAGTGAATAAGAAGAACTTGTTTTCTTTGTATTTGAGGTCTAAAAAATACAGAACAGCTTTTCTGCTATTTTGACCTGTTTCTCCCGTTTTCATTTTCTGCAAATAAATGCAAACAGAATCAATATTTGTATTTGAATTTTGTAAAAATTATTGTTGGTAGTTTACAGAATGAAACAAAAACTAAATTCTTTCCTAAACATAACTATAAATAGTCATTTTAAGAACCAGACAACACTCTGAAATGGTCTATTAATTTTTCATTTACATACGATTATAGCAAAAAACTAAATAGAAAATATTTATTAGTGATAACTGTCGATCACAAACAATTGTTAAGAGCTATAAAAACATTGTCTCACGATTTCATTACACAAATCAGTTTCAGTCATTTAACATTTTTTCTAGCACAACTTTCACATTTGTATTTGGACATTGACATCCACTGCAATCCCATCAGATATATTATCTCCAGTGCCAAAGATCAGGCCCCTCTGCAGAACGCAACAGACTGCTGGAACTGTGGACCCATCAATGCAGACACGACTTCAATTTGAAGCTGCAAATAACATTGCTAAACAAGACCTTAGCCAGAGTGAATATGAAGATTCTTGGAAAGTTATAAGTTAAATTAATTTATTTGTAAAGTTTTTAATTTAAGTCTTTGTAAAGAAAACATCTCAAATGCAAACATCTCGTGTAAATTCTGACTTTAACCAGGAAGATGTTGGTGCATTAAATCAAGTTAACTGGAGGGTTTTGGTTGAACAGCATGTGTGTTCTTCAAATACTGTCGTACTTAAGCAGTAAAGAGCTGATGAGTTCAATCGTACGGGACACATCCAAAATATGTCCTTTTCTTGGCCCTTGAGGAAAGCGGTTGGAAACTAGCGCACTATACGATGGAATGGCACGGCTACGTTCGGCGAGAGTCCAGGCACGACGCCTGCGCCGCCATTTCCATCATACATACTGCTGCTTCTGTGCTTGAGAGGCCAAATCCTTAGCTTTCTCTTTGGCGGCGAGCGCAGTTTCGCGGGCCTTCACAGTTGCGGTTTCTGCCAAAGTCCTTGTGGGTGTTTCACCTGCATGATGATCAGAACCAGCTTAGCGGAGGAGGTTTACAATCAAATGACAATCTAAACGGCCACTCCATGCCTGACATCTTACCTTGCATCCTGGCCAGGACGAACTCGAAGCCTTTCATGGTTTTGGTAACGTTGCTCTTAAACCGGGCAAGACCAAATTCCTGAAAATATGATAGAGTTTAAAAAAACATTCATGTTGTTAAAGGTCAATGGAGGTTATTTAACTGTTGTCACTAAACAACTGTCAGCTATAAACACCCCCCAAGATGCGTTCGAAATCAACATGACCATATCATGTTTACAAGCATCTCTTTCACCAGCTGACCTGAATAGCTCTAGAGAGGCCGTACAGGTTAGAGGAGATCCAGGCCTCTCTCTTGATCTCGGTCCAGTTGTTGTTGTCAGGGTTCACTCTGAACACACATCGCTCTTCAATGCTCTACACAGAGGAAACATGATGCAGATTTCGTAGTCAGCACCTGCTAAGACCACTCATAGGAATGTTAGCAGGAATCAAGCCACTGCAGGATGGCAATAACAAATACTTAAAGCAGCTAAAATCCTTCAAATGCCATCAGATCAAACATTAATACTAGCAGAAATGTGTGTATATTATTAAGACACATGGAATAAAACAGTTCGCTCTGTCAAAACATTTACAACAATACTGATTCACCACCAGTTGAATATAATAAACAACATTTATTACACCGTTCTCCGAAAGGTATTTTGGAAACTATTCCAATAGGTCAAACACAGCACTGTTTTTTCTCATTTTTAACTCCGTTACTTTTTTTGGACCACCAAGCACATTTTTGCCTTAAATCTTTTACGGTTTTAAAGTTATGAACCAATATTCTTACAATACCCCTCTCTGCCTATAAAGTATCATATTCGATGTCTCCAAATGCTGTACTATTAAAACACTGCTGTTAAAACAGTTACTAAATGACTTGTGTCAAAACATATTGACTACATTGAATACTACCGTTACATGTAAAATGCTAAGAAATATGGGTACTAAAAATGATTTTTGAACCAGACTTTATATCATTCACCCGAACACAGCATGTATTAGAGACAGGACGGCAGCCCACCATGACACGAGCGTGGGTGATGTTCCATGTCAGTGTGGTCATGCTTCTGCTCTCAGGATCCACTATGGAGTCCTCAATGATAAAAGCTTTCTTTGACATGTGAGCCGGCAGAAACTTCTCCGCCCAGCGAGGAGCTCTGCTTGTTTTGGTCAACAGACGTCTTGAAATGAGCCGGTTCTCGGGAGTGACTTCCCGAAATATAATGTCTTCGGTCAAAACGTGGTTACTAGGTTGGAGACATGAAATTAAAGAGTTGGTCATAATATAACAAACAGACGTTTTCATAGGTGATCAAATGTATGTGATGTGTACGTTGTACCTGTAGGGGTTGGGGTATCGCTGCCAGAAGGCCAGAGTCACTTGGTCCCATGAGCTTTTCAGAAAGCCTGAACAGCTGAAATATTTCACCATTGTTCCCACTCAAAACTGCAAAAGAGAACAAGACGTTCTTCACAAAATGACAAGAAGTTAAACCCGCAGGAATCACATTTAGATGGTAGAAGGACCTTAATGCATTAAAACCACTTGTCATTGTTTTGAAACTAAGTAGCAGTTTTTATATTAACGTTTTAACAAACAAACATGACGGCGTCGCTGCCAAAAAACGCAAAGCTGTTTAGCATATGTACATTGTAATTCATTATGCATTTGACACCTGGGTAGACCGGTGTGGTTTCTGAATGAAACGAGAGCACGTGTCGTGCTCTCTAAACAACCCGCCTGGGTCATGCACATGAATCCACACTTACCGCAGTAAACGGAAGATCGAGCGTTTAAGGAGATTTTCTATTCTACATTTCGTGAGCGCGCATATGCGTTCCGTCTCCGTGCCGGACGAGAGGAAGGTCGCTGCCGAGTCGAGGAACGTCACGTCCGGCTCGACTCTATGCCGTGTGGGGAAATATGACATCAAAGTACCGCGAGAGCGCTTGGAAAGCGCAGTTCTCAAGTGGATCTCGCGGTACTGGCATGAAATACGCCGATCGGTCTGCGCAGCGGCTCACGAAGTCACATGGACCCGTCTAAGTACGTGCAGTTCATCATGACTTTGTTAAAACCGACTTAATATTATAAACTCTTGACAAAAAGTCACATTATTATTCATTTGATTACAGTGCGATCGTCACGGTTAGGAATCGCAATACTATTATATGGATGTACTGTGGATGAAAATGTGCCTAGTTAACAGTTAGGGAGGGTCAGTAAGGAGTAAGTCATTTCACAACGCATTATGACGAATGATCAATTTACCGTGTTTTTTTGTAGAGGGGGTCGTTTTTAAAAGTTATTTATCACAATAAATCACATTCTTGTACATGTATAAGGTGTGTAAATAAACGTTAATTAAATTGGGGTTAAAATCAACATCTAGAGTTGACACACTCTTTAAAAAATACATAACGGGTATGATCTTGGTGTCCCCCTACATGTAAGAACAGAGATAAACCAAGAGATAAAGCAAACTTTGTGACATGTTATTTTTTAAGACGACAATAATTTAATGATACCGATCAATTATTTAGTGTGATTTAAGAGTCAAAATACTTTCTAAAACAATGATTGTGTTGGCTAGTTATAGTACAAAAGTTTTTGTACTTTGTCAATACATATTCAGCTTCACTCCAAAACCTCCAAAAACTACCTTAAAGGTCCAGTAGATGGCGGACAATTATTAGATTGATTTATTATTTATTAACACTCTTGCTCTAGTAGATTTCAAAACATAACACCTTCAAGTTAACTAGCACTATATATGACAAAATATGTTTCATCTTCAAAGGGCTTGTTCATTGCTACTTTTACAATAACTGAGTCGGAAAATATAATTTACTTACATTTAAAAATCGCTGTGATAAAGTACTTTTTCACCCACACACTAAAAGTGATTCGTTGTCTCAACAACCATGTTATTAGTATATAACCATATATTAAGTAGCTTCTACTTAAAAATATACAAATCTATAAAATGTTTAGCTTAACTTAAAATCCTTTGCAACACAAAAATATAAATGACAAGAAAAGCTCAAAAGTATGTGAATGGAGTTCAAATTTAGTAAATATAAAATACATTTCCAGTGCAATGAACTTAATATTATCAGTACAAAGCTACGCCTGAAAAGTTGGACTATCATGCTTTTTTCATATAGATGTATAAAGACATTTAAGATGTATTTAGTATTATTGATGTTGTTTTGTTGTTTATAATTGTTTTCTGTGAAGTTACCATTCAGGTGATTCGTGTTTACTTTGGTGTAGACCCTGTTCAACCCATCATATATCTTACCTCAACAAAGGAGACACATATCAGAATAGATTCCGTGGAGAATCATTCAATGACTGATTTACTTTATTATTTCAATACTATTTGTTATAATAATATACTTCCCTATGCAATATGAACATTAAGGTAAATTATTTAAAAATTGAAGTACAGCCTACATGAGCATTGTAAGTTGATTGAACTCGTGCTAGGTAATTATTTAAGTAAAGGTTAAGTAAAGTGAACTCATATATTTGTGTAAACGCAACATAGATTTACTTGTTATTTTGACTTAAGACTCCTGAAGATAAAGTTACTTTAAAAACATAATGCAAAAATGGTGCATATGTATTTTTACTATAGTCAACGCATAATTTTACAGTAAATAAATAACCTATTGGAAAGGACAGATGCAATTTGATCAGAATGTGAACATGAACATATCTGTATCATTCTCTCTGTATGTTTATATATGTTGGCTCCGTGCCGTCTAAATAGATGCTTGTGCCACATTACATTCTCAAAGGTTTTTATTATTTCTTTCCCTGTTTGCAACAAACAGAATACAAAGTGATTACGGCATAAAAAAATCCAGTTGCACTGGCAATGAATAATGCAACAACAGCACTGTGTAAGCTATTGTTCAGTGCTCATAACCACTTTAGACAAATGTTGCTGTGATGCAGGTAATTTTACACGTCTATATGGGCTATATCTGCACAGTAATACACCTCTAATAATAGCAGCTTCAGTAGTCAGTTTTATTTGATCTCACAGGTACCACATCATAAAGATTAAATATGTCACATATACATACATCATACAAAGTACATTATAGCTTTCATAATTTACTATACAATTAATACAATCAGTACCATAATGCATTTACATTATATAAATGTCTGTTTACACAGTACAAATCATGCAAGACATTTTCACTTTTGACACATTACATTTATTATTTATTTACAATAACTCACACTGTCGAATGTCACGTGTTGGCATAAACATAAGCAATGTACAGAATACTAATTCCCTGCTGTATGCATGTACGGTATAGTACGTACATTTATTGTATAGCTGAATTAATGAAAGAGTTACCTAATCTGTATCAGATCTGACAGATTACTTTACAGTATAAATGCACAACAACAATGATAAACCCAAGATTCAATGTTGCCAAAACCAAAGAGGACATCAGAGATAAAGGCCTTAAAAAATCAGTCATTGGCAAAACACCTAGGTTTCAACCTACGGTTGGGTAAAATACAGACAAAGGCAATCGTCGACTTTAAAATAACTATGCCGAGTTTTTTCAAACCCAAATCCTGAGTTGTTTTACACCATGGACATTTATAGGTTAGGTTAAACCGACAACTGGCCTTGTCCATATTTTAGCCAACCATCCAGCATGTTTAAAGTGTACTATAAGAATCTGCCATTCATATGTATGCCCATTGAATGCCCATTAGTTGCCCATCATAGGCTCAACAGCCTCAATCTTTCGGTGCGTTCCAAATGGGATGTATTGCCCTCTGAAGGGCACTTCGGAGTGAAAACAATTATTGCCGCCATATTGAAGGGTCGTCCCAAACCGAAGTGCTCATAACTAGCCACTTTAAAAGGCCCTTCGGAATGAAGGATTTTGAAGGGTAAAACTGATGGACACTTCACAACCCCATGATTTCTTGCGTGACGATGGCGGCTCCTTATGGGCATGGGATGATGACAAAGAAGGGCACTTCAATAGCAGTTGTTTTGTCCACTACATCCTTCAACCCTTTGAATGGCTTAGGGCATAGGGATGAGGCCTTCGAAATGGAACGCAGGATTTGAGATTAGACCGCAGCGGTGGGCTGACCATCATTGTGCCCGTTGACAATCACCCTTCTCCAAGATCGAGTCTTGAAGGAGCCGTCGGGGTAGATGGTATCTGGCTTGTGTTCACAGCGGAAGAACATGAGAAAGCCATTCCTGTAGTTCTGGTTCATCCAGCCGTAGAGTAGCGGGTTGACGAACGTTGAGCACATCGCCACGATGTGAAACATGGTATAAATTAGTTTGTACTCTTTGAACTTCAGAATCAAGTCAAGATCACTGGTCAGCTGGAACACATGGAATGGAAGCCAGCAAACCGCGAAGACGACAACCACAAGCGCCAGCATTTTGGTGGTTTTCTTGCGCCGGACGAAGCTGTCGTTACGGTTGGACGGGTTGACGTGTTTTTTCAGCTTGACCCAGATGCACATGTAAGCATAGCTGATGATGGTCAGCGGTATGACATACTGCAGGACAAGCATGGACAGACTGTAGATGACTGCGTCCCGATTGGTGCCATTGGGCCATTTCTCAGAGCAAACCGCGATGTGCAAGTTAATATATGGGATCTCCTCCTGCCGATACTCACGGAAAATAGCCAAAGGTCCGGCCAGTATTGCGGCGAAGGCCCAAGTCAGACCGATAATGACGAAACTAGTGCATCTGTTGAGCCGCTGGCCGAGATGAAAGACTATACATCTGTAGCGCTCTAAAGCAATGACCGTTAGTGTGAGAATGGAGACGTGTACGCTGAGAGCTTGGCTGTAAGGCACCATATGACACATGACTTTTCCAAACTTCCATTCATCCACCAGCGTGTATACCAGCGTGAAAGGTAAACACACAGTGTCCACCATCAGGTCGGCCAAGGCCAGGTTCGCGATGAAGAAGTTGGTGACCGTGCGCATGTTTCTGTACAGAATGATCATGTAAATGACCAGGCTGTTCCCCACAAGTCCCAGCAGGATGATGAGGGAATAGGCTAATATAAGAGAAATTTGAACGCCCAGGTGCTTGGTGATATCATCCACAAAGGTGGGCTTGTAAGGATTCATGCTGTCATTGCCCACGTTGCCTTCACTGTGAACCACATCGTCTGTCACGTTGGCTGTATCTGACTGGCCCATATTGAACAGGATTACCTTCAGTGTGTCCAAAGAAGAAACAACAAGAAACTTCTGAAAAGAAGAAAAATGTAAACATATTACAAAAAGCCCTCAAAACTATGGAAAACTATGTGGAAGAACAAAGCGATTCAATGTCATAAAGGATTAGTTCACCCAAAAATATTCTAATTTTAAAAATGACAATGGTAGTCAAAAGTGTACCAAAACTGTTTGCTTTCCTACATTATTCAGAAGATATTCTTTTGTGTTTAACAGAATAAAGACATTTATAAAGGAATTTTCCTACTATGGTAGTGGCCAAGAACTGTTTGGTTACAAGCAATCTTCCAAATAGTTTCCTTTTGTGTTCATCAGAACAAAGACATTGATACAGATTAATTGAATTAAGATATTGGCTGCATCCCAATTCGCCTTGTACTATAGCCGTTGTTCCCTAGACAAAATACAGCTTTCTTTCCATTCAAGTATTTATTTATTTATTTTTTCATATGTAATGTTAACTCTATAGTTATATTTATTAATTTTGTGTTAACCAAACTTGGCTTACCCGCGGTGAGTTGTGGGTAATATCAGCCGTGTGCATTGTTCTACACTTCTAATTTCTACCGGAAGCATCTGAGAATCTTTGGAATACTCTTTTAAACTGTGGTGAGGAAGGCGGGACGAGAGCCGTGAGGCTCACGGTGGCGTGAGTGATAGATGCAATCAGCTGTGCGTGCACCGGTCCCGCATCTCTCACGGAGGAGATCGGGAGCTGAGGACAACCGGCAGGACTGTTGACGAGAGAGGACCGGGCCCCCTGAGCATCCAAATACAGTTAACACTTAAAACATTTTTTTAGAGAAGTTTACAATAAATTTTTTGTATAATCTAAAAAACTGTAATTGTACAGAATATTATGATGTTGTTAAAGATTTTGTCATGTGCTTTGGAATTACGGTAAAAACCATCAAATTACAAGTCTTTACACAACTAAGCCCCTAGACATCTGTCAGAGCTGCACTTTTATACCCCCACTAAAAGCCTATGTGCTCAAAATCTCCTTTCAGTCCCCCAGTCCAGACTGACACATGTCGAGGGGATCGAACTTTTTCAGTGGCTGGCCCTCTGCGGTGGAACAATCTGCCACTCGAGATCAGAGTTGCACCTTCTCTTCTCAGTTTTAAATCTCGCTTGAAAACATACTTGTTGATCTGGCCGACCTGTAACCCACTTTAATTCAATTTTATTTGTATGCTTATTTCTGTGCTCGCTAAAGTCTGATCTGTTTTCCTCTGGATTTAAATGTAATTGTTTTTTTATTTCTGTTTATGTGTTTTTGGTTATTCGTTGTACAGCACTTTGGTCAGTCTTGTGGCTGTTTTAAGTGTGCGCTATAAATAAATTAACTTGAATTGTAAAATACATTTGAAATGTATCTAAAATATATCTGGACATATATCAACCCTATGATCTTTATCTATTTTATTCAGAACATATTTAAAGCTTATTAGTTGAAAGGATGGAGACTGATGTTCCTTACACAATATTTGAATGATGTTTTCTTTTAGACTGTAATTGTGCTTTCTGTCTGAGTGAAATTAAATAATGCTGAGACGGCACACGCTGTGATGGAGACACACATGTGATAATATTGTGTACAGACAGAAGTACATCATGGTTTATCATTACAGCACAGTTAGGCACACAACATAATTAAAGTGAGGGACAATGATATGATTACCTTGAAAATGGACCTTTATAGAAATATATTTTCAACCAAGATAACATTTACAGCGCTTGCACAAACGCAGTCTTCTTAGTTGTTGTTGTCATGTTTAATTAATGTAATTAAAAAGGAAATGCTCATTGTAATGCCCTTTTAATGCTTGACCATCATCATTTCGCTGCTGGAATATTGAACTATATTTATTTAATGGTCGGTGATGCTCTTTCCAGCTCATATGAGATGGATAGAGCTTCATTAAAAACCAATTCACAGGCAACACAATGCAAGACAACGCAAAGCTATAATTCTATAAACCATTGGGATCATGAGCCCATTTAGAAGTGACAGTATTGCCATTAAAGCCGATTATATGACATGAACTGTATGGGCGGCTTTTCACCCAAGGGAAAGGGAAAATTGCCAATAAAGAGCTCGACATCTTAGATCATTTAGGACAAATATGAGCTTTTCTTCCCAAGAGAAGACTGGGCCTTGTCCTACACTTTCTCTTTCAGGGTGCATTGAATTTAAAGGTAAACAAAGTTGTATCGTTGCTGTTGGCCATTGGGTGTACAGCCGTTGCATTACGAAATGGCACTGGCAGTTAACGGATGCTCCGCCCAAGCCGTCTAACATACGTCATCTAAGATGGAGTCACTTCAGGCCATAAGTGCATTTTCAGATTTTAACAAAAGATTATTAGGGCACACGGTTTTAAAAAGAGAATGACCCCAATCATTAACTATGTGCAATAAACGATACAAAATTTAAATTTCACTGGGACTTTAAAAGGTTCTTTATGGAACCATTTACACAAAAAGGTTCTACTGTGGCATCGAAGAACCTTTTGAAGCACTTTATTATTAAGAGTTGACTTAAAACTCTCGGTGTGATTAAGGCTGTCACAATATCAGATTTTCTCTACACAATTATCCTGGCTAAAACAATTCACAATAACAATATTAACATAATATGTGTGAAATTTCAAAGAATAATTATGCTGTCTGTACAATCTTTTTTTGAGTTGTTAGTTTGTTTTTTTGCTTTTATTTTTAAGTTTGCATTATATTTTAGTGTTGTTCTTATCGTAGGTCAATTCTTCAATGTCAACTGTCAAACTAAGACACTGTTCTTATGTGCTGTGACATTTCTCTTAATCGAATATTTTCAATTGTGTCCTCCTGAGACATATGCACGAAGGACTTCATTCATTGAAAGGTCATATCTCTTTAAAGACTTTTTCTTTTGATGTTTTCAAGACTGAGTGTGGAATACGATTGTCCATTCAATTGTTTCTAATAATACTAAATGTCTA